>NC_091127.1:100798333-101398333 GCF_040183065.1 Periplaneta americana
TATTATTATTATTATTATTACTGGTATTGGAGCATAGAAATGTTTATTATGACCCTGGGAGCGACATTTGACGATTTTCCATTATAAATTTGGTTAGTGGCTAATAATCCTAAATTAAAAATAATGGTAGGTCATTGAAAAAGATTTAGAACCGCTGCTTTATATGACGGGCTGCAGAAACGTAGAAATGTTTTCTACGAAAGTGAGAACGGACTTCTCTCGAAAGATAGACTCAATGCTTGAGAGTGTTCATAATTCTCGAATAGACAATTCCCAATAGGGATGGAAAGTTACTTGTAAAAATACACTTAAAATGCGTAATGTACGAGTAGGTCTATGTCATAAATGTAAAAAAAATTGTAATAAATTCAAAACTTGCCGTAATACATTATATAAACAAAGTGTTAATTGATACTCTAGTTCCCAAGCTACTAGCATGCATTACTTGTGGTAATTCATTCGCGCTCTTCTTATTATGCTTAAGCCTTCATTTCTTCTATCCTTTGAAATGATACACCGACATCACAGTGTTCCCGCGTGTTGCTTAGCTACTGCCGCGCCGATACACACCCCAGAGTTTGTCAATCATCAAAAGCTACGATGATTTTCATCATGAGCATTTTGTCATTCTATTTCCCAAGAATGCCACCGGTTCCTGTTGCCTATATATTTGCCGAACTCCTTATATCATTGTGGTAATGGATAGAATATTTCTGCGTAATGCTGATTTCGTGCATTTTCCTTTATCCTCTGACCGAAGAAGTCGTCCTGTTCACAAGGGCCAATATTAAAAAAAGAAAACACTAAATTTGTTGTCTCTTTGAGAACTCTCTCTGGACACTTTCTCTACAGCGGACCTCTGACTGTTACTACACACTTCCAATTATTTCTTCCTGATTACATTGTGATCTGATAGTCAAGAACGTTTAAAAGGATGGAATGATATAATTAATTCAAGTTCACAGCTCAGTTCCGAAGTGTTCAGTAAGAGATTATGTCCACCTCTGTGGAGTAACGGTTAGCACATCTGACCGTGAAACGAGCGGGCCACGGGTTCAAATCCTGGTTGGGAATTTTTCCGGAGTTTTCCGTCAACCAGCAGAATTGCTGGGTAACTTTCAACTTTGGGCTCTCGGACCTATTTCGCCATCACTAATTCACATATCATCATCGTCCATACCATAGCCCGGGTTCAGTTCATTGCACGGCCGTTCGGCTACAAGTATCATTCACAGAACTGGAGTGGTAAACACAATAAGCCTCAGGCTTCAGTGCAAGCCTTCGGGTCCCTCCTCCGCCAAAAAAAAAAAAAAGATGGAAGTTTATAATCAGTGATTTTGAAGTTAATAAAATCCTGTATTAAAATCAAAAGAGGACAGTCTTTGCACAGCAAGTATGATGAACTTGGTTTTATTCATGCAAAACTTGAAAATGAAAACTGTGCAGAATGTACATTTTGTGGCTTGATAATTAAAAACACAGCAGCACAGCTTCTTCAAGCACACAAAAGAGTATATAAGAAACAAAACTGTACTTTGGTTGAAGCCTCAACACTATTTATTTATGATGATCAATAGAAAAAATTATAATATGTCGTGTGAGGGTTATTTTCGCAAAACTTACATATTTGTTGTCCCTAAGCTAAAATATTATAGATTGACATATGTTTGTTTCTTAAATTATAAAATTAAATTTCTCTTGAGTTTTTTTACATAAGTACTTCGCTTTAAGAAACTCTATTTCCCAAAGACCAAAGAATCCGACAGGTCTTGCCATTAATTTGATTAGGAGTAGAAGCACGTGTCGATTACGGCATCGTCTTTTAAAAAGAAGAGGGCATTGTTGTTCCCAAGGATTATGATAAGCAATCATAAGTTTGTTATGACCATAAGCAATATATTTTTACTTTATTTTAAAGTAATGAAATCGTACTTATTAAAGCATTCAGACATGCCTTGACATACGACAGAGATCGCTTCCTGTTTCGACAGATTACAGAGTACAGCTTAGCTAACTCAGCATAGTCCAGTCCTTGAACAAGGCAGAAATACGTAGGCCTACGCTTGCATTTTTAGCACCAAGTCAGTCTTAGCAACAGCTGACATATAACGAAAGATTATGCAGCGTCTCTCGCGAGACATTTTAATTGGCGAATCATTTCGAACTTTAACTTTCTATTGAGTAAATCAGAAACAGAGATTCAATAGTGAGAGTTCCTTAAATCTGTATTGTTCTAAGTGACGACCGGAAACGCCGATCTGAAATAATGGTTAAGAATCAGAAGCGTGGTGTTTAGTGAATGCAATACCGTCTTTTTAGAAGATTCGCGGGTAAAATAGCGTCATTCTGTTACGTCACAAAGGACGCGGTTGGAGAAATTATAAATGGACATGAAACGTCCAAATCGCGGTCATTAGTTATTGGTCAAGACAGCGGTCATGCAGTAGCGGGTAACTTTCCGACGTCCAGGAAGAAGTTCAGAAAATAGCATCATCTGCGAACAGCACCAGGGTTCGCCCTACAATCAACTGTAAGTAAAGTCATCGGTTCAATTCTTATACTTTATATTTAACTAGTTCATTTTGGTACTTTAAAATTAACAGCAACTTTGATTCTTCTTAAATCGTTCAATTTCAATATTCAATATTCTATCTGTAATAAATTGATATCTTATTAATAAACTTAGTATTAGTGAATTTCTACACTTGTGATTATTTTGAAAGCCTGAGATCACATCCTAAGTAGGAATCCCTTCTATCCATAGGCAAGTACAGTTTATAAATTATCAGAGAGTTAGGAAATATAACGTAGTGTCTAATTTGTTGTGTTGTCTTGATGTAGGATATAACTTGCGATGTTCACAAACATAAGCCATCCGCCCTTGTCGTAGCAAGTGGCATGACAAAATACTGGTGTCAGATGTGGTATAACACTATGTTTCTTGCAAATATCCCATGCTTCCGAAACATACAAAACAGCACTCTACGTCTGGACAAAATTTCTGTCTATCCTGTTCTCTTGCACTTCTTACCTTCTTACGCAGTAATTATTGAAGTGAAATACGAGGGCACGAGTAAGTCGACACAACGTTCCGACATTCAATATCTTGCTTAGTGCTGCAATCAGCTTTAGTACAGACATCTATTCCTGTTTTCAATTCTTCCAGTGTGATTTGCAGTAGGAGATGTAGACAAGGGAAATCCAGTGGCGTCAGATCAGACAACTTTGGAGGCCATAGCATGGGACCTCAGTATGAATTCCAACGCTGACGAAGAATCACATTGAGATAAGATCTCACATCATTATGGAAATGAAGCGGGACACCGACTCACTAATAAATCAGGTTTCAAACAAGCCGTATTCTTGAACTGTAGTAATAGCATTCACAGAGCGTATCCAGATAGATGATTCCTGTTTGATGAAGAAAAATTCCTACATATTTCCACAGAAATATTAATTCTGGAGCAGTAATTTATATTTTCTATAAAAAGATGACAATTTTACTTCAGTAAAATGTTAAGTCGTTACTTCGCCATTATTAATTCATGACAGATGGATGATCGTCTCAATATTTAAGACCAACTTGTTAATAAATGTCTCACTGTTTGAGCACTACGATATGAGACTAACTTAAACCACTGAAAATAAAACAGCATTTAAATGAAAAGTCCAATCAAACATTATTAAATTTTAGACAAAACCAATACTTTTAAATATTTACGGTCTTACTAATAAACCGTTTATAGTTTTATAAGAGACTTATGCAGAGTTGGGGCAGAAAACGTTACTAATAAACCATGCGTAAGCGATGGATGTATAAACAGTCTGTAACTATACAATGGGAATTGCTTTGCAGTAGTTATATACACGAAACCCCTTGTTTAAGTGTTGTATATAGAGAAAACATAGCCGCCTCTCTAACAGCTGTTCGTATCGACTGTCATTTTATGATGATGGTTGCCTTGTAACCACAGAAGAACAAACCAAGGAGCACAGAATAATTAGAATAATATTGCTGTAGCTTGTACTCTTTGACAAAAATACAGTGTGGTAATCAATCAGAGCCATTTGTACTATCGATACGTAATACAGCACACTAGAGCGCTCTACCGGATGCAATAGGGGATCTCAGATATTCGTAATGAAGTAATGAAGAAACTATGACGTAAATGTGTAACAGTTACACTGTTATGCACGATGTATGTAGTGATTATTAGTAAGGAATTTACACACGACTTATAAACGAGCTACTCACTGTATAAATATAAGACAGTTAAACGTCTGTATAAACAGTTTTTGTAGTAAGACCGTTAGACTGTAACAATGAATTTGACTAAAAAAAAGTTACTCTACACATACGTGAGATGTTAAAAAAATTTCTAGAATTTACACGAACATCTAATCGGTAGAAACAAAATAAGAGATGAAGTTTTACAAATTTACCTCCAATTTAATTGCTCTTCGTGGACGAAAAATATAAAAACAGGATATTCCGATCATAACCCACACAAATGAAAGTTTTAAGAAAAATCAAGGATGTCAAACAATGGATAAAATCGTATATGTACACTTGGTCAAAATGAAATTGGCCGGTCTCTTGAGCAGCAAACATTTTCTAAGTCCCTTCGGGTAAGCGCGCATTTCACTACAGTAAACCTCCTTTAGTTAACTCTATAATACTAGGCGCTGATTTAGGCTACTTCCACAACATCCTTCGAAACCCTGTAGTGATTTTTTTCTCCTTTCTTTTATTTTTTATAACTCCGTTTAGTGTAATATAGCCAAATAATTTTGCTTACGTTAATTCATGTTACTTACAGATAATTACAAAATTGGTGAAAATTTGTGGTTATAATTCCAGGATATCAGAATATATTTTGTCACCAGAATTATGGTTTTTCTTCTTGTTTGCAATTACTACGTTTAGGCCCTGATGATCATGGATTTAGATTAGCATAATAATCATATTCCCTGTAGCACAACTTGCAAATTATTTATTGCCAATTATAATTAAATAATTATTTAACCGTCAACGTATTTACTGAATGTTACCCTAGATCATATATGTAACAGATAGGTCATCGCTATGTTAAAATCGTTTGTACTTTGAAGAGAACAACCGCCAGGATCGCCACCCGTCCGCCGTAAACAAACACGAGATCGCAGTACAGTCGCTAATGCAATTCAAATGGGAATTATGACGTGACTTCTTATGTAATAACTAGATGGCAGTGTAGTAAACCTGACAAAAGTTGTTAACGTCAAAGCCTATAAGGCCGACCTATCTGGGGTATACATGATCTAGGATATTACTTAGACAATAGAGTGCAAAGCAGCAGGGATTAATAAAATAATTAGCACAGCATTTTAATATGAAAGCCCCTAATTGTCGTCTTTAGTGTTACTTCTATCTACTTTCAAAATTTTATATTAACACGAAAAAAATAATAAAGCCAAAAGTATTCTAAGGATAAAAAAGTGACAAAATCTGTTATATTTTCACTGATGAATTTAAAAGGCAACAAAAAAACTTTAGTAACTCCACGAAGATTCGAAATATTCGAACTCGCAACCTCACTAATTCTCAGCTTTCATTCTACAAACTACGCTAAGGATTTTACTGCTGTCAGAATGGCATTGTAACGAGCAATGGTCATACTCCACTTGAGAACCTGTTATACAGTAGGCTATATAGTTTTTGTGTTACAATATTCACTGTTTAAACACACTGATCGATCTTCTGTTTTAAATCTTGTATATGAATTATTTTCGCGGAAGATTTTAGTGATTAATAGGTGTGTTCACCATTATAACTACTAGAAGAATATACGCTGTCCCGAGCGCTCACGGAAATACCGATTCGAACTTAGTCTCTCAGACGCCGGCCACTTTCATTTTGACCAAGTGTACATGCACATGTCCCTGTTGAGGTTTAACGAAAGTCCGAGTCAACTGAAATAACCTAAAAGAACAGTAGAAAGTGCATTAAAACTCAATTTATAACAAAGAAGTTTATTATGGCTTATTTAAAGAGAACAGGCCTAAATACATTATACAGCACAGTAAAATGTAAAGCAATACATACAATGCAGTACATACGTGATGCCCATAATAATTATGATGATCTGCCCGACGGACCTGGCTCTGCATTACTCGAAAATATTATAATTATTGTAATTCCATAGTTCTAATGTATAAAAGTAAGTCTTAAAACAAGGTTCTTCAATTTTTCCAAACTCAACGTTTTTTCCTGTCCGGATTAAGCGAACTCCGGCTTATCGGGGTCCGAATTCACGAGGTTTTACTGTGCATTGTTTTCGTTTAAATCACAACATCGGAATAGATCAAGTTAATCATCATCATCATCATCATCATCATCATCATCATCATCATTTTCATGATGACTATAGCAATGGAGATAGTGTTGAATGGTGACGATAACTGTGGGGATATTAATACAATCATATTATTTGAACGTTATTAAATGTTTTATTCTACTAGATTCCTTTTTTATTTTTAAACCCAAGAACTGCACATAATAAATCAACCATTTTATTAAAAATCTTGAAGTATTTTGACTGTATACTCCGTTTCTGGAATCTGTAGAGTATAGGAGACGAAACACGTCCTTTGTGCAAGTGGTGGGTGAAGGGGGCCAGTCCAATGACCGTCCTGGGGGAAAGTATTGCTTCAAGACGAGCGGCTAGAATGCCATTCTACGCGCATTTCACCCCTTAGCGGCCGTGAGCCGATACACCCTGCAACACACTCTTGTACTGATAGGATCCGCCCATTCGCTTGTTATCGGCTGCACCCAAATGCGTCGACTTACTTTACAGATTTCTTAAACGGAGTGTACGGTAAGGTACAGACGTGGACAAATTATTAACAAAATTGGCGATTTTTATGATAATTCTGTTTACAAAATTTGATTTTTCAATTTAGACTACAGTTGACAATTTTGCATATTTCTATCATCACAATAGACAGAAATATGCAAAAATGTCAACTGTAGTTTAAATTGAAGAGTTAAATTTTGTAAAAACATATAATAAAGATCTTCAATTTTGTTAATAATTTGTAAATTAGCAAAAATGTCAACTGCAGTCTAAATTGAAGAGTCAAATTTTGTAAAACTATAAAATAACAATCTTCAGCTTTGCTAATAATTTGGAAATATCCAAAATGTCAACTGTATTCCAAATTGAAGAAACGAATTTTGTAAAAATATATAATAAAAACCTTCAGTTTTGCTAATAATTTGTAAATATGCAAAAATATCAAATGTAGTCCAAATTGAAGAGTTAAATTTTCTTAAAATATACAATACAAATCGTCAATTTTGCTCATAATTTGGAAATACGCAAAAATGTCAACTGTAGTCTAAATTGAAGAATCATGTTTTGTAAAAATATATAATAAAAATCTTCAATTTTGCTAATAATTTGTCCACGTCTGTATATTTGCAATGAATAACTGAAGAATAATTGTATATTTTTCAACGAGTACGGTGCATTAACACTTTAAAAATTAATTAACTGCACAAGAAAAATACATGATTGAATTATTATCTGATCACTGATGTACAGCTGTGGAAATTGGGTATTGATAAAAATAAGAATTAAAAATCTCAAATTAAGTTCTTGGAGCAAACAGCTTAATATACTTATCCGTAAAATTTCCGAGTCTAGATAATAGACCTAAGTCGGCCTGGGTGGCACAGGCAGTATAGCGCTGGCCTTCTGTGCTCGAGGTTGCGGGTTCGATTCCGGGCCAGGTCGATGGCATTTAAGTGTGCTTAAATGCGACGGGCTCATGTCACTAGATTTAGTGGCATGTAAAAGAACTCCTGCGGGAACCAAATTCTGGCAAACCGGCCACGCTGATACAACCTCGGCAGTTGCGAGCGTCGTTAAATAAAACATAACTAAAATAAATAAATTTAATAGATCTGACGCTATTAGAAAAAAGTTCTATTTCAACAAAGTTTATACTACATCTTGATTACACATTTTCATCATTTAAGATTTATTATTTATCAACTTTCCTGTATTAATGTGAAACTTAGTTAGTAACTTATACCTTAGTTGACTAAATTCCGTTTCAGATTTAGCACATTAATAGCCTACTGTACTTTTTCTGATACTTTATTACGTATTACGTTCTTATTTCTTGTAGGTATGTTTTAATCCTAATCTAACATGCAAAATATTTTCATATAGAAAGCAACTATGATTAAAGTAAACAATTAATGTATTATTATTATTATAATTATTATTATTATTATTATTATTAAGTTATTAAAATATTTATCAATTGATCCGATTTTCCGCTTACGTCACTACCACACCCAAATAGTGACCTTCATTTTACTCTGGTTGTTATCCTAGTCCCCTCGGTATCTTTCAATGAGTAATCCTAATGAATTTGACGCCTGTTCTCTGACAATTGAATGAAAATGGATTGCCTCTCGCAACAAGTAGCCATTTTGTCAGCGCAATGCGTTCAGTGCATCCAAAATTGTAGCTATTTATTTGAGTGGCTTGCACTGGACGGCGTAACAAGTTAAATTCATTTTGCAGTGGATTTGTAAACGAATTATCCGGGGATCGATCCCAGGGGAAATTAGCTTTTGGAGTATGGATGTGTGATGTTAGGATTGAATTCACACCTTATACTCCTGAAATACCAGCTATCTATCAGGCAGTCAGGGGTTGCCAAAACATCGTGTGTACAGTATTTGAATTCCACACCATTTAAGTTATACGCAATATTTGCGAGAATGTACGATATAAAAACACATAATTATTCTCAAAAGTGCCATTAGGGGAGGTCGGGGCAAGTTCGGCACGTTAAGCTAAACACTCACGTAAGTACAATAAAAATGCAATTTATGTTTCAAATTTTAATGATAAATACACTTGATATATTTATATCATATATATGGATTAGAATTTACACTTCCACCGACCGTGCCTTAACTGTGCACAATACGGCCACACAAAGACAGACTGTGACAAGCCCAAGACTTGCTTTTAGTGCGGCAAGAATCCCGACCTTTGCAGCCACAACCGCCTATCCCAGATTAGGTATTGCGCCACGTGCAACAGCGACACCCATTATACGGGCCAAGCTCGCTGTCCAAAATATCCAAGGACTAATCTCATAACCTCCACCGATCCCACGCATGTCCCCATAGACACTCACAAACCAATACCGCCACCTATACCCAAACCATCACAGTCCGTCTTCAAACCAACACTTCCCAATCCCGAATTGTCTTATGCGGATGCTGCTAAGACTATCACAACCAAGACAACCACTACAGACGATCCACAGACAGACAAAACAACCACGGAACAGCTGGTCGAGGGGGTTCTACGTTCTGCTATGCAGAAAATAGAATCCTACATTGACATGCAACTAAACAGACTACAGGACGAAATAGTGACATTCACTATCTCCTTACTCACTACAGACACAAACCCCACGAAACGACACACGACTCTTGCCACAGCCAACCAGGCAGCCAGACGGCTTCTACGGAAACGAGTAGCCCACCACTTTGTTGGTAACAGGTTACGAGTCTCCCTAGCGCCACTACAAAAACGTGACTAGAACTGAACTGACCAGAGCACTGGACTCTCCACCTCTCATTAACATCTGCGAGGCATGGTGCTAACTTCACTTCATTCATATCACTATTCAACTATCAGCGTTTACATGTCTCATATTACCATTTACAGGGGAAAATACACTATTGTTAGATGAGAGGGCAAACGGCTTTTAGCTGGGAACCTCGATCTAAAGTTAGTGAATTGCAAGTCGGGAACCAATGGAGGCATGGGATGCTTACCCAGCCTACCATTTTAAACATCATTCTTTTCTTCGTCCCCTTTCATTCATTCGTCATCGAATTTACAAAAAAGTGAAGCACTGAATTAAACACAAAAATAAATTAAAGATGCTGCATTTGCCGAAGTTGCCCCACACTCTGGGGCAACTTCGTCAGTATTTGTATCCTAAACAAAAAAAACTTATTTCTGAGTTCAGATTTGATTTGCAACATAACAAACTCTCATAGGACTAAATTTAACATCTGAACATATCACAAATGAGATGTCCAAATACATTTTTCATGTCTGTACATGTTCATATGGCCATGATATGTGTGGCTAATTTTTGTTTAGACAATTTTCTGACTTCATGAAAGCCTCAAGCCAGGCAGATCCAGCCATCTTCTTGTTTGTGTTGAAAGGATGTTCTGTATCATTTGATTCTGCGAATTCGAAGGCTAATCTTCGAAATTCCACTCTACACTTTACGAAAAATATTTTCTGCAGATTGATTGCATGCTGCTTCAAATTTTCAGCCATATCTGAAGCAAACACTCTTTTAAACCTGACTTTATTTTATGCACCTGGTGCTGAAAAATCTACTTTCAGCGAATAATGAAGTGTAGTTCATGGCACCCCATATTTTTTTTTTTTCGGAAGATGACAGTGTTATCTTCTCTTATTATGCTCACATAGAGCTTTCTTAAGTGTGTCCTGGTCATATTTGTTTTCAGTTTTCCACTTGTAATTTCGAACCATTTAACTGATAATAAATAGGCAACTAAAATGTACGAGAGTCACTCAAAAAGTAATGAATAACATTTTTTACATTTATTTTTTATTCTACACCTTTGCAATTTATGGAGGTCATAGATACAACCTTCCTGCTTGCGTTCATATTTAATTGAAGACGTTCCCGTGAGTGGCGCTATGATAGCACTCCTTCAAGATGTTGCTGTACTTGACATTCGTCAGAAGCAACGTGCTGCTATCGAGTTCCTGTGCTGTGAAAAAGAGACTGTGGGAAACATTCACAAGAGATTGAAAAAGGTCTATGGAGATGCAGCTGTCGATCGCAGTAGGGTTAGTGGGTGGGCAAGCAGATTATCTGGTGAAAGAGGACACGCCAATATTCGGGATACTCCTCGCAGCGGCAGACACTGCACTGCACGAAGCCCTGGCAATGTGCAGCGCGTTGACACCATGATTGTGGCTGACAAAAGAGTAACAGTGAAAGAATTGTCACTCCAAGACGAAATAGGAGAAGCAACTGTGTGCTGAATATTGAAAGGTTTGTGCCAGGTGGGTTCCGAGGATATTGAGAGAAGTCTACAAAAAAAAAAAAAACGGAAAACAGTGTTCAGCAAACTTTTGCACAAGTATGACAGTGGTGGAGATGATTTTCTTCCAAGAATTATGACAGGAGATGAAACATAGCTCCACCATTTTGAACCGGAGACAAAGAGGCAGACAATGGAGTGGCATCATGCAAATTCACCAAAGAAAAAGAAATTCAAAACTGCGCCTTCAACAGAAAAAGTTATGGCTACTGTGTTTTACGATTCAGAAGGGCTCTTGCTTGTGGACATCATGCCACACGGAACCACCATTAATTCTGATGTGTATGTGTCAACTGTCAAGAAACTTCAAGCTCGACTGAGTCGTATTCGACCACATCGGGAGAAGCAGGATGTTCTGCTATTACACGACAACGCATGGCCACATGTCAGTCACAAAATCACAGACCAGATCAGAAAACTCGGATGGGCAACACTGAAACATCCGCCTTACAGTCCTGATCTGGAACCATGCGATTATCATCTCTTTGGTAAACTGAAAGAATCCCTTCGCGGAACGCTGCTAAAGAGTGACTCAAACGTGGTGGTCCAGACTTTTATCGTGCATATACACAGGCCCTTGTTCCAATGTGGAGTAAGGCAGATGAAAGGGACAGAGATTATGTGGAAAAGTGACATTTTGTTCCTAAAGAATGTATCTACGTTCTGTGAAAATAGTTTAGCTGTAGGATAAAAATATAATTTTTTTTTAATTTTATGCATTACTTTTGGAGTGATCCTCGAATAATTGCTTTAAATTACATTAAATGTCATAATTACTTATTTTATATAGTTAACAAACAATAAGGAAACCCTATCTTCTTCCTCTTTTCCATCGGGCAAGATCGGCAGCTTACTGCCGAAGTTGCCCCAATTGGCAAGAAAAAAATTATTAATCAGTACCCTTAGTAGGGGCTTGCAACCAGCTGGCCAAGCTCATAGTCTGATACAGATTTAGTCGTTCTAAATAATGATGCCACTCACTAATATCGTCAATGTTATCGTTACGGGTTCTTTAAGACATTCAATATCATAATTACAATAAGCCCTGAGTTAAAAAAAATATATATTTATCTGTCAGAACTGCAAATATCTCTCCATACCACACAAGCGTTATTCACAGCAAGCGGTCATGTTTTCTCAATACACTACCCTCTAAACAAGCCCCTATTTGCTCAGGTCTTCGAAACAAATGTTATGACGAAGTTAGCCCTAATGCCGAACTTGCCCCGACCTCCCCTACATATGCAAGGTGAGGCAGAAATATCCCCCATTTTCAACTGCACATAAAATGGAAACATTGAAGTCAAATATCAAACAGTAATATAAATTTATTCTTTATGGTATACCATTTTATCCTTCAGTTCAGTTCCGCACACAGTCAAGGACGTGTTCCTAGCCGCAAGACTAGAAAATTGTGGATGGCGTCATTTCGGAATACGGCTTTAGCACTAAAACAGAAACCACCAAGACGACCAAGATCAGTGCGATCTCCACAAAACATTGCAATTGTGCATCAAGCATTCGTAAGGAGCCCACAACGTTCGGCGAGAAAACATGCAGCAGCTTTGCAAATAAGTAATCGCAGCCTTAGGAGAATTTGGAACAGGATCATAACTTTCATCTATACAAAATGGTAATGATCCACGAACTTAAAGATTGTGATATGGGAAATCGTTTGACATTTGTTAAATAGTTTCTTTAAACCCTATCCAACAATATTGTTCTGTTAATATCAGAAGAAGCACATTTTCATTTGTCCGGAAGTGTAAATAAACAGAACATCCGGTACAGGGCAGAGGAAAATCCGAAAGATATCAACATGCGACCGCTTCATAGTGAACGCGTCACTGTCTGGTATGGTGTCGCACAGTTCGGGATTATTGGCCAATACCTTTTCGAAAGTGAAAATGGTGATATCTGCTTTAGTGCTGAAGTCGTAATCCGCTCAATGTCTGCTTTATTTGTCGCCATTGAAAGTCGACCGTTGCGCGATTTATCTGTGATATTCGCATGGCCTTCACAAAAATGTTATTGCCAGCCACAAAACTGCGGTTCTTCATTGATCTTTTCCCATAAGATTTTTCAAGCAGTCTAAAAGACCTGAAGGTGAACTGTACAACAAAACAAAAAAATTGTACTTTCGAGTTACTCTGTTGCAGATATTATCAAATATGACGAGCGAATAACACAGAATAAAAACAGGCAATTGCCATGCAATGACAACAATGGCCATGTTCATGAAACTTTTACACGTTACTAACGAGAAAGACAGGCTACGGCGCGAATCGGAGTCATATGGTTATCTTGGTCTAGTCATGACTACTGTGATATTCGCCTAATGTAAGTACATGTTCAAAGTTCTTAAAAAAAAAAAAAAAAAAAAAAAAAAAGGAATTGCTATGTTAAACTTATGTTAAACGTGATTTTATATATAAACTTGATCAATGTTGGCCATGTTATGACTAGACATGAGACAATTCCTTCCATGGACACGATGTTGCCTACGCTTCAACCATACAATGTGGGTGTCTCTGAACTCTGCACAGAGGTTAGATGTAAACAAGAGCAGATTTCAGACATACAAAGTACAGTATACTTCGGTGGAACATAAATGTTGGGAACATTTGGAATGAAATGTAACCAATGTAAAGTTGTTACTCTTGATAATCCTCTATGGAGTGTACAATTCAACTAAAGCCTACATATATTAGAATGACTTAGTATATAAAGTAATGACCAGGGAAAGGGATTTGGAGTATTATAAAGAATGGTGAAACGTAGTATAGATATTCGTAGCTCAGTGACTGTCAAGCGAGCTGCATGGATGAGTACAGTCCACTTCATACAAACTTACACGCAACATGTTGTAAACGTATTTCAGAATAAACAAATGTTATACTTTAATGACATATAGTGGTCTACATACATAATCTGCATTTCATTTTGAACTCCATACTTTTTTCTTGGCAACGCACAAGACACCAGTAAACAACATTACAAATATACATAATTAATATCAATCTCTACATCCTCGCGTGTGAGTGGAAATACTGATGGCTGATAGACAATTGTCTTCTCTATAGAACTCGCCTCTGAATATGTATGTTTCTCTGTCAGGAGCGTGTTAAATTAAAACCTTTACTTACAATATCATGAAATATGATTATATATATATATATATATATACAATGTATACTACAATATTTACAATATATGCAAAATACTACAATATTTACTATATAGCCTAATACAGTATCATTAAATGTTGAACAAAATGTAGAACCAAACGACATGGCATTTTCAATTAATGCTATGTTTTGTTGATGAAACAATTATTCCTGCTGTGCCTTGTTATAATAAATTGTAAATATCATTTTCAAATTTTCAAAATACAACTTTGCTCTGTTGCAAGGAAGGAAATTTTTTAACATGGAAAAACTCCGGTCTACATCTGCAGAGACAATTGGAGAGTACTTGAAACAAGATACGTCAATTAAATTCACATGTTGAATGACGACATTGGGACACGTCTTTGTTAGTACATCTGAAATCGGACTAAGAATACTATGCCTATCATTTTTAATCAAAACTATGTTCATTTTTTCACCAACACGCTTTCCTACTTCACCTTCTACTGCACTCAGTTTATTTACAATAGTCCTCATAATATTTATTTGCTCAACTAGTTCTACTCCTGACTTTTATAACCAAATAATGGCATCCGGTAAATATAAAAAATTTGACTTAATAGCCATGACGTCTTTTTAGATTGTTCTATCATTTAGCAGTTCCTGACATATTTGAATCGCAGCCGCTTCATCGGGATTGAAAGACTGGACCACTTTCTTCACAGATTGGAGGTAATGTGCGTAATAATTGCAAGCTTCTAACCATGACTCTCATCTCTTAAGAACTGGACATGGGGGGAGCGACAATTTAGGGAATTGTTTCCTGAATTTTGATATTCGATCTGGAGCTTTTACAAATATAGGCTAGTCTTTCAATGTTGTATTGTTAGTTGTTTCACTTTCGGCATTGTACCCGCACTTCACTACTCTGAACTGCAAACCTGCATGTTGACGTTCTTATGCGATAACTGTCCCGTTCACCTGTTGTTGACGTGCAGAGATCTGCGAGTATGTCATGGAGGGGAGGACTTGGTATAAAGGGTTGTAAACAAATGGCTGTGTAGATGCCAATACTAGCTTTTACTGCTCCAAATTCCGTTCCCTAGTAATGACAATAACACTGCATTATAGGTTAGAAATCGACTCGCTCACTTACTACCGCACTGGACACGTAGCACCACAGTTCAGCACTGTTGCTGTAACCAGACGGTACAGAAAACAATTCTAAACCCCTTCCCTCTGACGTCATGTACAGCAGTGGCAAAAAAAACCGGACCGACCCTTGTAGCTGATTTCAGACCCTTGTTCACTCCAGAGCACGATAGACTGGTAACTAAGACTTTCATGGTTCGAATCCTGCATGGGAAGGAAACTTTTTTTGTTCCTTATTCAAATTTATTCCCAATACTTTTCGATTGCTGGTAAAATTCATGTTCTGGGAATAATAAGTTAATTAAGTAGTAAAATATCGCTGCAATGGAAAAGTATTGGGAATAAATTTGAATAAGGAACAAAAAAAAGTTTCCTTCCCGGGCAGGATTCGAAGCACGAAAGTCTTAGCTACCAGTCTATCGTGCTCTGGAGTGAATCAAGGCTCTGAAATCAGCTACAAGGGTCGGTCCGGTTTTTTTTGCCACTATTGTACAATACTCGAGTCACATATACGCTGGTATCGTGTTTACGAAGGAATTATTTCATCTCTAGTTATGACTAAGAATGTGATGTCGCGCCGTAGCCGGGGTTTTCCAGAAGTGACGTCATTAATGCTGCCACCACCTAATATAAAAGTATGTCACATGGTATTACTCATTTCGACAAAAAATTTCATTCCAGGGACTTTTTGAAGCTAATATTGCTACATACATACATACATACATACATACATACATACATACATACATACATACATACATACATACATACATACATACATACATACATACATACATACATACTGTACATATATACATAAATACATACATACATACATTCATACATACATACATACATACATACATACATACATACATACATACATACATACATACATACATACATACATACATACATACATACATACAAACATATACACTGGCGCAAACATATTATAGTATTGAAGTTTTCAGTAATAGAGAATAGAATTCAAGTAAATAAATTGCAATTTGGACATAATCCAAGTTTCTTTAAATATAACTAACTGAAAGCGTCTTACGTAAATAAATCAGTCTGCAAATTATGACAATTCATCTAAGGTGAGCACCATTTTTATTGCTTTGCTAGACATGAGAAACAGTGAACACCACAGTAGTGACACACTGTATGTAGAATCTATCACAGGAATCGGATCTCTCTGTCTGGTGGAACGCAAGAGCAATTTAGTTGGCCTCAAGCTGATACACCTGAAAGGACATAACAATGCTCATTTCCATGGTGACGTAAGCAGTCTGTAGTGAAAGTATATTGGCTTTCGGACTAGGGAGTTAACGAGGCGCATGTCAACTGTTCTGGCTGCAAGGCATAATTAGAGCCAGCAGTGATGGATTCCGGGGGCCTGTATAAATGTTTTCGAATCGGCACATTAAGTCCTCAACTGGGACTCGCTCAGTGTAAATGAAAACTGTCATTCACAAACAAGTTCCAATGCTTGCCTGTTAATGTGTTAGTTCATTTATAATTTGTGCAGTTTCCTATTTGTTAGATCATTGTTGTAGTACAATAATCGTATTAATACCTATAATAACTGTGAAAACAACTATCCTATTCGATCAAGAATTACATTATGAGCAATTATCATCGGAACAACATTCCCATGAAGCCATTCGTTATTTAGTTTTAAGGATAATTTCATCTGACTAGGAATTCGCTTTGTGCACAATCAATCACCAACCACAACAAGTTACAGAATACCACAATACTAATGTTATGATTTATGAAACACAACCTATTCCAATTTAAAGTGTTAATTTTTCATTTTTATGTAAAATGTGTAAAGTTTTTATTCAATTTCTAAAAAAAAGAAGATATATAAAGCTATAGTTCGCGCAAGGAACGATTACCTAAAAACAGTGGTGGCGTTACCGTCTGTTTTGACGTGTGTATGTAGACACGCCGAGGGAGCGAGAGGTTCAGGCCGATGTAAGTACTGTCGGTGACACAGATCATCTGCCCTGAACCTCGGAGAAGTTAGGGGTGATTGTTTTGAGAGGTGTGAGGCTAACTTTGGAGCAAGCGGTTGGCTAACGGTACTTTTGGGGCGAATACACTCTGCTTAATCCCCTTTCTATTTTCTTCGAAAAAAAAAAAACATTTCTCTCCATTTATACGTGAAAGATGGAGGTGAACGTTTGCTCTCTCTAGTTAATAGAAATGCTGATATAAATATATATTCAAAGCTAAGATGTAGCAATACGACTTTCGTGTGTAGTGTTTGCGTATATATAGAGAGACTAAATGTACATAGTAATAGAATATTGTAGAATAATTTAGTGTGTAGTGTTTGTGTATATATATAGAGATTAAGTGTACAGTGGAGCCTCTATTATCCGTGGTAATGAAGGGGGTGAAGTGAACGGTTAATCGAAAAAATAGGATAATCCGTACCATAAAAAGTTTTCATAAACAAAGTACATAATATTTTCGTAATTTGCTCCATGGTCTTTTTTTTTAATACACTAGATAGTGGATCAGAAATGCAATAATTTAAGTCTGTTTTTTTTATTTTACAATTCACGTTTGATTTTCCGATAAGTCAGTTATTAAAGCATCATTTATTGTATTTAATCCTGGTTTTCAACGACGGGTTTTTAATGGCCAAGGAAACTCCTTACGACGACTTACTGTGGAAAGATAGGAATAATAGAGGTCTCATGTTGTAGATTTACAAATTTTATACAGTTTATATTTTTTCATTAGCCTAAATCGCGCAAAGTTGTAATTCCTATCTCGTATTGTGATGTGAGGTGAACCACATTTTTTCTTTTCCCAAACCACTCAATTACTTGCACTTCTTTCCTTAGTACAACACGTTTTCTTTTGACACTTGTAGAAAACATTTTGCATAGAAGTTAAACAGTACGGTCATTACAAGAGTAGGTCATAATGCGTAAGGTTAAAGATTTGTAAAAACACTCTGTAGAAGTAATTCGTATTAATATAATGTACAGTACTTCATATTTTTTTCTGCGAGAGAGACAGTCGGATAATCTACCAATCGGTTAACAGGGTGACGGATAATCGGGGTTTTACTATCTCGAAGCGTATCTGTATTATAGCAACTAAATTTATTAACTTAAACTTAAGTGTACATAATCATACCGCCTTCTAAGAAAAAGAAAATAATTCATTCCCAAGCACGTGAAATAATAGCAAAAGTAAGAGAAAAGAGTGATAATAAGCAAAGAATACGTAACACTCTTACCCATTTAGTTACTCATGCCACTAAACTAGGGCTGGGGACGGAGCGGTTCGGTTCGGAAGAGTTATTGTGACGTCATTATTAGGTTGATCCGAGTACAGTACAGAGTACAAATATGTGGCGGTAGATATAAACATTTAGATAGATTGTTTTACAAGAGTTGTAGTAAAGCGCTTTCGCTTTGCCAATTGACGAGAAAAAAAGTGCTTCTCTTCATTGCAAAATGGCGATTGCAAATTTTATTTGCGGAGTTATTTTATATGAAAGGCCTATTTATATGAAAGGCCTAAAGCACTTAAAAATAACACACAGAATTATTTACTATTACGGAAAGTGGATAAAGTAATCAATAAAACGTGGAATCTTGAACTGAAAAACATAAGAAACGTAAAAAATATATATTACAGTTACATGAACACTGATAAATATAGGGTAAACTAGGGTCTGTTGGACAGTCGGGCATGTTGGACACTCTGTACTTTAACGTGTTACCACGCCACTTGTGGGCACCACATTCTGCTAGAAGTCAATGAAGGAAGTAGCCCCACTCGTGCCTACTTCAGTCATTGACTTCTAGCAGAATGTGGTGCCCACAAGTGGCGTGGTAACACGTTAAAGTACAGAGTGTCCAACATGCCCGACTGTCCAACAGACCCTAGTTTACCCTAATATAATTATTAAAAAATTAATAAAAGTCAGACATGTTTCGGAGATGCTTCTCCATCCTCAGTGACTTTACCACGACGGCTGGTTCAGGTGATCGAACCGCGTTGTTGCTTGGCTTAAAGGAGACTGACAAGCAAAAACGCGGTTCGATCACTTGAACCAGACGTCGTGGTAAAGTCACTGAGGATGGAGAAGCATCTCCGAAACATGTCTGACTTTTACTAATATTTTAATGATTATATTATATTTATTAGTGTTCATATAACTGTAATATATATATTTTACGTTTCTTATCAAATCTATGAACACGTATAATTGGCCCAACATGTGTGGTTTATCTTTGAATATGAAAAACATAATGTTTATTTATTGTATAACATGACTAGCCTTCCATACAACCATGTTCTCTTTGGTGAAGAGCAATATTATTGATAAATTAAAGTAATTAGGTAACATAATTCGTATAAATAAATGATGACTGATGAGGTAACACAAATCCAATAAACACAAATAGAAAAAATATAATGCACTTCCTTTTTAACATATTTCAGTATTAATCAAACACTTTAATATGATGATGATGATAATAATAATAATAATAATAATAATAATAATAGTAATAATAATAACAATACTTATGGCTTTTAAGGAACCCGGAGGTTCATTGCCGCCCTCACAGAAACCCGCCATCGGTCCCTATCCTGAGCAAGGTTAATCCAGTCTCTATAATCATATCCCTCCTCCCTCATATTACATTTTAATATTATTCTCCCATTTACGTCTCGGCTTCCCCAAAGGTCTTATTTCCTCCGGCCTCTCAACTAATTCATTATATGCATTTCTGGATTCGCCCATACGTGCTACATGCCCTGCCTATCTCAAAGGTCTGGATTTAATGTTCCTAATTATGTCAGGTCAAGAATAAAATGCATGCAGTTCTGCGTTATATAACTTTCTCGATTTTCCTGTAACTTCATCCCTCTTACTCCCAAATATTTTCCCAAGCATTTTATTCTCAAATACCCTTCACCTCTGTTCCTCTCTCAAAGTGAGAGTCCAAGTTTCACAACCATATAGAAGAAGCGGTAATATAATTGTTTTATGAATCCTAAAGTTCAGCTTTTTTGAGAGCAGACTAGATGATAAAAGCTTCTCAACCGAATAATAAAACGCATTTCCCACATTTATTCTGCGTATAACTTCTTGCCAAGTGTCATTTATATTAATATTGTTACTGTTGCTCCAAGATATTTCAAATGTCCCACCTCTTCAAAGGATAAATTTACAGCTTTTATATTTCCATTTCGTACAATATTCTGGTCACGAGACATAATCATATACTTTGTCTTTTCGGGATCTACTTTCAAACCTGTCTCTTTACTTGGTTCAATTAAATTCCCGTGTTTTCCTGATAGTTTGTGGATTTTCTCCTAATATAGTCACGTCATCCGCAAAACAAGGAGCTGATGTAACCCGTTCAATGCCAAACCTTCTCTGTTATCTTGGACTTAATAATAATAATAATAATAATAATAATAATAATAATAATAATAATAGCCGTAATAGTAGTAGTAATAATAATAATAATAATAATATAATAATAGCCGTAATAGTAGTAATAATAATAATATTATTATTATTATTATTATTATTATTATTATTATTATTATTATTATTATTATTATTTACAGTAATATGTTCAGATGGCAGTGTTCATTAGGCCCACTTGAAGGTCATATAACAGGATGAACTCTTCTTCAGTACTATAGTTTCAGACCGCCTTGGGGATAAGGAAATAATTTGTCCTGCAGCAGAAAATATTTAAATGCAATAGTATCTACGTTGTTGTCTGGTAGAACTAAGTGAAACACGTGAGCTCTGTTCGAACGTTTGAACTGACCGGTAACGGCTACGGTTAACCGAGTAACTTCGGTGCTCCGCTGCCAAGCACATAAACCGATAGAACGAGTTACTCAACGGTTCTACTCGCTCCGTCTCCAGCTCTACTCTAAACGAGCTGCATATTACACTGGTGTGTCTGAATTTGTGATAAAACAAATTAGAAAAGAGAATTTGGAAAAAAAAAAAACCGACATCGCCCTAAAGAGGACGGGGAGGGTTATTGTCAACACGCATTAAAAGTGGAAAGCCAATATAGATTTCGACATTATACAGTGCCTGCAGTAGTGAATAACCTGATTATTTCTTTGGACAATTGAGACGATAGTGATAGTAAGAGTGATGATGATGATGATGATGATGATGATGATGATGATGATGATGATGATGATGAAAGTGATTCAGAATTAGCCACTCCATTGAAATGCGACGCAGAATTGGTCCGTTAATATTTTTATAATGCATGCTACATTGTATTTCCATTTTCAAGTTTTCTCTCTCTCTCCATTCACTACTAGTGCGAAACTACCCCCAATTCCGCATTCCTTCCAGGGCAGATGAGCTGTGTCATCGACAGTACTGTCTCTTCCAAGATGATGAACCGATGGGGACATCGCCTGTGGAAATGAAGAGCGTAGCAAGTGAAAAATTCGAATCGAATTAAACGCGCAACATTATGTTTACAAATAAAATAATGATACTCTGCGAGGGGAACGCTCCATCACTACATAATAAAATAAACGCACTTGGAACAAGACACGTATTCACATGCAGTGGAACTAAAACTAAAACCGTAATGTAACTATCACAATGCAAGACTGATTCTATCGATGTCGTTTCTTTTCCGATTTTACTCTTGAATATCATTCTTGTGACCTTTCCTGTCGCCCGCTCTTCCTTATCGAATTGTTTTGTTCGCTCGATATATATATATATATATATATATATATATATATATATATATATATTAGTGTTGTGGGATTTAAGCGATTAATCTAATCGATCAATATCTGTTGTGAGATTAATCGGTCAAAAATATTTAATAGAATAATCGACTCGATTAAATTAATCGGTTGTAGTTGATATTAATTATTATTTTGTTAGTACAAACTCATACTAAAAATTCCGACAATATTTCTCTCTCGGAAATTGCTTAATTAAAAGCACAATAGTACTGTTATTTTCTAACTATAAACCAGGTAGTGTAGGGAAAATCTTTGCACAAACACTTCAGAAAGAGATGGAGATATGAGGACAGAGACCTAGTCTACCTCTATTGAAAGTTGAAATACAATGAGAAACCCTTATTAAGATTTATGGTTTTCCAAGAAAACTTCCACCTTGTTGTCAAGTCATCTTTCTAGCATATGAAATACATGCTTTTCTGGGATTCGTCCTCCTCATTCCTTACAAAATAGCCATGTCTACACTGTGTGCAAGTGAGAGCGTAACTACCTCCTAAAATCTGGTAATTCGACTACAATAGGGGCCAGTCTTCTGTTTCGACCGCTGTACTCTTGCAGGAGTTGCAGTTTCTGTACTGAGTTTGTATATGAAGGTGTGTGTTTAGTTTGATAAAAAAAAATCAGTTTTCTGTGGTTTGTAAAACGTCTTAACTCCTTTATGTCATATGAGAACTTGAGAGGTAAGCTCGGTGAAACGTTTGGATTTAAATTGAACGATCGTGGAGAAGAGCTTGACAAAAAAAAAGTTCTTTCGTGTTTAGTGATGCAGGAAACATTGTTACTAAACGTAGAGCGGCACTCAATTCGGAACATGTAAATGCACTCACAAGTTTAAAATCATGGATGAAGCAGTATTAACTAGGTGAGTCTTCATACCTTTTGTTATTTATGTTGTCTCAAAAATTCCGGAAGAAACTGACACAATAAATTATAAGCCTCATAATAAATATGTTAGTAAGTAATTAAAATAGCTGTTTTGTAATATAACGATACAATATATACAGATATACAACATTTAATACTTATGCTTATCACCGAACACAAGTTAAATTTAACAATAATTGTGTATTTCAGTATATTAAAACATTTTTCAACTCGATCAAAACTCGATTAATCGAATAAATTCAAATAGTTAATCGATTAAATATTTTGATCGATCAACAGCACTAATATATGTGTATATATATATATATATATATATATATATATATATATATATAAGAAATACCACTGAAAAGAACTATATATATATATATATATATATATATATATATATATATAACATATTCTTTGAAGTCACCGGCGTAGCTCAGAATGTAGATATGTTTGCCTACAAATCTGGACATGCACTCAAAAGTAAGCTCGATTCTTACTTGGCCTGATCAGCTGGTTGTGTATTTCCGATGTTATATCCAATTGTAAGGCGAATGTCTGATAATTGCTTGACGAATTCTTGGTCACAACTCGCCAAACACTATCTCGATATTACCAATTTCCATCGACGCTAAATAACATAGTAAATTGTTATGGGATCGTTAGATGAGCTGTTATAATATAGATTTGGTGAAATTTGTGGCGGTCGGACCTAGTTGGGGCGCCATAATATGCAGCGGTCGGCGGTGGTCGTTGTTGTTGCCCACGACGCCTTTCCTTGCCCTCGGCTGCCAGCTCCGTCGTATATGGAAAGTATCTCAAGGAGGCGCGTTGATGTCAATAATTAAAGATGTACACTAATTAATTTGGGCGCCAGCCTCCTCGAGATTACTCCGGTAGAGGTATGAGATTCCCAGGTCAGCTGCAAAAACGGTCGGGACATGGGGTTTGGGAGACGTGCTCGTAGGTTGAAATGATGTAGGCGCACACCAGAAGTTGTTGGTAAGAACTATGAGAACGTTTATTATTATTATTAAGTGTTCGTTTCAGGTTAGCAGAAATGCGCGTCCAAGTGTATAATATACTGCTCTCACTTCCTACAAGTTGGTAGACTAATTTCTGAGTTCACGTAACTATATATTTTGTACTATAAAACACCAGTAATATAACGGAGAGTTGATAACGTGATGACAATTTATTCCTAATGTAATAATAATAATGAGAAAAGAATTCAGACTTATAATAATGATGCAACACACGACTTCTTCCTATACCGACTAAAAAATTCTAAGTCCGTAAATTGTTATCCTTCCGAGTTAGGTTTGCCGAGAATATGTGGAGTGCGTCCTCTCCGAACGCTGTCTATCTGCCTTCTCCCTATCTGCCAAATCTACCCTCTACTTGCAACCACCAAACATACAATTTCGCCCTCCTATCTATAAATCACGTGTCTCTATTAAGAATCCTGATTGGCCATGATTACTCTTACGTCACTTAAGACGCGTTCTTCAAAAATTGTTCGTTAACTAGAACCTCCCCTTACTTCCGGCGTCCTGACAATTCTCTGACATATACCAGATCATCTCTCTTTTTGAACCTGGCTTGGCGTCATCTTGCTGACCACCCGCAGGCAAAGTCCACGCATTCCCTCATCGGTCAAATCTACGCCTGGACACATGTTTCCTGTCCGCGTAGCTTGGCTTCGGCCTTCCTGCCCACCTGTTACTTCCGCCTCACATTCTGAAACTTTCTTACTCGTCCATGCTTCTTACTATCCATATGAGAATATTAACACGAAATACTAAACTAATGAAAATCTCCTTATCCTATACGAGGAACCGTCTCAAATTATATTACTGAATAATTAGTTTGTTGGTGTTTATTCAACGTATGTAATTTTTATAGAAGTTTTTATGGACAGATAATTTTTTTTAGTTGGTTATTTAATGACGCTGTATCAACTACGATGTTATTTAACGTCGATGAGATTGATATAGCGGGACGGTATTTGGCGAAATGAAGCCTAGGATTCGCCATATATTACCTGGTATTCACCTTACGGTTGGGGAAAAGTTCGGAATAAACCCAAACAGGTAATCAGCCCAAGCGGGGATCGAACCCGCGCCGAGCATATCTTCAGACCGGCATGCAAGCGCCTTAACCGACTGAGCCACGCCGGTGCTACGGATGTCAATTAGGCCTACTGGTGAAGATACTAATTTTTCTGAGTTAGATTGCAATTCCGACCAATAAGGTCTCTGAAGTTGGGCAGCCAACACAGTAAGAAATAAAGTGAAATCTCAGAAATAGAAATCTGAAAGGGAAATAATATAAATATGTAAACATCTGATCATCATACGCCTTAAAAAGAATGTTGTATAGTTTGGAATCTATTATGTTTCCCTGTCTTTTCCATGTAACTTTGTGTATAATTTTATCGCTAAACTATGTCGAGATCACATGAACGAAAACATTAATACAATCCTAAAGCTGTGGTTCAGTTCATGGAATTCATCAAAAGGATAACCTCAGAAATTTGTCGTTTGTAATTTTATTACTTTATTTTCTTATTACGTCTGTCCTTAATGTAAAATAAATTTATTAGAGTAGCAACAAGATAGGCTATAAACATTTTCAAAAACATATATCCTAATGTTTTCAAACGTAGAAATGAAATATATGTTTATATATGAGATCTCGCCATCCTCAGTGAATAATCAAGACTACTTTCTTTAAGTAGTCAACATATAGATACCTATTATTGGAGAAAAATTCGTTCTGACACAGGGAATCGAATCCATGACCTCTCAGCTATGCGCGCTGAGCGCTCTTTCCATTCGAGCTATCCAGAGACCCGTACAAATCAAAGTATAATTCCCCTCTCCTTTTAAGAGTACGTCCATCAATATATCCCCAACCGTTAGGTGTAGGACATTTTTTTTTTCTCTTGTACGGAGGAGGGACCCGAAGACTTGCACTGCAGCCTGAGGCTTAGTGTGCTTCCACTCCTATTGCGTGAATGATTGGGTAGCTGGACGGTCGCGCTCTTGTACTAGCACAACCAAAGACGTTATAATAGTATACTAGACTCACACAGAGCGCTGGTGTGCTGTCCAAAATTGAAACCAGTCTGCGCATGTTTACGCCGCCATGCTACTGGTAGAAATAGAGCGGTAAACACGATTGTCATACTTGTCCTTTGTTTTGTCTCGGGTGTTTTTAGTGAACAGTGTGAAAGTAATGGCAATAGAATTTTGAAAGATGATATATTATCGCCGCGGACTCATGCTTAACATGTCGGCATCATATAATAACGTGCGGTGTGCTTTTAAAACAATTTTGCCACCCGATTGTTGCTCTGTAGGTTTCACTCTAAGCGTCACGTTGTCACATCTACTTCCACGATAAGAATAAGCACTAGTTTGTTATGTTGGCTTTCTTAACTCTTAATAATAACTCTTTAATAATAATTTTTAATCACATACCTTAATCTTCGTCCTCAGCACAAGACATTGCAACCTCGGTTTTAGTCCACGTGGATTAGACAAGTAAGTGTCATTTAATAATGGAAGAAATTGAAAACAATAATACAATTAAATTTGAAAGACCTGCCGAATGTTAGTGCATGAGGCCGCTCAAAGACCTGCCGAATGTTAACCATGAGAGCGTGGCGATAATACCATCCCTGTTTAATTTTCCAAGCCATTTGCAAAAGGTACGATATAATATTATCTCTGTTGTTACAATATTAATATAATTAAAATCAATCAGTAGTTTACGACAATAAAGAATACTTATCAGACTGTAGAGAAATCACACTGAGTGAATTATTTAGACTTACACATCATATGTCAAGCCCCTACAGACTCGGCTGCGCGAAACGAGGAAACCGGGGCAAATTGAACGCTGCGCTTGCCGCCATATTGTTGGAGAGCAGACGCATAATAGCAATACGTAAATCACGCAAATTAACGCTGTGATGATCTAAAATTTACAGATTATGGCCATTTTCGACATTTAACGTAAAATTAGGACGAAATAAACATATTCAAAGTTTCATTGATATGCGTTAGAACATTAAAGAAAAGAAAATACGTACGCAGCAATTTATAGAAAACATACTCATACATCCATAAATAGGCCTACACAATACACATTATAGCTTGTATAATTTTACGATAATCAGCAAATTGTTAGGTTTCAGAGAATCTAAAATTATATTAACATACATTACTCTTAGATCACAAGACATAAATATATGCACCTTGATTACACAAGTTCTTATTATAATCAAATTCTTAAGTGAAATAAATATGTGATAATCAGTATAGACTTGTTGTTAAGTTTTAAAGAATCGAAAATTATATTACGATACTTCTAGACCACAGGACATAGGTAATCTGACAAAATATAATGTGCGAAGTTAGCCAAATTACATTGAATTCATTCTTCAATTGATCTGTATAGCGCTAAATGCGCTGATCGATCAATAAATCATTTTAAAAAATCTTAAATTAATAAAGGGAATGCTATCAATTAGAAAAAGTATCGGTACCTAACACATTGCAACCAATAGGTAATTTGAAGACCTAAAAACTAAACAATCACTTTATGCAAGATAAAAAAACACATTTTTTATGTGTGGATTTTTTACATATTGTATTTTTATTTTAAATAAATAAAATAGATATATTATCATTGCTTGCGGAGTGATGGTACATAATTTTTATGCACATATGTAATATCAATAAGATGCCATTCCTTGCTTTTGTTAATAAAATATATGTCCGGCAAAATGTAAAAGAGTTATTTATAGGTGAACTCTGAATCATAAGTTCACAAAGAAGGCTTAGCTATTATAGTTATTTACTTATTTATTTATTTATTTATTTATTATCTGTATATTTATTTATCCATATATGGATCTTGAATGAAAGTTTATAATCTTGCAGATAAATTCGTTTACATAATGAAAACAAAAATTTATCTTTCCACTAATGTTTTAACATATGACAAAGACGTTATAATAGTATACTAGACTCACACAGAGCGCTGGTGTGCTCTCCAAAATTGAAACCAGTCTGCGCATGTTTACGCCGCCATGCTACTGGTAGAAATAGAGCGGTAAACACGATTGTCATACTTGTCCTTTGTTTTGTCTCGGGTGTTTTTAGTGAACAGTGTGAAAGTAATGGCAATATAATTTTGAAATATAGGCTATATTATCGCCGCGGACTCATGTTTAACATGTCGGCATGATACAATAACGTGCGGTGTGGTTTAAAAATATAATTTTGCCTTTGTTATATTGTTAAATGGCTATTATTATTATTATTATTATTATTATTATTATTATTATTATTATTATTATTATTACTATTATTATTATTATTATTATTTCATATACGAGTACGTTGGCTTTCTTAACTCTTAATAATAACTCTTTAATAATAATTTTTAATCACATACCTTAATGTTCGTCCTGAGCACAAGACATTGCAACCTCGGGTTTCGTCTATGTGGATTAGACAAGTAAGTGTCATTTAATAATAATTGAAGCAGCTTATTGGTTGCATTATTGAAATTGAGGCGAGTGATTGGAGCGGCGACACAAGAAATCGAAAACAATAATACAATTAAATTTCAAAGACCTGCCGAACGCATGAGGCCGCTCAAAGACCTGCCGAATGTTAACCATGAGAGCGCGGCGATAATACCATCCCTGTTTAATTTTCCAAGCTATTTGCAAAAGGTACGATATAATATTATCTCTGTTGTTACAATATCAATATCATTAAAAATCAATCAGTAGTTTACGACAATAAAGAATACTTAATTGTTAGTACAGGTATATCAGACTGTAGAGAAATCCCACTGAGTGAATTATTTAGACTTACACATCAGATGTTAAAACATTAGTGGAAAGATAACTTTTTGTTTTTATTATGTAAATGAATTTATCTGCAAGATAATAAACTTTCATTCAAGATCCATATATGGATAAATAAATATACAGATAATAAATAAATAAATAGCTATAATAGCTAAGCCTCCTTTGTGAATTTATGATTCAGAGTTCACCTATAAATAACTCTTTCACATTTTGCCGGATATATTTTATTAACAAAAGCAAGGAATGGCATCTTATTGATATTGCATATGTACATAAAAATTATGTACCATCACTCCGCAAGCAATGATAATATATCTATTTTATTTATTTAAAATAAAGATACAATATGTAAAAAATCCACACATAAAAAGTATGTGGTTTTTTTTATCTTGCATAAAGTAATTGTTTAATTTTTAGGCCTTCACGTTACCTATTGTTTGCAATGTATTAGGTACCAATACTTTTTATAATTGATAGCATTCCCTTTATTAATTTAGGAATGAATTCAATGTTATTTGGCTACCTTCGCATATTATATTTTGCCAGATTACCTACGTCCTGTGGTCTAAAAGTACCGGTAATATAATTTATTTTTGATTCTCTAAAACTTAACAACAAGTCTATACTGATTATCGCATATTTATTTCACTTAGGAATTTGATTATAACAAGAACTTGTGTAATAAAGGTGCATATATTTATGTCTTGTGATTTAAGAGTTAATATGTTAATATAATTTTAGATTCTCTGAAACCTAACAATTTGCTGATTATCGTAAAATTATACAATCTATAATGTGTATTGTGTAGGCCTATTTATGGATGTATCAGTATGTTTTCTATAAATTGCTGCATACGTATTTTCTTTTCTTTAATGTTCTAACACATATCAATGAAACTTTGAATATGTTTATTTCGTCCTAATTTTACGTTCAACGTCGAAAATGGCCATAATATGTCAATTTTAGATCATCACAGCGTTAAATTGCGTGATTTACGCACTGCTATTATTTGTCTGCTCTCCAACAATATGGCGGCAAGCGCAGCGTTCAATTTGCCCCGGTTTCCTCGTTTCGCGCAGCCGAGACTGTAGGGGCTTGCATCAAGGTTGGAATCAAGGAACGATATGCAGTAAGTTGCGGTACGAGAGGACTGTTTACTGTTTTCATTAATCGGGTTTCTACCATCATATCCCACTTCCCTCAAATCTATTTTAACATTATCCTCCCATCTATGTCTTGGCCTCCCAAAAACTCTTTTTTCCTCCGGCCTTCACAACTAACACTCTACGTCATGCATTTCTGGATTCGCCCATACGTGCTACATGCCCTGTATTTTGCTTTGTGCGTGTCAGAGAATCAGTCTCATTCCGAGGCTTATTTTGGGGTTTTGTAACAAGCTGTTTTTACGGTGATGGGTTGTTAGCCCTTCGCCCAACCCCCAAGTTGGAGGACCACGCCTTATCAGTTGTCCGTGACTATTTATTCAATATATTATTCGCAGCTACTCCCCATATTGATGCATTACATTTGATAATAAAGTTGAAGAAATTTTGGAAAATAACAGATTTATTCTTAAACGACTAGTTGAAAAGAACTGGTGATACTCCGGAAGAATCATAACTTCCTGAACTCAAATTACAAAATACTTGTATGTGTCCTCATTCTAGAAAATTGAATATTCAATTTAGTTTCATTGAAAAGATAAAAGAACTACAAATTAATTGCAAGTATTGACATTAAGTTTGATTATAATCCATCTTTCCTATAATTAATTACGTTCTCTGGAAACTTTTAATTGGCATTGTAATTCCGAAAAGTCAGATGAACACTAGAATATTACTCTGAAGGCTGCCAATAACAGACATACTATTTTCGATTGGTTATAATTATATCTTATACAGACGGTTCATTAACGGGTTTAGGGAACAAAATCAGAACCAGGTGGAACATGTTCACTTTTTTCATTCTATTACAAAGTTAACCCATAAACAACCAATCTTTATAGGAAAAAGAGTTTCAGCCCTTCAAAACTTTCTCCAGAGAAGAGGGTTGGTGGAGTAGTTATCGTTGCAATTCCAAAGCAGCAATTCGAGCAATACATTGGCCAAAAACTATAGAGAACTGATGTCATAGGCCAGTTTATTGTATATTTAATAAAAATGACCAAAGGAACAGTTGATCCTGATTTTCAATACCTACATATTTTGTTGTTGCCGATCAATGTGCGGAGTTTGATACTTATGTCATTTCCAGTCTTGATCTTCAATATCTTGCAACCGATTAATTTTAATCGATTAAATATTTTGATCGATTAATCTTGCAACAGAAATCGATCTATTGATCGATTAAATCCCACAACACTATAAAGAACCCTGAGCGGCGTCACAACAGCCTCAGCCTTTCTATTCATCGCAGGAAGTTTCCGTATGTTCGATCATGTGACCGTGGGTCTGCAAACTAATTGGATGTAGACTGCAATATTGTCTGCTGTCTGTTCCGATGATCATAAGTGGCCTGCTAGTCTCTGTCGACCAACGAGATAATATATCGAAGCAAAAATAAAATAAAATAAAATAAAATAAAATAAAATAAACATTAAAAAATAACATTTAGGCGTTTAAATAGGCACTTATTGCAACATAAGCACCAACTGTGAAAACAGTAATTTATACGCACTAACAAATGTCATCTATTCGTCATAATTTGATCAAAAACGGATTTTTAACTTTGCTTTAACTGTTTAGCAATTACAGCAACAAATTGGCATTTTAAGAAATATCCTCAGCTTAGTAATAATTAGGGCTCGGAAGCTGAGGAAAAACACTTTTTCTTTCGAGTATCCGAAGACGAGGCCTAACATAATATATGTAGATTTTGGTCAATGTAGGCCAGAAAATGGTGGGTTTTATTTGTCCTTCTTTGCCTTTTCGGCGTTTTTCAGCTTATTGGTCCTTTTTAGACTATTTTTTGGGTCTTAATGGCTTTTTTTTGCAACTTCAGCTTCTTTCGACTACATTTTTACTGCCATCTTTACAATTCAGCACGAGATCTCACTTACTTCAAGTATGCATCAATGACATCCATTGATGTGGAGAGAAGTTTCCCGACGTTTCGCACCTTGCTGTCAGAAAACCGACGATCTTTTACACCTAAGAACCTGCAGGTGACTATTGTGATACACTGTAATGCAAACTGGTGTAAAGTTTCCGAAGTCCCATATCTGTAACCCTAGTGTGGTTAAGCCAGATATTCCAGTTATACTAATTTCGATTTCTTATTCCAGGATGTCCATTGCGGTTCGATTAATTCATTCTAGGTGGCAAAAATCGTTCATTCTAAATTCTCCAAGTACTTCTTTTTAACAAATACGGAATTTCATTTTCAAATTATTTTAATCTAGAAATATATATGTCTGAAAGAAGAAGCATTTCATTCATATAGATTTTTTTCGCACTGTATGTTGCATACCACCAGAATTTTTTATTTTTGAAACATGTAGAAAACAAAGAACGGACGTGGCAAAATTTTCCTTTGTTAACCTCACAATAGTAGATTGAAACAGCTTACCTTCGGCAATCTTTCAGGATGATCCTCTTAAAATCAATACATTTAAGGAAAGGTTGAGAAGATTAGACTGAAAATTTAATTGGAGGTGCAGTGTAATTATTTAAGTTGTGTCATGTAATTAATTGAGCTGATATATAATTAATTAAGTTGATATGTAATTAATTAAGATGACATGTAATTTAGTTGATATGTAAATAAATTAAGGTGATATGTAATTAATTAAGATGATACGTAATTAAGTTGATTTGTAATTAATTAAGGTGATATGTAATTACTTAAATTGGTAATAGTTGGGTGAAATAGAAGTAGGCCTACCTATAAATTTTGCTTATCGTAGGCGTTATTATAGAATAGTTTTTATTTATAGTCCTAGGTTTATTGCATCTACTATTTATAGATTTACGTTTATTTTATTTTATTTCATTTACGTTTATTTTATTTTATTTCATGTAATTGTAATTATTGTATATTATATATCACTACCACCAGGTGTATACCCAATTGTAGTGTTAATAAATACATACATACATACATACATACATACATACATACATACATACATACATACATACATACATACATACATACATACATACATAAATACATACATACATACATACATTACATTACATTCATTAAATATGTAATTGAAACTGAAACTAAACATTAATTTGGATCATCTTTTGTACGTCCCTTTTTCCAGTCTTTAGGTCTTTTTTTTAGGATATCTTTAGGTCTTTTTAGGATATCTTTATGTCTTTTTAGGAAATTTATAGGTCTTCAACTCCCGAGCCCTAGTAATAATATATTAGAAATGATTGCAATATACGATAAATCAGGTATTTACTTTCCGGACTTACATAAAACTCTTTTTGTGTACAATCCAAAAAACGAAAGTTCCTTGTTTTTATTTGAGTGCAGGGTAAAGTATTTCATATACAGTACGTATGTGTTTTCAAAGAGTAGTTAAAGAACATAAGACACTGTACTACCCTGGTACTACTAACTCGCATTTTATACAGATTTTACAAATTTAATGTTCTTATATTTTTCTAATAGAATGAAGCTTACTCTACAAGACTTTTTGCTGAGAACATTGTAAAATAGTATGAAATTAATTTACTAAGAGGGATTTTTTGCTGTACAGATTTTTAGGTCTTTAGTTTGGCACATGCACCTATGCTCTGTGTCATTGTCTTATATTGGAAGCATTGTCGTTTTCATCTGGTTTACTTCCATAACATACTTACTTACTTTACTTACTTACTTTACTTTATTTACTTACTTACTTACTTACTTATGGCTTTTAGAGAACCCGGAGATCAGTTGTCTCACTCACATAAGCCCGCCCATCGGTCCTTGTCCTGAGTAACATTAATCCAGTCTCTACCATCATATCCCACCTCCCTCAAATCCATTTTAATATTATCTTCCCATCTACGTCTCGCCTCCCCAAAGATCTTTTTCCCTCCGGTCTCCCAATCAACACTCTATATGCATTTCTAGATTCGCCCATACTTGCTACATGCCCTGACCATATCAAACGTCTGGATTTAATGTTCCCAATTATGTCAGGTAAAGAATACAATGCGTGCTGTTCTGCGTTATATAACTTTCTCCATTCGCCTGTAACTTCATCCCGCTTAGCCCCAAATATTTTCCTAAGAACCTTATTCTCAAACAACCTTAATCTCTCTTCCTCTCTCAAAGTGAGAGTCCAAGTCTCACAACCATACATAACAACCGGTAATATAGCTGTTTTATAAATTCTAACTTTCAGATTTTCTGACAGCAGACTAGATGACAAAAGCTTCTCACCCGAATAATAACAGGCATTTCCCATATTTATTCTGCGTTTAATTTCCTCCCGAGTATCATTTATATGTATTACTGTTGCTCCAAGATATTTGCATTTTTCCACCTCTTCGAAAAATAAATCTCCAATTTTTATGTTTCCATTTCGTACAATATTCTGGTCACGAGACATAATCATATACTTTGTCTTTTCGGGATTTATTGCCAAACCTATCTCTTTACTTGCTTCAAGAAAAATTTCCGTGTTTTCCCTAATCGTTTGTGGATTTTCTCCTAACATATTCACGTTATCCGCAAAGATAAGAAGTTGATGTAACCCGTTCAATTCCAAACCCTCTGTATTATTCTGAACTTTCCTAATGGCATATTCTAGAGCGAAGTTAAAAAGTAAAGATGATAGTGCAGCTCCTTGTTTTAGACCGCAGTGAACTGGAAAAGCATCAGTTAGAAACTGGTCTATACGAACTCAGCTGTAAGTTTCACTGAGACACATTTTAATTAATCGAGCTTTAAGTACGTTTCATCGAAATTCCTATTCGTCACAGAAGACAAGTCGAAAGTTGGAATTTTCGTCGGTTCTCAAAATCCACACATATATGGAGGAAAATTATTTTGACAAAAGAATGAATGAAAGAGAAATAGAGGCATGTACCGCTTTCAGATCTGTTACTGAAAACTTCTAAGGATCAACAAGAATCCAAATTAGCCTCAAAAATGAATGTAGAAAATATATGTCGAGAAAATTCAAGAGGTGGAGCTCCAACGCCAATTTAAATATTAATATTTTCACATTCCAATATTGATTACTTTCCGGGAAATCCAGAATGTTTCAATGAAGAGCAGGATGAAACACTTCACCAGGATATTAAAGAGATTGAGAAAAGATAGCAGAAAGGTAGAACGCACATATCATGGCTGACAGCCGTTGGATTTTAGAGATAGATTGTAAAGCGGAGAAATCCGTTAGGAAGTCGAAAAAGAGTAAGATTGAAAATAAATTTATCACTTTCTCTCCCTATTTTCGTGTTAAGGTAATAAATTAATTACTATGGTAGTTCTTTGGAAAGTTATCTGCATATATGTTTACCAAGAATTTTATAAGAAATGTCCAGTTTTTCTAATTAAATACATAATTTCTGTAGTACGTGATCTTCTATATTGTACAGGGACATCATTTTATTTTACTTCAATTTTTTAGTGTACTTGAGTTGTTGAATGTACTTCACTCCCACCTCTTCTACTAGTAAACTTCCAATCGTTCTCCACACAGAACCAAGGCCGCGTATGCAGTCAAAGTCGCCTTACGATCATAGTACTGAGTTAGTGAGTATAGTACGTTCCAGAAATATGTTAGCGTTTTCCAGTGACGAAAGAGCTTTCAATATTGAATCATATTTTCGCACAAGTACTGTCGTCCGTTTGCCTACGTCGCATCCCAGTTTCCCCATCCGCTTGTGCTCGCCCCTCTATAAAGACTAGAGGCTGGGCTGTCTTAGCTCTTTTCTGAAAACATAAATTTCTGTCAGGAATTGGACGTGTACGTAATATCATACAACTATTTAAAATAATTTAAATAAAAGGGTCTCGTTAAGTAATTAACTGCCACGTGATTTCCCCCCCCCCTTCTACGACCCTGCGACAAAACTACTTGCACGGACAGTAGATAGCATGTCTGAATAATTTTATTTTTTCGGATCGGGCAGAAGTGAAGATTGAATTTACAATACGTAAGGTATTTTTTATAGAGTAGGTACAGAATTATTTCAACATGAGTTACTAGTACGAAGGACGAAACTGGTAATTGGAATTAGGTACAATAGTCTATAGTGCAATAATATGCACAAAAGAACTGAAGCCTGTATCGAAATGAACTGTCACCATTTTCAAAAAGTGTTTAAATATGCATATTATGATTATTTTTCAATTTAACTTCATTCTCCATATTGTACGCTAATGTGCTGTAGACAGTATAATATACACTCCATAATGAATACGTCCGAATGGACGTGAGTAAAAACACTTATTGTTAATAGAGTACTGCATTTTGATTAAGGAAAAACCTAATGAAAATTATCAAACTCAAAATTGCGATACTTCCTAGGTTACGTAAATGGATGAACCACTTTTCTTCCCTCATATACCTATTAAAGTGATTTGTTTGTGTTTTACGCCAGTATCATCGAATTCCAGTCGTGGAAGGGGGTAGCAAACGGTGTTTCCTATTCTCAACCGCTAATCCGAAGGTTTAGCCAGGTTAATATTAGAAATATTAGTAAAACTAAAATGATGTGCCTGTACAAAGCCCTAATGTGATGGATAAAAATGCAAGTCGTATCTGGAATCAGTGCAAAAAAAACTATTTAAAAGCACATTTTATTAATCAATCATCTAAAAAAACCAAAATGTAGAGCCGTATAATCTATAGCCTATATAAAAAGATCATTCGCACCAAGATAAAAAAAATGTGAATTGCTGAGAAACACGTACAGCATATAATGTCAAAGTACAGTATGTGTCAGCTGAATTGTTGCATGGGTACATAATTGAAGCGGCTGATCGCCTTGCTGTTTCCAGTCGCCCATTGGATATTCCTGCGTATCCTCCATGTCCGAGTTTCTGTTCGCCATAATTTTTTGTCGCGGTGTAGCCTCTCTCGCGCGTCTTCCTCATACTATCCGGTACTATGTAGCATTCTGTCATTATTCTTCACTTACATGGACAACGTAGACAAATTATTTTAGAGACATGTTCTCCGATTATTAAATTCCCTTCTACACTACTTATCCTTTCAGCAAATCCTCGTTTCAGAATATGCCAATCCTATGAATTCGGTTGCAATAACTACAGTTAATCCATATCTAGCATCCAATGTTTTTCATACTAAAGGTATGACTGTTTAAATATATGAGAATTTCTATACAGTAGTACGAATATAGGATGAAAGAGTAATGGAACGTAGAAAAACTCTCTCCGGCGCCGGGATTTGAACCCGGGTTTTCAGCTCTACGTGCTGATGCTTTATCCACTAAGCCACACCGGATACCCACACGGCGTCGGACAGAATCGTCTCAGATTCCGGGGTGGGTATCCGGTGTGGCTTAGTGGATAAAGCATCAGCACGCAGAGTTGAAAACCCGGGTTCAAATCCCGGCGCCGGAAAGAGTTTTTCTCCGTTCCATTACTCTTCCATCGTATGATGACGCCGAATATCTGCATGGAAATATCTTATGTACTTCGGTACATTAAAATAATATGTACGCATATAGGCTAATAATAATAATAATAATAATAATAATAATAATAATAATAATAATAATAATAATAATAATAATAATAATAATAAATTAATAATAATAAGAATAAAATTAATAATAATAATAATAATAATAATAATAATAATAATAATAATAATAACATAATTTAAGATACAGAAACAATGGAAACCGTACGTTCAAGTAAGCAATCTGTAATCCAGCAGATCAAGTAGGCCTACACTAATACTAAGACCCGCAATTAGAGTGCGAGTTGGACCTGATGCATAGTCAAGAAAATTTAAGGTCATTAAAATGGCTGACAATTTACTCTCTTTGCTAGGAATTACGAAATGATTCTCCAAATCCTACAACTCTATTATGTGTTCATCACAACATAACTGTTCCAGCTTGCGATCTTTTATAATCATCTTTTTCATCAAATATAATATGAAGATCATTCGTGCCTATTCCTTCGTTTAATGCCTGTTATTACCTTACGTCCAAACATGGAATGTGTAATACTGATTAATCGATGTATGCCTAGAAATGAAGTAATGTGGTCCGTACATTTCATTGTGTCACATAGTGTCATGTTCTTGTAGATGCGAAATTTTAGAATTGAACCAGTTTCATCGAATATCACTCAGGAACAATGCATGAATGCCTTCGAAACAAAGCTCGATAAGGAAAACAAATTAAATTACTACATAAAATGGTATTTAGAGTGTTACTTTATCGCAGTGAAGTGTATGTTGTAGGAGAACAAGACATGATATTTCCAAATATAGACTACAGGATTTGTATGTCGGGTATAAGCTAGGAAATGGCGATATTGAAAACTTAAAAATGTAACGCGTATTACAGAAACATGTTACCATTGCATAGATATAAACAATTAATTAATGTATTTATTAATTCATGCTTTCATTCATTCATTTATGATCATTGAAATCGGAGACGGTTTTTGGCCTCATTTTCGGAAGCTTCCCAGATAACTCTTTCTTCAGCTGCATCTTGACGTCCTCTTATAAGGAGGAAATCACGGACCACTTGGTTCTTCCATCGGAATCATGGCTACCGAATGGATAATATATTGGATAATTTTCCACCATTATTCGGAGGGGACTTTAATACTTAATAATAATAATAATAATAATAATAATTATTATTATTATTATTATTATTATTATTATTATTATAAAAACAGTAAACTATCTACTCACTTCCACTTGGCATCATCGATGCTCGTACATATTTTTTTTTAACGGATTAGGGATCCATCTTGAAATATTTTTTATTATTATTATTATTATTATTATTATTATTATTATTATTATTATTATTATTATTATAATGATTTATTTAACCTGGCAGAGTTAAGGCCATACGGCAGGGCTGGGCACCGGGAGCGATTCCAAACTCTAAACGGGGACGCTTAATATTCATTCATGACGGCATCAACGCTGCGCGATGCTCGGCGGGGAAGCAAGGGGTTGAAGAGAAGTCATATGGCTCCCCGTGAGAGAGTAGAATTTGCTCTTGGTGCCCAGCCTGCCATACGGCCTTCTCTAACACTCAACAAGGAGTTAAACTGCGATACAAAAAACACCACAAATTTACAAAATACTGAATTAAATATACATACGAGTAGGTCTACAATAAGACAAACCTGTTAACTAAATGCTTGTATCACATTTAGCATGAATATTGATTTAGAGCAGGTATGCTCATTCTCTGACTCCCGATTACGTTCTGTAATCACAACCTTCCAATGTAAAGCGTGCTGTTCCTCGTTCGAAGCTCGACGGATGACTGCGGAAGGCAGTTCAAGTACTTAGTAAACGTACGAACAGTGCGGGACATTGACAGAGTCAAAACCTTCTGTAAGCAAACGATCATTCCGTACAGTTTGGGAGGAGGACTATTTTTCTTGTGCGTTCGGTGAAAACGTAAAGTGTTTACTATGTTGTAAGGTACTGTCAGGAATACTACTGAGCAACATAAAACATTATAGGCTCTGCCACCCAGAACATGCCGAAGTAACAGGGAAGCTGTTTTCTGTAATATGTATTCATATGCCAACGTTATTATTATTATTATTATTATTATTATTATTATTATTATTATTGTATTGATTTTATTCCAGCAGTAATGCATGTGATAAAATAATTTTTCAGGGGTGCAACGTGCACTGCAGCTTCAAGAATTGAAAGCACTTAAAGGAAGGTCAAACAATGAAGAGAATTGAACAATTCAGAATCTATGTTTAGGAGAAAATTATGTAGTATGTTGGGAATTAGGTAAGGCACTAAAACCCTTCACGGATGGTGAACTTGTAAAGAAATGTATAGTGCCTGATCAAAATATAGTTAATTATATCTCTGTAGCCTACTGGAACAGTTCAAATGTGAATTCACAGAACATAGATTTAGTGATTTTGAACGTAAGGAGAGTGATATTAATCTTTTTGTTAATCCTTTCAAATAAATTTAGTACAGTCCGTGAGACTGCAGTTCCAGGACGAGTTAATTGATGTACAAAGTAACGTAGAATTCATAACTAAATGAAGAAAATATGTCTTGACAAGCATAGAATTATTTAAAAAATGAACAAAACGAAATATCCCAAGATGAGCTTATTCGCTGCCACTATGTTAGCTACCTTCGCCTCGACATATGCGTGCGAACAATTATTTTCGAGAATGAAGGTTGCTAAATCCCAAACATAGATCCCGATTAACAGATGAACATCTTTTGAGACAACTGCGCATTGCAGTAAATTCGTTGGAAATAGATTTCCGATTACTTGTAGGAAAGAATGCGCATGTGGAATAGACCGCAATGTATGGTGCAATATGAAAATAACATTACCTCTGATATAATAATATATAACTATACTAAATACTGTATAATAAATAATGTAACAACTGAATATTTCAGTGTATACTCTTTCCTTTTTCAAATTCAGTTTATTATCCGTATTTGTAAGAGTGTAAGAACTATATCACTGGCGGTTCTGCGATGTACAGTACAATGTAATGTAGTTGCGGAGCCCAGTCCGTACACTGTGTGTGTTATGCAGTGCAGCATCATCCGTGTAATCGGTGCTTTTACAATTTTGAGCATACCTGATTTAGAGATAGATCTAACTTCTTGAAAAACAATAGTAAAGAATTTCACTCGCGATTACAGACAGTTTTAGTAATACGTACCCTCCATTGCTATCAATTTCACGATTCTAGAACAACAAAAGTCTCACCACCATTCTTTTCAATGAACTGTCCCTACATACAGAAAATCTCAACAAAATAAATGCTGAGAGTTACTTTGATATAAACATAATAGTTTCTTGGAGAATTATGAATTCCGTGGCTCCAAGGCAAAATCGGATTTGTAAAAAGTTGCATTTGACACCTCTTCCCCTATTATCAGGTATCATCAAGTTCCCTGTTTGTAGATTGGGCATATAATTGCCGATGTCCATTCATTAGAATACCTTTGTCCCATAAAAATTTTACTGAACATGTCCTTGATTTTACTTGTAGACGTCTGTATATTAATGTACCCCTTGAGAAATTCTCTACCCCGTGTTTCGTTATCTTTTAAACTACTCATAGCTTTCCTCCACCTTGTCGCCCCTATCGTCCTAAAAACCCGCAATGCTTGATCTATTTCCCTTTTAGCCTTCCTACAATCATTGTCATAAAAATTAGTACTTTCTTGTGTCTTCTTTCGGTTTCTCTTTAACTTCATTACAGATTCCGCTTCCTAAATAATTAACGTGATCTGTTCTACCGTGACTGAGTCAACGTCCTTCAGTCCTTCCGGTCTTTGTATACACACGTCCTTATGCTCTTCCCTCCACCTACAAATTGGTACCGATCTCCTATGCTCCTCTTTATTCCTTCCATCCACAGTTAGCCTAGTCTTGTCTGTTATATTTATAGCTGCACACATACAGGAAAATGACGCGAGTCCGTTCTTTCTCCTATCCATAAATCCGTAATTAATGGTATTATACTTTTACTGCATATAATAAAATCTACAGCACTTCTCCCATTGACATTAACAAACGTTAGGTCCCCCTTTTGGTTTCTCTCATATTTTCCATTTAGAATCTCGTAGCTAAATGCATTACAAAATGCAAGTAGTTCCCTACCTTGTGCATTAATCGTCTTATCTTTACTGCATCTATTCGCGTTTCTTGTTTCATGTTCACCGTCCACTCAATTCCCGAAAAATAATATTTTCTATTTCGATCCTTGAATTATAATCCCCAATTAACAGTAATGACGCATCGGAATAGCTTTCGCACAAATCTACCTTTCTCTCCGCCAGGTCTTCGTAAAAGCACGGCTGGCAATACTTCAACGATGCTGGCTGATTTAATAACCCAATAATTATCATTAGTATAGCACCACTCCTTATACTAAGGCCTATATTACACTATCAAATTTTCTGTTTCACAGAATATAAAATTTTTCATCAAATATGTATGATCAAATGCAAGATTTTGACTATATTACACTATGTCAAAACTTTTATCATATCTTTCATCACAGTTTTAATAATGGATCAACAATAGTCCTATGCTTGTTGTAACTGTAAAATATGCATCATTAATGGTTATTGCAGTACTATTAAAGAAGATATATATATATTTCGTCGGCTTACAGTGTAAACCTGCTAACCAGCAAAAAGGAAATTTTACAGGGGTAAGAAAAAACTGAGTATAAATTAACTCTGAAATTGTAGGACAAAATCCAAAGTATAGGTGGTGAAGTTTCAGAGTTAATGTATAATCAGTTTTTGTTTCCCCTGTAAAATTTCCCTTTTGTTAGTTAGCAGGTTTACACTCTAAGCCGACTATTTGGGTTAGAGATTGGGGTAGGGAGAAAAGATACAAAAGAAATTCATCAAACTATACTGAGAGAACTTTAGTATGAAGATGTGAAATCCTATTTATACTAAGTATTTAATAATAAATTATGAAACATTTCATGTGACTCATAATGTGATATTAAAAGTTTTGTGGTTTTCACGGACCAGGTGTACTTATTGTCCGTCATTTTCTTTCTTCTCAGTCACAGATTTTATCAAAGGAATGATGATGACCATAACTTTTATCACAGAACTATGTCACAGATAGATGTGGTCATATGTGACACAGAAATTTGATAGTGTAATATAGGCCGAGCACATATCACACCTTCTAAACTAATATCAATTTCTTTAACATCCATTCAATGATGCCTTTTACACAACATACTAACTTCTCCCGGCCAACGCTCTCTCTTCTTTCTGTATCTACTACATGCATTGAAACTACAATGGTTGGTAAACTGTACCTTATCACTAGCATTCAACCATGTTTCAGTCATACACATAATGTCAAATTCGTTTAAAAGGTCATAAAAGTCCTTGTTACCTATTTCACTTTTCAATCCTTCAATATTCTAGCACCCGATCGTGAGGAGAGTAGGCACAGACACGCCTTTTACCGTTAACAAGTTTCATTGTGCTTTTTTAATTCTCTGGCTAATTTTGTTCCATTAAAAAAGTAAGGTCAATCTCCATGACAGACCACATCGACCCAGACGATGTCGAGAGGTTGTCTCCCACCTTTACAGACAATCGCCATTTATTGGCAGTAGGGATGTAAGTCCTATGTGCCCGCAGTTTTTACCCCACCCCTCCCTCAAGGAAATATACCTGGTACTCATTTATGTTAGAGGCTGAGTAGACCCCAGAGCCAAAGTGCGACTGGAAGGATTAGATCAATAGATCCATGACTCCGTCGGGAATCGAACACGCGATCATCCGGCTTGCAGCGTTACATCTCAACTACGACACTACTGCAAGCCCCTTAAATGGTACATAAAAATTGTAAGACTACACATTTATAACACGATGTTTGCTTAAAACTGTGTCGCTGCTTAAGTGTATATTATCACTATGCGCCTGTTTTAGATTCAAAATCATATTACTGTGCTACAGTACTTTATTGTCTTTGTAGATATATACAGGATGTTTAAAAAATACGGGGCATAATTTCAGGTATGTATTTCCCACATGTATACAATCAAAATAGTTCATTACAATATGTGTCCGGAAATGCTTTATTTCCGAGTTATGGCCTTCACAACATTGAAATTCACCGGAACGTTTTTCTTTCCGCAGGTCGTTGCCGTCAAAGGAGACATTAAGAGGGCACTCTGACAGTTCATTCCGAGGCGAAGGTTACATTCAGTGTTGTGTAGGCGTTAGACTGTGCGACATGTATTCAAATCAAGAGCTGGCAGAGATACACTTCATGTACGGTAAGGCGGACGGCAGTGCTGCGCTGGCTCGTCGTTTGTACCAGGAGAGGTACCCACAGCGACAATGTCCAGATCGGAAGACATTTGTATGTCTCCATTACTGTCTGTGCGAATATGGAAAATTTAACTCTCCTGGTTTGGGAAGGGGACGACCAAGATCTACAACTCCAGAAGTACAGGAGGAGATTCTGGAGGTTGTGAACATGACTCCTTCTATCAGCACACGAAGGGTAGCGTTGCAAGTCAATGTTCCTCATACGACTGTCTGGAGACTGTTGAAAGAGTATCAATTGTATCCTTATCATTTGCAACGTGTACAGGCCCTGTCACCAGCAGATTACCCTGCACGAGTTAGGTTCTGTCAGTGGTTCTTGCAGCAGTGTGGTGTAAATCCGAACTCTCCTGCCTTAGTATTATTTACAGATGAAGCACAGTTCACACGAGATGGCATAACAAATTTCCACATTCAGCATGTATGGGCGTATGAAAACCCACGTGCAACTGTTCCATCTCATCACCAGGTGCGGTTCTCCCTCAACATGTGGGCCGGTATCATTGGTGATCGATTAGTTGGACCCCATGTACTTGTAAACAGACTTACGGGGCAGGCGTACACAAACTTCCTAGAAAATACCATACTTCATGTTTTACAAGACACTCCACTGATCAATCGTCAACACATTCACTTCTTGTATGATGGCGCTCCTGCACACTTCAGTCGTACGGCTCGCCGGTACTTGGATCGAAGGTTTCCTGATCGATGGATAGATAGAGGTGGCCCAATTGCTTGGCCTCCACGCTCACCTGATCTGAACCGTCTCGATTTCTACTTGTGGGGCCATTTAAAATCATTGGTTTATTCGTCTCCGGTACCTGATTTGGAATCCCTTCGGAATCGAATTGTGGCATGTTCTGAGGACATACGCAATACTCCTGGAGTTTGGGATCGTGTTCGCAGGTCAATGAGACATCGATGTGAGGTCTGTATTCAAGCAGGAGGTGGACATTTTGAACATTTTCTGTAATGACAACGACCTGTGGAAAGAAAAACGTTCCGGTGAATTTCAATATTGTGAAGGCCATAACTCGGAAATGAAGCATTTCCGGACACATGTTGTAATGAATTATTTTGATTGTCTACATGTGGGAAATACACACCTGAAATTATGCCCCGTATTTTTAAACACCTTGTATACATACATTGTAGTTCACCATGTTACTGCAATTATTATCTTGCTGTCGGTATACAAAATCGTTGTAATCTCTATTTTTATGCTTAAATTCCTGCTGGATTGTTCTCTTTTCCTGTAATAATCGTTCCTCATAAAGTAATTACACTTTCGTTCCTATAATAAAGTGTCTTTTACACTTATTCCTTTTTCTCTATAGACCAACTATTCGTCCCTCTTCTTTTTCATAGCTCAAGCACATTCCTTTCGCTTTTAGCAAACAATGGCCGTATTTAATATTATTTTCTCTAAAACATGCACAATATGAAATACTGGTTAACCTTTCTTCTTTATAAGAGCACTGTCTACTACTGAATATTTACCTTCCCGTCTTCTCAGGCATATTATTCATTGTACTTTTTCAGAATAACTTAAATTAAAATATATTACAGCAGGAACAATCAAGTAGAATATTTAAAATTGAAACGGGATGATCTTTCAACAGTAAGAGCACACACACACACGCACGCACATACGCACGCACGCACACACATACATAATTTCGAAGAGAGCAAGTTGGCCACCTACCAAATATCAGCTTATAAAATTACATCTTCAATCATTCATCATTTTCATCACTTCAATAGATTTTCAACAATTGTAGGAATGCTTTTATTGTTAGGTTACACATATTTATCATTCAACTTTTTATAAAATGTAAATATGTTATACCTCGCCTTAACTATTTCTTTAAAAACTCACAATTGTAATATATTCAAATCATGTATATATACTTTCTTTTCTTTTTATTTAAGTTAAGCTATATATATATGTGTGTGTGTGTGTGTGTGTGTGTGTGTGTGTGTGTGTGTGTGTGTGTGTGTGTGTGTATTTTTATTAATTCTGTATATTCCTTAGGTATGATCAATGTAAATAGGCAAAATAGACTAACTCGGGAGTATTCATCAATACAAATCCAAATGTATATTTATCGTAGGAAAGGGATAACCCTAAAAACATGTAGTATTACTCTGTAATGGAGCATGTTGATCAATAAAAAAATAAAAACTACATACGTACATACATACATACATACATACATACATACATACATACATACATACATACATACATACATACATACATACATACATACATTACATACATTAGTGTTCTGCTCATGGGCAGGTTTTTCACTGCAAACCCAGCATTCTCTAATATTTCCTATTCTCTGCCTTCCTCTTAGTCTCCGCATATGATCCTCATATCTTAATGTCGTCTATCATCTGGTATCTTCTTCTGCCTCGAACTCTTCTCTCGTTCACCATTCCTTCCAGTGCGTCCCTTCAGCAGGCAGTTTCTTCTCACACAGTGGCCCAACCAATTCCTTTTCCTCTTCCTGATCAGTTTCAGCATCATATTTTCTTCACCCACTCTTTCCAACACAACTTAATTTCTTCACACGCTCCATTCTTGTCCATATCCACATTTCAAATATTCTATTCGTTTCTCTACATTTCGTCATAATGTCCAAGTTTCTGCCCTATACAATGCCACACTCTAAACAAAGCACTTCACTAGTCTCTTCCCTAGTTATTTTTCCAGAGTCCGCAGAAGATGCTCCTTTTTCTATTAAGAGCTACTTTTGTCGTTGCTATCCTCCTTTCGACTTCCTGGCAGCAGCTCATGTTACTGCTTATAGTACATCCAAAGTATTTGAAACTGTTCACTTGCTCTTCCATCTCATTTAGAATTCGCAAGTTTACCTTCTTTATTTTTCCTGCGACAACCATGGTCTTCGTCTTGTTTGCGTTTATCTTCATCCTATAGTGCTCGGCTCCTAAAGTATATCGCTTAGTATCGACACCAGATTATTCAAAAATTTAAAACATTTGCAACATATCGAATTATTATGTGTCACGATTGTTTGGCAAAATATCTACAACTTTTTTATGTAATGTCCTTACTAAAGTGTGTGTTATATTGAATGTGTTGTGTTACGTGGTGAGGTAATCAACTCGAAATATTTGAAAAAGAGCAATGTTCTTCTTGACTACCATGGAAAAACAAATGAACAACTCTGCTACCAAACTATAATACAAATGATATTTTCTTATATATAGATTATATGAGCATTAGAATTAATCACAGTAGATTATACAGAGAGATCAGATGAAGTCTGGACAGAAGCGACGGAGTTTTCACTGTGCGCTACTGACGCACTCGCGGCGGGGAATGGACAGTGTAGAGTCACGGTGATACAACCATACAAGTTTCCATAACGATGACGCAAGCATGCACGTGTTTGTCCTGGCTCGTGTTAAGGTTAGTGAATCAGTCTCCAAGGGCCATATTCATAGACATTCTTAGAGCGGGCTTCCGGTGGATGATCAGCGAACTAACGTTTTTCGTATTCATAAACCAGTGTTTAGCAATATAATATGATATGAATCCTGCACAAGTAATCAGTCGATTGCCGGGGCTAGTTTAGCTTGCTAGCGAAATGTCTATGCATAGCACCCCAAGTGACTTACGAATGAACGGTACACACGGTGTATTACACGGTGTTTTCTTGTATATTTAAAATGAAAGTATGAATAAGTGTAAACTGTATAAGTTAATAGATAATCAAATGTTTTCAACTGAACAACGTGTTTATGATTCATATGTGTTAACGCAGTCTGCCAGCCAAGTACGAAGGCGGTATGAAACACGATTCCTTTGTGTAAAAATTCCATTCAGGCAACGGGAAGAGTTCAGCCTAAGAAACAAAACAAACAGCGTAGGGTTCTCACAGAAGAAACATTAAATGACATTGGTCAATCACCTAGAAAATCACCTTTCACAACAAGTACGAATTTCTTATGGCTCTGTGCAAAAAGCTATTAAATTGTTAAAGTTGCAGCCGCATGAAATAACTAAGATCCATGCTCTTCAACCGGGTGATCAAGCACGTAGGCGTGCAGTTTCTGAGTGGATGCTGAATAATATTCATAACGGACTAATAGACCCACATTTAATATTTTTCTCAGACGAGGCATGGTTCCACTTCCATGTGTTCACAAAAAATCGTTACTGGAATGCTAAGAAACCTGATATAATAAGAAAAGCTTATTTTACGCTATAAAAATGTAATTAATGATTTAAAAATTCTCGTTTTGTCGTACTACGAGCATTTCCTTCAGTCAGTTAGAAATAGTTACTTCCCACTTTAATTTTTAATGTAGTCATCGGTCTCGTTGTCTCACTCATTCCTTACATAAACGAGCAGCATCTGTTCAGGCAGCTTTACAGTGTTGTCACAACGCAGCAGTGTTTAAAATTCCTTTGCGAAACGAAAACTTTCATTAGTTTGGATCAAATTTCTGCACATTTAAAGGACAAAACTAAAATTCTTTCAATCATTTGATATCATAATACACTCCTCACTTAAACTGACTGAGCATATTGGGAATCAATTCAATAGCTTTCCCAAAATACACTATGAAATGTTTCATTTTAAATATTTTTTTTTCTCAAAAAATAAGCACAAAGGAGCAAAATTGTATTAAACTTTTCTATTTTATATAACTTACGAAATAACCCCTTGAAATTACTGACATTACGTTTCATCCTATAGCGTGCCCATAAAGTCTCGATCCATTTTTGTGTTAAAGCCAATATTTTTATTTTGTTACAGAATAATCTTTAAAGAGGCTTTCCATAGAAGAAAGAATCATAATTTTTCTGCAGGACTACGTGGTTTAAGCTATGGTGAGAAGCAAGCAGAATTTACCCGCAAATTTATAAAACCTGCACCCACGTCAGCTAATACCCGCATTCTCGTCACAAAGCTTCAAGAGGACAGGTAATGTTGCAGATGAACGTCGCCCTGGTAGGCCTCCTTCATCTGCGGATACTGTTCAGCGTATTCAGGATGCCACTGAGAGAAATCCACAAACATCAACACGTCGTTTAAGTGCTGTACTAAATGTAACGAAATCAACTGTGTAGAAAGTGTCACATTTTACGCTTAAAAAACGCGCCTATCATTTGCTGGTGATCCACAAATTGGAGATAGAGGATTATGCAGCTCGTAGAGCCATGTGTTACGATCTGTTGGAGGCTGTGAATGACAATTTCATGGAATATATCCTGTTTAGTGATGAGATGACGTTTTGCACTTGTGGTACTGTTTACATACACAACTGTCGCATGTGGGATGAAGAGCCACCACTTACACTCCATGAGTGGCAGACACATCGAAGGGCTGACTAAAGCAAAAATGTATGGTCCCTTCTTTTTCGCAGAGGCCATCATTACAGGATATGCTGGAGTTGTTTCTGGAGCCACTGTTGGAACAAGATGGGATTTTGCACAGTGTAGTGTTCCAAAAAGATGGGGTACCTCCTCATTTCGTAAACTTTGTGTGGGACTACCTAAATAAGAGATTTCCAAACAGATGGGTCGGCAGAGGTTCACGCAGACTATGGGCTACACGGTCACCAGATTTAACTCAATTAGACTTCTTTGCCTGTGGTTACTCAAAACAGAACTGTACAGAACTAAGATAAGAAGTATGGAGATTCTAAAACAACACATTAGAGAAGCTGCGCAACGAATTTTCGTAGATATGCTTCAGAGTATGTTTCGAGCTACAGTATGCCGCTGGAAGCTATGCTTCGAAATAACCGGTGGCCATGTTGAAAAGCGATAAAACAGATGCATATAGCATAGTATAGTAATAAACATATAATAATTTCATAGCAATATCTGCGTTATTTCTTCAAAATTGATCCAGACTTTATGAGAACTTTATATATATAGCTTTCTCGTGTTATGAACTAGGTTTTAAGCTACTTTAGTTTCATTGATATGTTTCATTGTTACATTTCTCTTGGGAGAGAAAAACTGTTTTTCTCCCTACGGAGGAAATATATTTCACTCCAGATTTTAATAATCTTGAAACCGATATTTACCCCGATGATGGAAAAATGTCTTACTTCTCCATTCACACACAATTTGCAACAATCTTTACACCGGTACAGACACCATAGGAAAAATACTGCTTTGAGCTAGCTTCAGTTAAGACAAATTCATAACATTCAACGGTTAATATTTTCTTTGATTAAGTAATCCTAACAGTCTCTATATGTGGTGTGATATCTGAGTTATCAGGAGCAGCAACGAGATAAATAGTTTCCTTATCAGTTTATCACATGTGGAAATGTTAATTAATTAAACTTATCTAATTTCGTATCAAGCTAATATTAGTGGTCGTTTTCATACATAATTAAATTATCTATTGCATTATAATGCATGTAACAGCATTAATGTCTATAATAATTAATTCATTGGAAACTCGAAACTGATGTTACCTAAACCTACAAAGGATTTCTAAAGCAAAACTTTCGCGTAAAATCTGCAAAAAAATGTCTACCATACTGTTGTGTAACTGGTTGTGCATGTCTTGGAAACTGTAGTCAGCTGCAATTAGATAGGAAATCTCTAAGGAGATGGGTGCGAAAAATTCTGCTTCATAATTTGAGACCTGTTTGAGATGAAGTTACTTCAACGGTAATAACTAATAAATATATCATTCAAAGTTTTATACAGGGTTTTTCATAAATAACGAGTCTATCGAAAAATTAACTACTTCGAATAATTTTTTGAAATGATGTTCATCCTCACAAGAAAGAACCCTTCCTGGTGCCGTACAGTCGATTTGGAAACAAACACCCCCTCCCCCCGCCGTCAGAGCTAAAAACAAAAGAATGGTTAGTGTTTTAAACCTTTATTAAAACACATAAATGTAAAAACAGATTCAACTGGTGACAAATTAAGGTGTACAATTTTCAAAATGTCTTCTATTCTGCTGAATGCACAAATGTAAGCGACGTATGAACTCTTCATGGACTCTGGTGAGCATGTCAGGCGTAACCATTTGTATCGTGTGTTCAATTCATTCCACAAATTCAGGAATGGTGCGTGGCTTAGTCGCATAGACACGACCATTGATGAATTCTCCAAAAAAGGAGTCAAATGAGGTGATCGCCGAGGCCAAAGGATTGGGCCTGTGTGGCCGATCCACTTGCCTGGAAACATTTCGTCTACGGAATGAACGCTTAATTTGAGCGACATTGTTTCCAAGTTCAAACCAGGCAGCAATTTTTCTCTTCTGCGATAACTTTAAGCATCTGCGAGGCATTTTATCATTCCAGTCTATCACAACAATGTGTATAGGCATGGCCGTATGCCATTATCCTTGGCGTATAGAAGGCCATGCTCCAGATCATTCTAAGTCCTTGGCGTACAGAAGGCCATGCTTCAGGTCATTTGCACATTACACATGGATAAGTAGCTTCCTCGGGGGGTGTTTGTTTCCAAATCGACTGTACGGCACCGGGAAGGGTTCTTTCTCATGAGGATGAATATCATTTCAAAAAATTACCCAAAATAATTGATTTTACGATAGACTCGTTACTTATGAACGACACTATAGAAAGAGCTTTTTTATGAATGTAACAGACAAGATTTAGAAGTCTAGAAAACATTCGTGCGAAAGAAATCTTAATAGCAATTCAGGATTTCGTATATAGGAAGACAGGCATAGGAAACTCTATTATGTTTATAGGCTATACGAAAAGGCCTAAAATTATGAGAGACTGAGTCTGCTGAATGTGATGATATTATTCTCTAATCCAAAATTATTTTGGAACTGTATTTTATATCAGTATTTACACAATTAACTAAATTTCACTATTATTTATAAAAAAAATGAGTTCAACTGATCATATAATCCCAGTGCAACTTACTAATAGCATCTTTTAATGTGAAAATGTATTTCCACAGCTGTCAGGCAACAAGTTCAGTGTCAAGAACCAAGTATATGTGACGCTATGTTCATAGATTGGGTTACTATCACTTCCAAACATGGCTTATCAAGAAGCAGTGTAGAGGCAGGTTTGAAGTTCACAACAAAATTGCGTGGAACAAGCTAATTATGTTATGCATGGTGATTACGACGAGGATGATGATGATGACTTGATATATTATTATAAGTTAAACGTTTTCATTACTTTATGATAATGGATAACTAAAAGTACGTACATAAAACAATCGCCTCTGTCATCATTACCAATCTGTTTGACTACTACGATTCTCATGTTTGAGAGAATTTTGAGACAATATAATACGTTCAAAAGTAGCCATTATGGCTCAAAATCCTGAAAAATACAGGACAAATATAAGACACATATGCACTCTAAATCATTTTATTCTGCATTAAGAATATACTTTGTCGGATCGATTTTCAGCCTTGGATGGAGATAGCTAAAGTTCTTCTCGAAAAGTAGTTAGATTGTAGATAAACCAATTCCGTATAACAGCACAGTTCAACTGGACGTTTCCAACTGCCACCACCAGTTTCTCAAGACCATTGTTTTAACAAAGAAAATAATAATCAGCCTGGATGTTTCTACTCGATTTTACTTAAGTTTCATGTCATCTTGTTCTTTACATTTAGTGAAATGAAATGATGAAGAAATTTGAGTTAAAACATTGATGGAAACAGGAGAAACTTGGAAAGAGAAAATATCAGCGCTATGTCTAAGTACCAATTCAGTCAATTCCTGGTATCAAACCGCAGCTCGCGGAATGGTAAATCCAAGCTCTACAACTAAGCCGCAGTTAAAACACTTATTTACTTACAAATGGCTTTTAAGGAACCAGCAGGTTCATTGGCGTCCTAACATAAGCCCGCCATCGGTCCCTAACGGCTTCGAAGCTGGGTACCTGGTTCTAATGAAGTGCACTGGTAGCAATCTAAAACATGGGGGCATGAGATAGTTACTCTGCCTGCCTTTAAAAATTCACTTCACTAAATCCCCAAGGTAAAAAAAAAAAAATCCAGCGCAAGATTAATCCAGTCTCTCATCATAGGCCACCTCCCTCAAATCCATTTTAATATTACCCTCCCACATACGTCCCGGCCTCCCCAAAGATCTTTTTCTCTCCGGCCTCCCAACTGACCCTCTATATGCATTTCTGGATTCGTCCATACGTGCTACATGCCCTGTTCATCTCAAACGTCTGGATTTAATATTCATAATTATGTTAGGTGAAGAATTCAATGCATGCAGTTCTGCGTTGTGTAACTTTCTCCATTCTCTTGTAAGTTCATCCCTTTTAGCCCCAAATATTTTCCTATAAACCTTATTCTCAAATACCCTTAATCTCTGTTCCTCTCTCAAAGTGAGAGTCCAAGTTTCAGAATCGGTAATATAACTGTTTTATAAATTCTAACTTTCAGATTTTTTGACAGCAGACTAGATGACAAAAGTTTCTCAACCGAAAAATAACAGGCGTTTCCCATATTTACAACACAGAACAACTAATTGAATTGGTTATTTGAGAAACAACTCTATTTTAGCCACTATTAATTTATTGTGTTTCTGGAATTAATACACGTCTGTAGAATAAAGTGGACGTGTTTGCCTTGTTTTAAGTGATCATGTCATGATAATATTAAACTGAAGAGGGTTTAGATCTAGATTTTAAATTTACATTTATTGGAATGCAAATAATACAAATATGTAATAAAAGATAAAATATAATAGCTGGCTCAGTCGGTTAAGGCGCTTGCCTGCCGGTATGTAGTTGCGTTCGGGCGCGGGTTCGATCCCGCTTGGGTTGATTACCTGGCTGGGTTTTTTCCCCGAGGTTTTCCCCTACCGTAATGTGAATGCAAGGTAATCTATGGCGAATCCTCGGCCTCATCTCGCCAAATATCATCTCGCTATCACCAATCTCATCGACGCTAAATAACCTAGTAGTTGATACAGCGCCGTTAAATAACCAACTAAAATAAAAAAATACATAATATAATACAAAAGTACTTACTTACAAATGGCTTTTAAGGAACCCGTAAGTCATTGCCGCCCTCACATAAGCCCGCCATCGGTCCCTATCCTGTGCAAGATTAGTCCAGTCTCTATCATCATATCCCACCTCCCTCAAATCCATTTTAACATTATCCTTCCATCTACGTCTCGGCTTCCCCTAGGTTCTTCTTCCCTCCTGCCTCCCAACTAACACTCTATTCTTGTATGGTTTCGCAAGAAGCTGTTTTTTACGGTGATGGGTTGTTAGCCCTTCGCCCAACCCCCAAGCTGGAGGACCACCCTTTATCGGTTTTCCACGACTGTTTATTCAATATACTCGCAGCTAACCTCCATATCTGGAGGCCGTCTCCTCTCAGCACAATAATAATAATAATAATAATAATAATAATAATAATAATAATAATAATAATAATAAACAAAAAAATACACTTTCCTTTCCGGGAAAGTTCGAAATCATGCTTAAACTATATTCGCAATATATTACAATTGTTGTATTAATAAATTATAACTGGGCCACACCCGAAAAGCAAGATGTTTAAATGAAGTAAATAAATGTTATGAAGATACAGAGCGAGTCAGAAGGAAAGTATATGATTTGAGGGATGACAATATTTATTGATTCTGAACAAAAAAGTTTATATGAACACATGTCCTGTTCTTAACGGATTCGGAGAAAAGTAATGGAAACAAAGAGGAACATGAAAAGTGCTGGTGATTGCAAATTGAAACATTTTTAGCTTATGTTCTGTTTAATTGTGTACTTTTCTTTACAGAATATGTTCAAATAGTCAACTGTCAATTTCAATGCACTTTGCAGCTCTTCTAGACAGCTGCTGTCTTGCTCATCTGAGCTGATTCGGACATTCCTGTATTTGAGCACAAGCCTGTAAAATGCGAGCGAGAAGTTCCTCCCTTGTTTCCACATTGCGCTTGTAGACTTCGTTCTTAAGCCAACTCCACAAACAGTAACCATATGGAGTCAGGTTGAGTTACCTCGTTGGCCAAGAAATGACTCCACCGCGACCGATCCAACACTCAGGATACTTTCATTGATAAACCTAATGTCGTTTTGGTTGCGTCCGCCTGTGAGTGCAGATAAAGGACATAAGACTGACGCCCAAGATTTTCAAACAACTGTATATCAGATACTGCTAAGAACAGTGCATATGTTCATAGAGCCTAATATTTTTTGTTCAGAATCACCAATATTATCACTCCTCACACCATGTACCTTTCCTCCTGACTCAAGCTGTATACTTTCCTGCTCTACTTGTAACAAGAGATGATGTACCCGAGAAGCTGTAGTGTGGACTTCAATAAGATATCAATGTTTTCACTTTCAAACGTTTTAGAATGTTTATTTTAATTTTGTAATATGAAGGATAAAATACATTACGTACTAAATTTGTACTTAAATATCTTCTGTTCACGTTAATTCACACATAAAATAAATACAAACTATTATAAATTTTACTGAAAACATTTCGTGCAGTTGAGAAAAAGCACATGTCCACTAACTTTAGGACACCCTGACGCTCTCACCCTGAAGAATGTGATCCCAAAACCGGCTCAGTCCATCTGCCCACATTTATTATTTATACACACACACACACACACACACACACATATATATATATATATATATATATATATATATATATATGTTTGAGACCACTATGATCATATTTTAAACTTGTTTCGTCCAAAAGAACGCCAATTCTTGTATAAAAGTTTGTGTTATTGTGCATGTTAGTGGAAAACTCGCTCAGTCCGTGGATAAAAAACTAGCCCAGTTCTTTCATAAAAATGGACTGAACGCGTTTTGGACTCACACTCTCCAATTGGACGGTGATTAGCAACAGTGATCCAAGCGCCAAAAACCTGTTTCGATATATTGGCCATTGAAATAAATCGTTTTTTTATAAAACATTTCATGCAAGAAGTATTATAACATTCATACTATTACAAAAAAAACAGCACAAATAATACCAAAAAAGGCTAACCGATTTTTAATAAGAGACCAGCAGTTGAAATAATATTTCGAAGCAAAATAAATAAATGAATTTTATACAATAAACGAATTTTTGCTTATAAATAGCAGCAAAATTCAGATATCGCATTCTTGATTTTTTCCCCGAGTTAAATTAGCCTGCCATCAACAGATTTTTGTGCAAATATCTCTTTTTTTTTAATTGTCGGTTGATCTATTATTGCGAAACTCCGTCCAATTATGGTTGCTTCTAAATACCTACTTAGAAATATTGCAATTGAAATGAAAAATTCCCCCTAAAAATATCAGAACGCACATTCAATAATTATAAGTTGCACAGAGTTTTTTTGCAGTTTTCTCAAAACTCATAGCTGAGGACATGTGTCGTTTCTGAAATAACCGATTCAATTACCTATATTTCCATGCCAGAGATATAACCTAGGACAGCTCGATTTGTAGCTAAATGCACTAACGCTCGTGTCACAGCGAATGAATGATAAACTGTAATCCATGTAATATCTTTAGTTTTAATATTAATTAAGCAAACAAAAAACCTGTATTATCTTTGTTATACAACGCTTTCTTCTGTTTGTGACGTCACTTTCATAAAGGATATGAAAAGACCTCAGAATGAGAATTTATACAGGGAATTTCGTGGAAACTGCTGGTTTTTAATTAGTGTCGGTAGGTCTGAAGCAGACAGCCAGGTAATTCAGGGTTGTACAGAAAATTATAAGCAACTTCTACGAGGTCGTTCCGTACACTAACTCACGTCAAGGGATCTTGCTTTTGTTCATATTACGATCGAATTTTCCACAAAATATTACAATTGGCTGGTAGTCCTGCTTTGTATTAGGGAGACTGTCGGTTCAAATCCTGGATAGAGCACCAGCTAACCTCGTATGTAGAAACTCCATTTCGTATTCCAATCAGGAACGTTGTCAAGCTTAAGTCCTGGTATCACAGAATATCTCTAGTACTTAGAACACTGAGGTCAAAAGACCAATAAACAGTCGTCATGGAAACGCTACATTAACGTGTGCTATGCCTAGATGAACTACTAGTTCTACCAGACACTTTTAAAGGTCTGCTCGCTTTAAACTCTCTGCTGTCTCTGCTGTATAATTCTATTTTTCTCGGTTTTCAGTTTTTGCACTTTCGCGAAACCTATCTCCTTCCACAAATTTTGAGCCAGCTACATAAACATTTTATTTTCCACGCTCCCTCAATGTATACTGTATGAAAGTTAGCACTGATATCTAAGGTTTTTTAAAATAAGTTTTACAGTAGTGGAAATTTTTTACGCATTGGGGTAAAGTAATTTAAACAGTCTTTTAGACAAAAGTAATGCACACACGTAAAATTTACATGTCAGTTATTATTAATTACAGTATGTTTAAATAATAGTAAAATTTAAGTTAAAAAGAATAATTTTATGAGATGAAAACAATTAAAGCTATTTTTCATGAAACACATTTCAAAATCTGCAATTTATAGATGAACGCAACCTGTGAAAATGTGTGAAGATCTACAATAATAGAATTGAGAGGAAAGTTATGATAATATTTTAAACAAAAGCAAAATACTGATATGTGACAATCATAGCTATCTATTTTAAAACGTATTTACATTTTATCTGGAATGACATATTTTTACGATTAAAAGTTAACTGTTATAATGGATGTCCTGTTTCATTTGTCGTTCATAAATACTGAATAATAAATACTGAATAACGTAATGGAATTTATATTATTTCACATTGGTAATAGCAGTGCTATGATTTTAAGAATATTTATGCAGAAAATAAAACCAAATTTATATATTATAGCGCTGTTTCAAAAATACACGACAAAATTTCAGGGTTGGATTCCACACATGTAAAGGATCAAAAATGTTATATGAACATGGGGACGGAAATTGATAACAATTGAAGGGGTCAGAGCCATAGTGGGCCAAGCGCCATACATTAAAAACGGAGAAAACAAGGGTTAAAATTAAGTGCTTACCATAATTCAATGAAACATATAGCAAATAATATAAAGTGTGCACATTAAAACTAAATTATATGTAAATCTTCATTAAATTATGGTATTCACTTAACTTTAACCCTTGCTTTCTCCGCTTTTAATAAATGGCGCTTGGTCCATTATGGCTCTGAACCCTTCAATTGTAATATAAGACATCCAAGTGTTTTATGTTATACATTACTAGCTCCAGTTTAGTCTTAAAATGATGCATCATGTTCAGTACCTTACAAGAGGTGTTCGAAATGTCCACCCTCTGTCATACTGCAGGCTTCTGCTCGTGGTCCCATTGAAGTACGAACATGCTCAAAAATGCCTGGTGCTGTACGTATTGTTGATAATTCCGAACAATTTTTGCATGAAGTATTGCTTCATCCTTCATAGCAGTTGCGTACACCAATGACATTAAATATCCCCACACAAGAAAGTCCAACTGGATTAGATCAGGTGAGCGTGGAGGCCGAACAATTGGACCACCTCTACCTACCCAGTGATCATCCAGGTGTTCACAGATATTAGGACTAAAATATGTAGGAGCACCATCGTGCAAGAAGTACATCTCTTATCGGACTATTATAGTCGCGTCGCTGTTATTTCCGGCGTGACTCCTCTTTGCTTACGCCTCAGGAATCGAAGATCCTATAAAGTCTAGGGAGGTAGTATCGTTTGCCATTTTTGTTCTTTCGTTGCCGAGCTACGAGACGAGGAATCTATTTGCCACACCGTTAAGCATTATCATGTCGTAGCTCCTATGATAATAAATCAAACGCACTGTAACTGAGCAAATAATTGAGCGCCAAATAATGTCCCCGTGTGCTTTCTGCGAACGCTAACGAAAGAACAAAAATGGGGGAGGGGCGATTATATTAAGTATCAAGCCTTAGGAAGTACATAACGTCATCAGCAGCGAATGGCAAGACACACACGTTTAAATGTAGCCGACCTGTAACGTGATTGGCTGCCGGAAATAAGAGCGACAATCTATAGCTGAACCTTGTTCACAGTACAATAATAGTGAGCCCATGCTTAGCTATTTAGTTTTTAAACTACTACTATCCATCTACGAGTGATAAGAAATTCCGTTCAGCACTAATCTGTATCAGCCACGACTAGCTACATGCACGAGTACTGTCGGTCTGGGTGGCGCAGTCGGTGAGTGCTGGCCTTCTGTGCCCGAGGTTGCAGGTTCGATCCCGGTCCAGGTCGATGGCATTTAAGTGTGCTTAAATGCGACAGGCTTATGTTAGTAGATTTACTGACATGTAAAAGAACTCCTGCGGGACAAAATTCAGGCACACCGGCGACGCAGATAAATAACCTAGGCAGCTGCAAGCGTCGTTAAATAAAACATAATTTAATTTCTAAGAGTAGGCCTACTATATGAAGTTAAATTTGTACCATTAGTTTGCAGTACTAACATACCAGTAGTTCAATATCTGATATCTCAATAATTATCAATTTCCGGACCCATGTTTATATAACATTTTTTATTGTCTACATGTGTAGAATCCAACCCTCAAATTTTGCTGTGTATTTTTAAACAGCTTGTGTAATATGCAAAACACGAATTTAAAATTTTCTGAAGAAATTAGGAATATTATATTATATTCCACAATATACATAGTATATATAAAAATATTTAATTTGTGAAACATGAAGTATATAATATGCCTATATTACGTTAAACTGTACAATGTATAAATGAAGTCAAACGTCAGAAATAGGCCTAGCTATTCTTCTCCACTTTTACAACAGAGTACAAAATGGAAATTAATAGAATTTACGTTGCAAAAATTTTCGCACAATATAATTATTGGTTTGCTAGCTGTAAGCCACAGACATAGCATAAGCAGTAGGCGCCGCATTTCCCAAATTATCCAAAGCTATGTTCGGGCGTGGGTTCGATTCCCACTTAGGCTGTTTAACTGGTTTGCTTTTTCCGAGGTTTCCCCGAATTATAAGTCAAATTACGACCAGCCCCGAGGCGAATCCTCGGTATCATATCACCAAATACCATCTCGCTGTCACCAATTACATCGACGCTTAATGACCTACTAGTTGAGAGAGCGTCGTTAAATAACCTTCTATAAACACGTAGCATCGTTTACCAGCTTGTTGATAAGATTTTTAAGTTAATGGAATTTTCATTGAGTGTTGTACAGCACAGTTTATTATGGACAAGGTCAGATAGAGAATTCCAGCAGTGGGAATTCTAATACCTATATTTCAAAAGAATGTGATCTGTAACAATGTGTTTGTGAAAATTTTGACGAAGATTTACGTAATAATTTGGTTATTTTTATTGCTACGCCATACACTTGTCCGCTAATCCGGAGTTGTGCTTATCTAATTGAGTTTTCTGAAGCTTCCCTCAACCGTAAGGCAAATGTCAGATAATTTATGGCGGTTTCACCCCACCTCAGCTCGCCATAAATAGTTTAACTCTCGATTTGTTTCAATTTCAAAGCTTCAATGCTAATGTAAGATACTGTAGGGTAAAGTTGCCTATTTCCGTGATATCCCTAATCCCGTGATATATTCTTTTTAATTGAATGTCAGTCAAAGCTTTGCCGTTCGACCATAGCGCCAAACATCTTTCTGGAAAGATTGCATCTTTTGCCTACTTTTGAGATATCGGTGAATTTCCTAGCAAGATACCCAATCCCGTGACATTCAGTGAAAAAAAAAGTATCACGAAATTAGCAGTAGGGGAGTTAGGCCTAAAATGACATACTTGGGTAAAGTGACATACTATGTGTTTTGTGAAAACACTGTAAGCTGAATTTGAATTTACAGATCTATAGTGCACAGAAGCTGGAAACAGTGGTTACATCCAAATTTCAGCAAGCGAAGGCGCTTTTTGGTGAAGCAGGTGCAACTAAAGGAAAAAAGTGCACGACGATATAATATTGTTGAGGTATGTTATGTATTTTTTGTTCTTTTAAGCTTCAGATATTGGTGAAATAATGTTCATGACTGAAAACATGAATATTTCCCTCTATAGAAAGCATTACAATATCCAAATTCATAAAAAGGTTAGGTCGTACTAGCACTACTTCTTATTCTTCTTCATTCCGGGTAAAATGACATACTACCTACTTGGCTAAAATGACATACTATGTCATTTTACCCAAGTGCATGTTTCAGACTGGAAATGAGAAGCCATATATTATGGGCGATAGCGATTTGCAAAATTCGTGTCAAATTTGTTTACAATGGCTGATCAGTGATTATTTCTGTGAAATTGTGTAATATATAGTGGCATCTCTCTCATTGCTCGACTGAATTTTTCGTAAAGCTAACTGATTTTAAAATAGGTGAGTTGGGGATTTCTTTAAAATATATAAAACCCTAAAGTTTATAAAATAAATATATTTTCAATATGTATATGCACTGAATTTTGTTACTCTGATTTATCCTCTTATGAATGAGCTAGGGTTTGCGAGTCTGAAGTTTACTTGCACCTACTTCACCAAAAAGCGCTTTTGTGGAAAACATTGTAAGATGAGTTTGGATTTACAGCTCTATAGTGCACAGAAGTTGGCAACAGTGATTACACGTCATGTTAACCTTCCCGCGTCACTGCACCCACCGACTCCAGCCACTTGATGTCTCTTTCTTCGGGCCTTTGAAAACATATGATCAGGCCGTTACAAAGTGGCAGAGGAACCATCCTGAATAGGTGATAACACAGTTTCGAATTGCGGACTTATTTTCTGAAGTCTATGGAAAAGCTGCAACCATCACCAATGCATTGGGTGGATCTTCTTCAACAAGAATTTGTCCACTCAATTCGGAGATATTTCCTGATCACTTATTTAGTCTTGCATCGCCCACACACAGACCTCTAACGAATGCAGTCCCTACAGATGGGCCAAAGGGTGCAATACAGAAGAGCAGTTCAACAACAAGGAATGCAGAAGAACATATATTACGATAGAGCCATCACCAACAACTGCTCCAGCAGCGGAAACGTCACAAACGAGGCCTTCACCTCATGTGGTACAGCAAGAGATCTCCCCGATTCCCTCTGGCACTAGATCTGTGGCGAGAAGAAAGAGAACACATGAAGGGTCCCAAATCGAGCATCTCTTTTATTAACCAATTAAAATTAAAGAAAGCAGAAAGAAGAGCTGTAGAAGAAAGGTGTTCAGCAAACAGAGGAAAGACACAGCTTCAGTGTGATCTAGCAATGGGGACCAAGATGAAGAGAGTGACTTCGATGGTGATGTTGAGAACGATGCACCTTGTCTGTACTGCAATGAATTTTACAGCCAATATAAACCAGAAGAAACATGGCTACAGTGCAAGAAATGTTTCTCATGGGCACACAATGAATGTGCAAGTGTATCTAAGAGAATTTTTTTTTTTTTTGAACTATGTAAAAATTAACTTAAGTGTGTCATTTTACCCTACTAACTTGGGTAAAATGACATAGTTTGTCTATTTTCAAACATACCTTTCAGTTAAAGATTGTCAGCATTTTTCACTTTCTGTTGATCTTAATATATGTGTTAATGTTGTAGTATTAGTTATATATAATTGACCAAAACAAATTTGGTAAGAATACATATTTTTTTTCAACATTTCCTTAAGGTATGTCATATTAGGCCTAGTTCCCCTATCACGAAATTAGGCAACTTTACCCTATATGGAATAACAAGGTGAGAGGTTAGGAGTAACAAAGCCTGGATTTAGCTGGCCCGGTTGATAACATCCAGTCAGGGAACCTTGAATGGCGTTACAGGTCCTCTTTCTTTACAGTTCGTCATTGGTTTTGGAAAGATTGAGGAAAGGAAATCTGTAAAAAAAATTCTCCAGTCCTTCTGGTTGGAATATGATTCGTTGGCAAGGAGTAGAAAGGTAAGGGATGATGTATGTAGGCCTATGTATTTATTTATACTGCAAGTGGGCAAGCACCCGGTGGCAGTGGTACAAACAATAAAAATATACACAATAAAATTTAGATACACAATACAATTATATACATGATACAATAAGAATACACAATACAATTATACACAATAATTGCAATTAATAATAATACATAAAGTAACCTAATTAATAAGTGAACCTAATTTTACATTACAACCTACATGTGTATAGGCCCTACATAAGTTTCACATTGGTACTCTCATCTCACTCACTGTATTGGTACTATGACACATTTCACTGACACTAATAAGGAGGAGGGATAGGAATACAAAAAGGAAAACAAATAGAAAAACGTGGAAAATTGAGGGAGAAATGAGAGATGGTAAAAATAATAAATGAAGAAAATAACATAAGAGGACAGAAGTAAAGAGAACGGAGCAACCATGAATAAAAATAGCAAAGAAAGACTGAAAAAAGTTGAAAGGAAAAAGGAAAGAATGAAAGTATGTGAAGCAAATAGAAAGTAAGAAAGGAATAAACAAAACAAAAGGTGAGAAAGATGAAAGATAAGAGCAAATTTGAAGATGAGAAATAAAAGAAAAAATAAGAAAAAGAAGGAAGTAGAAAGAACAACGCATGAAGAAGGGGAGAACAAAGAAGGAAATTAGAAAGAAAGGAAGGAATTAATGCTCCCATTAGAAAGGAGTGTGGTAGGAATCCCTACATCCAAGGATAAATCAGAAGCTGAGCTATTTATTCCAAAAGTTCTGCGGCAAGTCGATATCGAAAAACAGGGAGGGGGTGGCGGTTGGGTGATGCCTGGAAAGGGTTTCTGCTAGATTTTGCTCTTGAATTTTAATCCGTAAACAATATATTCTGCAATGCGAAGCTGGAGACAGGGACTTCTTGAGAATGTCTCGAGGGAAGGGTCAAAGTTACAATACGGCGTAGGGGATGGGAGCAACGACAGAGATCGGATTCCAGTTCCACTGCGGGTGACAGCGACTTTTGTGTGTGTTTGGTATTCCTATTTCGCAAACACAATCAGCGAGGTGTGAACACGGCACTTCGTGCGTGACGACATAAGTGATTTTATACTCTACTCTATAGCATTTGGAAATCCTACTTGATCAATTATTGCTCTTGATCAATTATTTTAAACAATGTGTCTCTTAAGTGCAGAATACAGAACTCGACAAGAACCTTCCATGTCTTATCACCAAACACATAAAAATTATATTATTCCTAAAAAGTTGCAAGGCATGTCGTCCACAGACACAACATTCAATCATATTTTTGTACACAACATGCTTTTGGCCGTTGCATATGATTCTCACTTTTTTAAGTGCACTCACTTTAAGTACAATATAAGTATTAATACGAAAAGGGAACTGTGTGTTAATAATATCTAAAATACGTTACGTACATTTTAATCCACACGTGACAACGTATACTTGGATAACATTATAACAATTCTTGTTTCCGTAACATTTCAACTACAGGTTTGGATATACCTTTATCTTACAATAAATCTCTTTACGCTAAAATTTTTATTCACAGTACTGTTGCTTCAGAAAATAACAGCAAAGAGGACAAATCTTATAATCGTAGGTTTTCAATGCAACTAGCACATTTCTTTTCTTAATCCTTAAATAACATATTGATTATTATAATACAATTCTTTGGGATAAAATTTCTTAGATTATATGAATGAATGAATAAACCCGCTATGTCCCATAAAGGACTAGGACCTCCTAAGAAAGGAGAAGCTCTCTTATAACTCATGTGGTGAGCTACTTCACTACAGCGTATTTAAATAATATTTTTGTATTTTGGATGAATCTGTATTTCCCGAATAGGACTGTTATGAAAAGTAAGCGATAGAAGAATTGATTCACGCCCGAGCTTGCTAACATAAGAAACAGGGTTATAATATTACATACCTTTCACAATTCATATTTGATTTTTGTTTAGATAAGTCAGCAACCATGAAATTAATTAATAGTCTAGTACCTTCAATTTTCAGTGATACTAATTTATCACAATCAAATATCATATGAGAAGTTAGTCTGACTGAAAAATAAAAAGTACAGTGATTACATACCTTAGTAAATAAATTTGATAATAATAATCATAATAATAATAAACATGTTTACATATAGGCTAATATGCAAGGAAACAGTTTTTGCTCTCATTGAAATTAGCTAATAGTAGTTATATTGAGAACTCTTGAAATGTTAACTTGATCGCTTGACATATAATAAAAATAGAAGTCTTAGATTATTCCTCGACCAAAATTCCTGATGACGATACTTTTATATACTGTATATTTTGTCGAATATTTTTGATAATACCAGGTCAAATAATACCATATTCTTCTCTAAGCAACTCTAATTTTCCCATTAATGCTACGAAGCCTAAAACACCTTTCAGATGGTGTAATATTATTTTTCGTAATATTATTAAAATTGTTGTTGTTGTTTTCTAATGCCAGGCGTTTGACAATAAAGTCATTTGACCTCTTGCACGCCAATATTTTTCAAAGATATTGTCATGGTCAGTCACTGAAGCACAGATTTTGAGGTATTCCGAATCCATTTCTTGGTTTGAGATGCACAATGGGCAGTTAGGGGACTGATATATTCCAATTCTATGCAGGTGTTTGGCCAAACAGTCATGGCCTGTTGCCAATCTAAATGCAGCTACAGACGATTTTCGTGGTAACTCGGTAATATTATTAATATTAAATCTACTCTTAAATCATCTAAGTCCGAAAATATTTACTATATATCAAACTATTCTATTATACAAATGATTTCTGTCATTGCTTTGCCTTTTTTTGTTATGTTGGGAATAAGAACATCTACAGTAGGTGCATATCTTGACAACAACACCTCAGTGCAGTAACACATGCGTGACAATAGAAATGTCAAAATATTATGTGAATGATGTCTTGATCTCCTGACCTCAATCGTAGCATATTCACAATACAATTAAAGTTCCTCTCTTTCTTGTAAAAAAGAATGAGTTACAAGTGTAACAAAATATCTTAAGACTGTTTTCATATGACAGTCTTATAGAGAAGTCGTAATTTTACGCACTAATGCAGTGACATTGAAATGTGCCTATGAACTTTAATACTCATTCAATGCTTATTTTTAATATTCAACGAACTGGAATGCTTGTGGGTAAAGCAGGATAACCATCGCTCTTTTGACTGTCGATAATTTTGGATAGCTTTATGACAGATTATCGATTACAGTAATGCATTACGCATGTAAAAATGATGAAAACAAAATAAATTTCAGCAATACATGTATGTGTTGGTAAAAAAAAAGAGTTTATATTGAAAGTATCATAAAGTTATCAGGAAGCAAATTTTCAACACAGTAGAGCTCGACATAGGCAAACATAGCTTCAATATTAATCGTCTAGAGGACATTTTTTATCCTTTTTTCTCATATTTCGGACATACGAGTATAGTCTCTTTTCATTAACATTATCAAGTTTGTAATATTTCAGTTGAACTTTTATATATCGTTTATTACGTGTATTTCCTGATAATTTTATCGCGCACTGATTTAATTCACTAACATTCATATGTTAATTTGCTTTCATTTATACCACAGTCTAGTATATACAGTCACGAAGCTCAATACGTAGTAAATATGCATCCATAGATAGTTGCTAACCACTAGAATCGCTACTATCGCCACATTACAGACAATGCGAAATAGTACCGGCACAGTCTATTGTTTCTGCCACCGTCACAACTCAAGCTTCGTGACTGTATATACTAAACTGTGCTTATACTCAGTCTAGAGAAATAATAAAGTAATGTAAAGTATAGAACACCAATTGATCAGTTCACATGGCAACAAACAAAAGAATCACTACCATTTCAGAGACTTCAAGACCACATCCATTTGTTTACCCACTTCACTTTTTCGTTGAAAATATTCACTCCGTATGCAGATACAGTATATCCGATTTCATTTCTTTTGTTTCCTTCCATGTTTCATATATGCCCAATTAATATGCATATGTTATTATTTTAATGTATCATTTTTGTTGTGTTCCTTTCCTTATTCTTCAATCATTTATAGCGATTTGTTCACTTTTCAATTAGTTTATTTTACGACGCTTATCTAGCCTCTGAGTGAAATGAAGGTGGTAATACGAGCAAAATGAGTTCAGGCTCCAGCGCCGAAAGTTGCTCAACATTTGCTTTTAATGGTTTGAGAAAAACCCCTTGAAAAACCTCAACCAGGTAACTTGTCCGAAACTGGATTTGAAACGGGGCCCGCTCGTTTCATGGTCAGACATGCTAACCTTACTCCACATCGATGGACTCATTCAATTAATATTCATAGTATAATATACCGTACTTTAAGTTTTACATTTATGTAGGAAGCTTAAAGTTTATCCTGACTATTTTTCTTGGATTAAAATACTCTTCAGTCCTAATAATTCTAGACAGGCTTAGTCTATTTTACAGCCTTTCTTATCTACAGTATTGTCCTACATTCTTCCTGTCAACAATTAGCTGGAGGAAACAGATATCGAAGATATATTTCTCAAATGCTGACGTATTATGAAATTTCTCAGTGTGGAAGGAGTCTGTGGTATTGATATTTGATTACATAATATTATTTCTAGTATACTTCAAAGAACACCGATCCCAATGACGCCGGCCGTGATAGCCTACATTCCAAGAAAACTATTTGTCTCGTTTCATGGTCTTCTAGTGGTGTAAACATTTAAAGATGGGTGTAGTATAGTTTCTAACAAGGTTCATGCTGCACGCTTCGCTACATCCATTAGCTATCAAAAGACTTAACGCGTTGAAGAACTTATTCGGAAAAACTGATGAGTGTCCGGTAAATTGGTTAAGAAAATCAGTAGCCTATCAGCATTGTTAACACCGTGGCCACTAATTACACACACTTGGAATAGTGTCATTAAATAAGGGACTAAATTTCTTTAAGATTAGTGACTCTGGGACTTCAACATAATTTCCAATGAAAAGTGAAAATATTTCTTCATATAGTAATTCATTCCTTCGAAAATATAAGCCTGGGGACAAACTGGACAGCGTTAGCCATTTTGTAGTTTTCATTTCAAACGAAGACTTATTAAATTCTTGTCAAACATTTTATATTTCATGCGCAAACTGACGGATGAATTGACTTGTAGCTACTTCATATAAACAAAGTGCATCAGATAGTGTAAGAAACCTCGTTATACTCAAACGGACAGGCAGAAACACAGCACGCTCAAAAGTACTTATTAAACAGACACGATGAAAATGTGTATTTTCATTAAAAGTTCGAAATATAATTATTTAAAGTCATAATACTTTTTCTAACGAAAGAGTAAAATATTATTCACAAGAATCAAGAACATACGAAAACTGCACCCGAAGAAAGCAATGATGACCATCGCTGTAGTTCAGACGGTAACGCGATTGCCTGCTGATCCAGAGCTGCGCTCGGACGTGGACTGATTACCTGGTTGGGTTTATTCTCAGGTTTTCTCCAACTGTAAGCTGAACGTCACGTAATCCCATGGCAAATTCTCGGCCTTTTCTCGCAGCAGACGAAAAGATTTTTATACAAAAAAACTAATTATATTGTCGTGGATAAACACAGAATTCAGATATAAAGAAATATTATACGTACATAGCCGATCATTATGAAAATAATCTATGGAATGATCTTCGAGACAACAGCACTTGCCTGCCGATCCGGAGTTGCGCTCAGGCGTGGGTTCGATTTCCGCTTGGGCTGATTACCTGGTTGAGTTTTTTCCGAGGTTTTCGCCAACCGTAAGGCAAATGTCAGGTAATCTATAGCGAATCCTCGCCAAAGACCATTTCGCTATCACCAATTTCATCGACGCTAAATAACCTCGTAGTTGATACAGCGTCGTTAAATAACCAAGTAAAAAAAAAACAGCACGAATCCATCGAGAGCACAATGATCACTAGGAGGACGAGGAAGAGGATGCTCTAGATTATGTATATCGTCGTTTATTCACATAAAATGTAATTTTTGCCTTTCTAGCCGTCAGAAGGTTAAACCACGTTATCCCAGGAGCGTGGAGCACTTTGTATAATTCTAGGAATAACTTTATTTGCATATAGAAATAATTACTGCCAGAGCAGCACCTTCAGTTTAATTAGCTATCTCACGTTTTATAACTCATTAACATTATTTAATATATCAAATTACACATCTTTTGATGTCATTAATTACATTTCCATTTCTTCAGAACTGAAGAAGTCATTTATCTCCACCTCCGAGAAATATTCGACATTTGCCTTGAAGACATGACAATGACAAGAGTCGCACCTTGTCGTGGTTCAAATATATTTATGCTCGACCATGCCGAAATGTAGTAATTATACACCTGGTAGCAGTCCTTTAATGCATGTCATTAAAGTACACCTACTCATCAAAGTTCAGGTGTTTTCAGCCAATGACAATTCAGCTTACAGGTGTTCAGCCAATAACGAGTCAGCTTTGTACCGTTATAAAACCGCAAGTATCGATTATTCTCGGATATGCAATCGAAAGAGAATTAGCGAAAAGTCACGGAGCCTGGAAATCCAATACTGTCGCAGAAGGTTATGTTCTGTTACTATAATAATTAGCGTTAATTGTAAATAATATTCAAATAAATTCAATTTGTCATCTCGTTTTTCAATGTCAAATTGAATAATCAAAGTTATACCAAGTTTAACGGATTACATAAGGTCATTGACATTATTGTTCCTCGGAAAAAATCAATACTTTCGCGTCTGCGCACATCTCACAATTCACGACCTAGAACAAGGTCACTACCGATCTTGTCAGATACAAATAAAATGTATACATCTGAATACTGTAATTTCAAGTTAGAAATATGGTCGAGCATAAAAAGTCGTATGAAACTCGCCTATAATGGTAATTAAGAAGCTCGTATGAAAATTATGAAACTCGCTTGCGCTCGTTTCATAAAGATCCATACTCGCTTCTTAATTACTATCATTATAGGCTCGTTGCATAATGTACTATTATAGCACATCCACATGTCACATACTTAGAAATCATCTATATCTCACCACTACCATCTCTATCTCCATTCCTAAACTACCGAATTGTAGTTTGCATATTCAGTTCTGTAGTAATTCCACAATACCATTGCCTCACACATTGTTGATTCATTTGCGTCTCTTCCCACACCTTTTCCCTTAAGTTTAATGTACATATTTGTGCAACGTACTTACTTACTTACTTACGGCTTTTAAGGAACCCCGAGGTTCATTGCCGCCCTCACATAAGCCCGCCATCGGTCCCTATCCTGAGCAAGATTAATCCAGTTTCTACCATCATATCCCACCTATCTCAAGTCCATTTTAATATTGTCCTCCCATCTACGTCTCGGACTCCCCAAAGGTCTTATTCCCTCAAGTCTCCAAACTAACACTTATATGCATTTCTGGATTCGCCCATACGTGCTACATGCCCTGCCCATCTCAAACGTCTGGATATAATGTTCCTAATTATGTCAGGTGAAGAATACAATGCGTGCAGTTCTGTAATGTGCAACTTCCTCCGTTCTCCTGTAACTTCATTCCTCTTTGCCCCAAATATTTTCCTAAGAACCTTATTCTCAAACACCCTTAATCTCTGTTCCTCTCTCAAAGTGAGAGTCCAAGTTTCACAACCAAACAGAACAACCGGTAATATAGGCCTAACTGTTTTATAAATTCTAACTTTCAGATTTTTTGGTAGCAGACTAGATGACAAAAGCTTCTCAAACGTATAATAACACGCATTTCCCACATTTATTCTGCGTTTAATTTCCTCCCGAGTGTCATTTACATTTGTTACTTGAATTTTTCCACCTCTTGGAAGGATAAATCTCCAATTTTTATATATTTCCATTTCGTACAATATTCTGGTCACGAGACATAATCATAGGCCTATACTTTGTCTTTTCGGGATTTACTTCCAAACCTATCGCTTTACTTGCTTCAAACAGAATTTCCGTGTTTTCCCTAATCGTTTGTGAATTTTCTCCTAACATATTCACGTCATCCGCATAGACAAGAAGCTGATGTAACCCGTGCAACGTACTGTTTCGAAAATCACTTGAATGATGTGACTATATTCACCAAACCCTCTATTTAACTAACAACATTTCTTTCAACATACGTATTTAGGTACAGACAGAATTTCACAAACATTTTTCTTCATTTTGGTGTCACTTCATTAAAACGATTTATTTCAGTTTCATTTGCAATTCTTTCCTACAAAACAGTTTTCGAAGTTGATCGATTGTTTACAGATACTAACAATATATAAATCACTTTCTTGTTCAGATTCTGAATCATGGTAACTTCGAGTAATAACTTCCAAGTTCTCTTCCTACTCAACTTCATTTCCATTCTCGAACTTTGGATCCTTGTTGAGTATCCAGTCTAGATTAGTTCTGGGTCAAACAAGTTATTCACCTATACAATCTGACTTTTCGATACCCGATCATGGAACAATTTTGCCTTGAAATTATTCAATTAATTCTCCTGTATAGAGAAATATTTCCAAGTGTCTAAAACAGAACCTGGAAATATATATGTTATGTAAAACACAATTTCAAACTTAAAACGAAAGGTGTGTAAACCTACCTTAGCTCGTGATATACCTAATTCCGTGATACCAAACATTTCATTTGTCATGGAAAAAGGTAGGTTCTCTACACTTAGTTTGAAAATGTGGCCATAGATGGCAGAGTATTGTCCAAAGTCTGGCGAAGTTTCGAAGGTCGCTGGCAACTGGTTTGCAGTGTAGCCAGTATGTCATTAGACCTGAGCTTGAACTGACTTCTGTAACGTCAGACAGTAAGAAAAGTAAGTAAATATAAATAATCTGTTAACAAAATTAATATCTTTTGCGTCAATTCATAAGTTAAAACTCTATTTTAAACGTTGTTGATATTTGTTTGTTGTTTCTGTGTTTAACTACTGAAACAGAAGCTTATAAAAATGGGTTCCTTTCTTATGAATTTGTGTTGATTACAGAACGATGGCGCCAAACCACAGCAAGCAGGCAGGTGGAAAGAAAGAGAACTCTACGAGAAAACGGGAAAACTATTCAAAAGAAGTGCTCCAACTTGCTGTGAAAAAGGTTTTAGATGAAAATTGGTCCATATATAAGAGCGCGAAAAATTATTCAATTCCCTGGAGCATCCTCAAGGACTGTGTAAGCCGCTGTGAAGGTGAGAGTGGTGCAGTAGAAATAAAAAAGTGGGAAGACCGTTTGCTTTGTGTTCAACTGCTGAAGTTGCATTAGTGAAATTTATTATTAACATGCAGGAACTTGGATTTGGGCCAACGGTCAATCGGATCAGGCACATTGCTGACTCTCTTGCTGAGAAAGAATGTGCATCAAACAACAAACCATTTCCGTGCAGCGGCGAGAAAAAATGTGCCCGTTGGAAGTGGTGGCGTGATTTTCGTCGGAGGTATAATTTGTGCCTGAGAACACCCGAAAATTTATCCCAGTATCGGGCGAACAATTCTAATAGGGAATTATTGACTGATTTCTATTAAAAATTGTCGAAAGTGTATGAGATATTTCCGAATGGGATTAAACCCAACCAAATCTGGAATTGCGACGAGACAGGTCTCAGTTATGTGGTGAAATCTGGAAGAGTTGTCACAAGAATTGGGAATAGGTACGTCTACAACCGGGTAATAGCCGACAAAGCCGAGACTCACACTGTTCTTCCATGCATCAATGCAGCCGGTGAATTTGGCCCAACTCTCTTAATTTTTTTAAGGTGTTCGAATGATTGAGGGGTTAAAAGTTAGTGCACTTCCTTATGTGACTGTTGCAGTGTCTCAAAGTGGCTGGATAAATTCAGAACTCTTTCTAATTTGGTTTCAAAAATTTATCCAGGGAATTTCGTCAGCTAGGCTTGTAATTCTGTTAATGGACTCCCATGCCAGTCACATAAGTCAAGAAGTCATCGCAATGGCATCAGCAAATGACATCGTCATTGTTACATTCCCTAGCCACACCAGCCACTTGCTTCAACCACTGGATATAGCAGTTTATCGACCTTTGAAACTGGCTTGGCAAAAATACCTGCGACAGTTCCAAGAAGGCAATCCACTAAGAAGGCCCGGAAGGTTCGACTTCCATGGGACGTTCAATCCTGCCTTTTTGGAAGCATTCAGCAGACAGAACCTCATTTCTGGATTTTCCAAAGCTGGTATCTTCCCTCTAAACCGGTTAGCAATTGCTGATGAGGCACTCACTGACAACAAACACTGCAATGGTCGGAAATTCTACAGAAAACGTTGATCAGCCAGCTGGTGACACACTTACCGCAACGAATAATGTCGATGATGTATTACATGTGCCACAGTTTACAATGACATCTGTGTCAAAACCCGCCAGGAAGCGGCGCAATCCAGCAGAAAGTGTTCATCTTCCTAAAAACGGAATGCCCACTGGAGAAGAGCCTGCTTGTGGTCCCAGTACAAGCAGTGTATTACCTGAATGTTCCAACACCAGTACCAGCACCAGCGCCAGCGGAAATGCCGAAACAAAACGAAGATATAAAAACAACAATGACGAGGATGAATGGTTCTGTCCTACGCGCAATGAAAGTTGCAACAAAGGAAAAAACATAAGTCCATGGATCCAATGTTGTTTTTGTTTATGTTGGTACCATGAAAGTTGCCAGTCAATTGACTCCGAAAATCCACAAGTTTTATTGTATCTTCATAGTGTTTTGTGTGATTATTTAATATTAATAAAGCATACCATATGTGTAGAAAAAAAATAACTTAATTCCTCCAAATTAAATTATCCAAAATGATGTCCTAACCCTTAATATCACGAAATAGGGTAGGTTTACCCTATTTATATGACTGAACGTACTTTAAAGACAGCGACGACATTTTCTGCTATGATTTCAGTTGCTGCTCTCAGTTTCGGCAATGCTCAACAAACTTCTCACTACACAGTTTGAAGAAGCAATGAACTCTTATCAAATAAAGAAAACGATTAATACAATTTTATACAAAATTAGCAACACTTTATACACAAACGCGCCAAGGCCAAAAACTAAAATAAGGGGATTTTTATATCCGAATTACCTCTCAAAATATATTCGCAGACAAAAAATTTGGGATACTTGAATTTTACTTTGTATTTAACGTCACCAATATGTTTCAAATTAATTTAATTATACGATTATAAACGTAACAAACGACTGAAAACGAAAATGATTATACTTACAAATTGCTTTCAAGGAACACGCAGGTTCATTGCCGTCCTCACATAAGCCCGCTATCCATCCCTATCCTGTGGAAGACTAATCCAGTCTCGATCATCATATCCCACCTCCCTCAAATCCATTTTAATATCATCCTCCCATCTACGTCTCGGCCTCCCCAAAGGTCTTTTTCCCTCCGGTCTCCCAACTAACACTCTATATCTATTTCTGGATTCGCCCATACGTGCTACATGCCCTGCCCATATCAAACGTGTGGATTTAATGTTCCTAATTATATCAGGTGATGAATACAATGCGTGCAGTTCTGCGTTGTGTAACTTTCTTCATTCTCCTGTAACTTCATCCCTCTTAATCCCAAATATTTTCCTAAGAACCTTATTCTCAAACACCCTTAATCTCTGTTCCTCTCTCTAAGTGAAAATCCAAGTTTCATAACCATACAGAACAACCGGTAATATAACTGTTTTATAAATTCTAACTTTCACATTTTTTGACAGCAGACTGGATGACAAAAGCTTCTCAACCGAATAATAACTCGCATTTCCCATATTTATTCTGCGTTTAATTTCCTCTCGAGTGTCATTTGTATTTGTTACTGTTGCTCCAAGATATTTTAATTTTTCCACCTCTTCGAAGAATAAATCTCCAATTTTTATGCTATGAGTTCTCTACATACAAAAAAATTTATATTTTACATCAAATAGGAAAAAAGTAAAAAAAAATACCGTTCTCTCCCCTTAAAATATATTGGTGACCTGTTAAATACATTTACAAAGACGTAAAATTCAAGTGTACCAAATTTTTTGCTTGCCAGTGTATTAATAATACGGCGAATGTGTTTGATACTCTGAGGCGTCTACATATGTCACGTTGCGTAGCAACGCCATAATATTGCTATCGCAGCCCACATGAAAGATTATTCAAATTTGAAGCGATAAACTGACGTCTGCAACTGATGACTGTTTATGTTTAAAGTGCGTGTCAGAATGGGTGGCAATGTCACATAGCCCGCTTAGCGGAAAGGCGCACATTAGTTATCGCAAATCCTTTGCAAAGATTTTATACCTGAACAGTCTTTACTGAAAGTAGTAGAATGTGCAGTGCTAGAATTTTAATAGCCGGCGAGATAATGAATAAAATTCCACACAATATTTTTATTAAAAAATTGCCTCTCATTAAGCGAAATGTTCTTACTTTTGACGTGTTTATACATACATACATACATACATACATACAGACATACATGCATGCATACATACATACATACATACATACATACATACATACATACATACATACATACATACATACATACATACATACATACGTAAGTGTTCTGCCCATGGCGGGTCTTTCACAGCAAACCCAGCATTCTGCAATCTTTCCTATTTTCTGCCTTCCTCTTAATCTCCCCTTATGAGCCTCATATATTAATGTCGTCTATCATCTGATATCTTCTTCTACCCGGAACTCTTCTCCCGTTCACCATTTCTTTCAGAGCATCCTTCAGTAGGCAGTTCCTTCTCAGTCAGTGACACAACCAATTCTTTTGCTTCTTTCTGAATAGTTTCAGCTCAATCTTTCTTCACTCACTCTTTCCAACACAACTTCATTTCTTATTCTGTCTGTCCACTTCACACGCTCCATTCTTCTCCATATACACATTTCAAATGCTTCTATTCGTTTCACTTCATTTCGTCATAATGTCTATGTTTCTGCCCCATACAATGCGGCACTCCACACAAATCACTTCACTAGTCTCTTCCATAGTTTTTTTTTTCAGAAGTCCGCAAAAGATCCTCCTTTTTCTATTAAAAGCTACCTTTGCCATTGCTATCCTCCTTTTTACTTCCTGGCTGCAGCTCATGTTACTGCTTAGCTATAGTACATCCCAAGTAGTACTGTATTTGAAGCTGTTCACTTGCTACACAGATATTATATATATATATATATACATATATATATATATATATATATATATACACACACACACACACACACACACACACAGGGACATAATTTTATTGTTACTAACATTTCTAATATTAACCTGGCTATACCTTTGGATTAACTGTTGAAAACAGGAAACACCGTTTGCTACCCCCTTCCGCGAATGGAGTTTGATGATACTGGCTTAAAATGCAAACAAATCACTTTACTAGGTATAGGAAGGAAGAAAAGTAGTTCATCCATTTACGTAAACTAGGAAATATTGCGCTTTTGAGTTTGATATTTTTCATTAGGTTTTTGTTTAATCAAAATACAGTACTGTATTAATAATAAGTGTTTTAGTCACGAATTGAGCTATCCATTCGGACGTATTATGCAGTGTATATTACCCTGTCTACATCACATTAGCGTACAATTTAGAGAATGAAGTTAAATTGAAAAATAATCATAATATGGATATTGAAACACATTTTTGAAAATGGTGCCCGTTCATTTCGATACAGGCTTCAGTTATTTTTTTGCATATTATCGCACTGTAGACTATTGTACCTAATTCCAATTACCAGTTTCGTCCTTCGTACTAGTAACTCATGTTGAATTAATTCTGTACCTACTCTATAGAAAGTGCCTTACATACTGTAAATTCTATCTTCACTGCTGCCCAATCTGAAGAGATAAAATTACTAAGACATGCTATCTACTGTCCGTGCAAGTGGTTTTGTCGCAGGTCATAGAAAGGAGATAATTACGTGACAGTTAATTACTTAACTAGGCCCTTTTATTTAAGTTATTTTTGTGTAATATTATGTAGACGTCCAATTCCTAACAGGAATTAATGTTTTCAGAATAGAGCTAAGACAGCCCAGGCATTAGTCTTTACAGAGGAGCGAGGAGAATCGGGTGGGGGAAACCGAGATGCTTTGTAGGCAAACGGACGACAGTACCTGTGCAAAAATATGATTCAATATTGAAAGCTCATTCGTTACTGGAAAACGCGAACATACAGTATTTCTGGAACGTACTATACTCACTAACTCAGTACTGACTGGACACGCGGCCTTGGTTCTGTGTGGAGGACGTTTGGAAGTTCACTAGTAGAAGGGGTAGGAGTGAAGTACAGTACGTTCAAAGAATCAAGTACAATAAAAACTGAAGTAAAAATAAAATGATGTCCCTGTATATATGAACAAACATATCAAGAAAGAACAGGTGATTCCTGAAGTTATTTGGAACAAAAAATGTAAATAAATTAAGGGGATCGCATTCATAATTACGGCGTTACAACACATTTTCAAAACGCGTCATAGTGAATGGAGCGCTAGGCATATTTGTTGCCATATGCATCACAAATGTTTACTAGATAAAATTTTTCACATATAAATAATAAAAAACTATGCAATGAAAGATAATTAAAAAAGAAGTGGTAATATGTTTTTCATATATTAGACTCATTTTATTATCATATTAACGCAGCGAGGTTCTCTTACATTAATTAGGTACCGGTACTCATAAGTAAGTGTAAATTATTAAAGTCGATTACAACGTCAAACAAAGTTTCAGAGCGTTCATTTGAATGGCATAATATTTACTACATGAAACTACAATTCCATGTTATATACTATACAGTATTTTAAAAATAATCAAATCAAAACAACAGTAATCGTTATCGACGATCATTAAAAACCAGTAACTTTTAGCATAATTTTAATTATTTCTATAACCCACATATAATTATTAATATAAAGGCATGTCGATCTGGATGGCGCAGCCAACAGATTGCTGGCCTACTGTGTCTGAGGTTGCGGGATCGATCCCGGCTCAGGTCGATGGCATTTGACAGGCTCATGTCAGTATATTTACTCGCATGTAAATGAACTCCTGCGGGACAAAATTCCGGTACACGGAGACGCTGATATAACCTCGGCAGTTGCGAACGTGGTTAAATAAAACATATTTTAAATGTGTAAAGAATGGAAGACCTTCATTTAGAGTAAGCTGACTCAATGATTAGTAGAAAACATTGAAATAAAGAGATGAAAGATTAAGCTCAACACGAAAATGATTGGATGACTGCGATGAAGAAAATCGTGGTTTAGGAATAGTAGGTAACAAAATAAAAAAAAGGGAATTATTATTTTATTTATCAAGGCTAGTGAAGTGCTCTGTGTTGAATGTGGCATTGTACGGAGCAAAAACATGGACATAACGACGGAGTGAAGAGATGCGACTAGAAGCATTTGAAATGTGGATATAGAAATGAATGGAGCGTGTGAAATGGACAGACAGAATAAGAAATGAAGCTGTGTTGGAAAGAGTGGATGAAGAATGATGCTGAAACTGATCAGGAAGAGAAAAAGGAAATTATTGGGTCACTGGTTGAGAAGAAACTGCCTACTAAAGGATCACTGGAAGAAATGGTGAACGGGAGAAAATTTCGGGACAGAAGAAGATATCAGATGATAGACGACATTAAGATATATGGATCATATGCAGAGAATAAGAGGAAGGCATAAAATAGGAAAGATTGAAGAATGCTGGGTTTGCAGTGAAAGATCTGCCCTCGAGCAGAAAGCTATGAAAGAATGAATGAATATTTATTTGCACAGTGCAGACTCTGAAACTGATCCCGTTTTATGTACCCAATGAACATAGACGAATAAAGCACTATGGAAATACGTTGTAACTTGACACAAATAAAATTAATGTAAGATTGTGTCAATACTGCCAACTAACAAAAGTACATACTCTGTGTTCAGTGAAACATCTAATTTTACAGTACATGTACTGTACTACAGGGAGAAGAGACGGCTGTCTCTTTACAATCCAGTCGCCTGTAGTCGATGAAATGAATACCCTTACCATCCTACTGTGACAAGAGGAAAGCGTAAAGGAGGCGAGCAAACAGTGCGTGAGCCAGCGTCTTTAAAACATGACAATTACTTAACTATAATTTGTGTATGAGATTAACTGAGATGCTCTGAAACAATATGGGGAGTGTCGAGTCAAAATGCGCGAAGTCCATTTAACTTACACACAGATTAAAATACGCTGTCTGCTTCAAAAGCACTGATTAATTAAACATTGCTCTCACTTGAAAAATATTTCCGTTTGAAATAAGTGCATTTTGATTTGGTGTTCCTCATATGTGGAAGAAAGAGACACAACCTGACATAAATTAGCAATCTCACGTTGTAAAACAGAAATAGTAGGCCTATATTGGCCACTCACACAAGAACTATGCATCCACATTTTCTTTTAAGTTGTTTCACATACTGAAAGGGACTTTGGGATAGATTGATACAAGGCTTATCAATTCGTCCGTCAGTCCATCCATTTATCCATCCATCCATACATCTATCCACCTAACCACTACCTCCCTGCCCGTCTGTCTATCTGTCTGTCTTCTATCTGTCTATATCTATCCGTTATCTATCTACCCATTCACTCACTCTCTCACCAACACAATCATTCATTCGCCCGTCCGTCTATCCATCCAGCCATCCATCCACCCGCCCGCCTACCTACCCACCCACCCACCCACCTATCTATCTATCTATCTATCTATCTATCTATCTATCTATCTATCTATCTATCTATCTATCTATCTATCTATCTATCTATCTATCTATCTATCTATCTATCTATCTACTTATCTCCTATCTACCTATCTATCTATCTATCTATCTATCTATCTATCTATCTATCTATCTATCTATCTATCTATCTATCTATCTATCTATCTATCTATCTATCTATCTATCTATCTATCTATCTATCCATTCACCCACCCATCCACCCACCCACCATCCATCCATCCATCGATCTATCGATCCAACCATCCATCCATCTATCCATCCGCTCTTAGATAAGTAAAATAACATCTATAATATATTTTACAAATATCATATTAATATGTTCGTATATGGCTATCAGTCAAGTTGATTAAACATCTCTATTTGATTGTTTCATTCGTTAAAAAAAAAGTTGAAAGTGCTAGTCATCAGACATGCTGTATGTCTGAATATAAGTAACATGCTATTCCAACTTAAAATAAATTACTGCCTCGCTATAGCCTATACTAGTACAGCGGTTCCCAAACTGTGGGTCGCGATCCTCTGCAGGGTCGCGCATAGTGTTCGTACTGTCGCGAGAGGATTTACAAAGTGAAACAAAGAGGTCTTATTAACATATAGTTAGGAACATAAACACAAACAACGTTGAACATAAAAACAAAAAACATTTCGGTAAGTATGCAGTAAATAAAAGTAATGTGATAAATTAGTCTGTTTTTCAGAAACTATCTTTTCCAATCTGGGTTTAGTGTTCGATATATACACGGTAACATTTTTTAAGTTCATTGCGATTTCTCCCTTTGTTTTTATGGTTGCCACAGACAAAAAACTTATTTCGCATAAATCTATGTTGTAAATTGTAGACAAATTATAAGAGTTTCATTTGCAATCTCGGATGTTTTTGCATTCTTTTGATCAAAAACTGATCTATGTACTTGAAAAAATTCTAGTTTCAACATTCATATTTGTTCGAATTTCAGATAGTTGAACGCAAGTGTTCAAAAAGGGATTCAGTAACCATTTGTGACTGCTATAAATAGAGACAAGCAACGTTATCAGGTTGAAATTTCAAATAGCTTTGCTGCTTTAGCAACTTCCGACGAAGCTGAGAAAGAGTTAGATGTTAATAGCGTGTGGGACAATATCCGAGATAATATAAAAATTGCAGCTGAGCAGAGCATAGGTTATCATGAAACTAAGTAAAAGAAACCATGGTTTGATGAAGATTGTTCCATTGCAGTGTGATGTAGTTTATACTGTGGGCAATTTTATTGTTTATGGTGGCTGTACTGTTTACTTTATTTTTCTTGAACGTACCCTGATCTTCTCCTCCGCTGATTGGAGGAACGATACGCATCGCCGGCCTCGGCTTGGAGACCGAGCGAACGTTCAGTTGGTGAGACAATTCGACGCAGTTACGACTTCAAGAGAGAAACGGGCAGTCTCCCGTCTCTGCTGAGATAGTCAACTCATCGTATTACGTGGTTCCGGTGGTCAAGGTGACCCCGCTGATTTGGATAGCTGCGACTATCGTCTGTATGGTATAATTCATCGGTGGAACATCGTTTGGATATCATCACTTTACAGACTAAGGGATGGTCTGTTTCGTTCTCAGCATTCCTGATTTTCATATTCTATACTACGAGGGATCATCGACGTCCATAAGCCTACAGGGAAGTTCTCTGGGGCCGTTACGCCATTAACGTATATATCGGCTTACTTAGTTATCGTGTGCTTTCCATGGGTTTGAACTTTGATTCAGCTAAAGGTTGGAGACTACAACTTTATATGTCTTATTTGAGCCGAGTCTATTCAGACTGTATTTCCAATGAGTTTACTCTGTTATACAACGCCTTTCTTACATTCATTTTGATGGCAGACATTAATTTTCTCTCTTTCATTATCTCACTATTTTATATTGTTATTAGATCTATAATTATTTGTTTTTGTATTTTTACTTTAATTTATCTCTTTCAGTTTTTAGCCTAACATAAAATTGTTATAATTATTATGGTAATTATATTATTTGCGAAAGGCAACCAAAAATACCTAAAGTTACGATCCTTTCCCCTTTCCTGGGTTTTACTCAGGCACGCTGATACAATGATAGAAGGAAACAAGCAAAATTGAAATTCTTACAGTATCGAATTGAGGAGAATAGAGATAATTATTTCAATGAAAGACGGGAAGCAAGTCGTACACTTAGGAATAAAAAGAGAGATTACTTGAAGGAAAATCTGAATGAGGTAGAAACAAATAGTAAGAATAAAAACATTCGTGATTTATATAAGGGTATAAAGGAATTTAAAAATGGATATCAGACAAGGGTAAACGTGATCAAGGATGAGAATGGTGACTTGCTTCATTCAATCCTTAACAGATGGAAAAACTATTTTGGGCAGCTACTATATATACATAGGCCAAATAGAAATGATCGGGACGAAATTCAAATACAAACTGCTGAGCCATTTATACCGGTACCCACACTTTCTGAAGTCGAAATTGCGATAGAAAATCTGAAAAAATACAAGTCTCCAGGTATTGATCAAATTCCAGCAGAATTAATACAAGAGGGTGGAAGCGTATTATCTAGCGAAATTTATAAACTTGTACTTGCAATTTGGGAAAAGGAAATTGTACCAGAACAATGGAAGGAGTCCATAATCGTACCTATTTTTAAGAAGGGGGACAAGACTAACTGTAGTAACTTTCGAGGAATATCACTTTTGTTGACGTCGTACAAAATTTTGTCGAATATCCTTTTGAGAAGATTAACTCCATATGTAGATGAAATTATTGGGGATCATCAGTGTGGTTTCAGGCGTAATAGATCGACTATTGATCAGTTTTTTTTTTTTTTTTTTTTTGCATTCGACAGATATTAGAGAAAAAATGGTAGTATATGGGTACAGTACATCAGTTATTCATAAGGCGTATGACACGGATAAGAGAGAAGTTTTATATAATATTCTTATTGAATTTGGTATTCTCAAGAAACTAGTTCGATTAATTAAAATGTGTCTTAGTGAAACTTACAGCAGAGTCCGTATAGGCCAGCTTCTATCTGATTCTTTTCAAATTCACTGCGGGATAAAGGAGGGAGATGCACTATCACCTTTACTTTTTAACTTTGCTCTAGAATATGCCATTAGGAAAGTTCAGGATAACACAGAGGGTTTGGAATTGAACGGGTTACATCAGCTTCTTGTCTATGCGGATGATGTGAATATGTTAGGAGAAAATCCACAAACGATTAGGGAAAACTCGGAAATTCTACTTGACGCAAGTAAAGAGATAGGGTTGGAAGTAAATCCCGAAAAGACAAAGTATATGATTATGTCTCGTGATCAGAATATTGTACGAAATGGAACTATAAAAGTTGGAGATTTATCCTTCGAAGAGGTGGAAAAATTCAAATATCTTGAGGCAACAATAACAAATGTAAATGACACTCGGGAGAAAATTAAACGCAGAATAAATATGGGAAATGCGCGTCATTATACGTTTGAGAAGCTTTTGTCATCCAGTCTCCTACCAAAAATCTGAAAGTTAGAATTTATAAAACAGTTATATTACCGGTTCTGTATGGCTGTGAAACTTGGACTCTCACTTTGAGAGAGGAACAGAGATTAAGGGTGTTTGAGAATAAGGTTCTTAGGAAAACATTTGGGGCTAAGAGGAATGAAGTTACAGGAGAATGGAGAAAGTTACACAACGCAGAGCTGCACGCATTGTATCCTTCACTTGACATAATTAGGAACATTAAATCCAGACGTTTGAGATGGGCAGTACATGTGGCACGTATGGGCGAATCCAGAAATGCATATAGAGTGTTAGTTGGGAGGCCAGAGGGGAAAAGGCCTTTGGGGAGGCCGAGACGTAAATGGGAAAATAATATTAAAATGGATTTGAGGTAGGTGGGATATGATGGTAGGAACTGGATTAATCTTGTTCAGGATAGGGACCAATGGCGGGCTTATGTGAGGGCGGCATTGAACCTCCGGGTTCCTTAAAAGCCAGTAAGTAAGTAAGTATAAATAGAGACAAGAGTTTCATGCATTATCAAAACTTAAAATACGGTATGTATGCATTCATGCTCTAACAAATGACCAAATACGCACAATGAAGGAAAAATATATTAAAAATATATATTTTCAAAATTGAAATTTTTTATTTTATTGGGTTATTTTACGACGCTGTATCAACATCTAGGTTATTTAGCGTCTGAATGAAATGAAGGTGATAATGCCGGTGAAATGAGTCCGGGATCCAGCACCGAAAGTTACCCAGCATTTGCTCGTATTGGGTTGAGGGAAAACCCCGGAAAAAACCTCAACCAGGTAACTTGCCCCGACCAGGATTCGAACCCGGGCCACCTGGTTTCGCGGCCAGACGCTCTGACCGTTACTCCACAGGTGTGGACTTCAAAATTGAAACTTAGATATTAATTTCTAATAGTACAATGTACTACTTACCAGTCTTTCCAAATTCCAACAGACAAGTTCGCACGTTAATCTGTCAAAATTGTTTGTACATACAAAATGACCTCTCCACTTCATAATGAGTGACAAATACAAATTTTAGTTATGAAATTTGAGACAAAGTAAGGCCAAATTGTGTGTTTTCAACACTTTCACTACAAATTAGTTTTTTAACTGAACACATAAGATATTTGCTTAACCTTGTCAGCCGCTTTTTCACCAATAATTATTTGTATCATATTCACAGACGTCTGTGAAATCATATTTTCGGCAATATTATGTAGCTTACTGACTCTTTCAGTGCAAAAAGGAACTCGATAACTTACTAGTAATGCTTTTCATTAGTGCTGGTTGCCGAAGTAGAAGCAACGTACTTCTTGTGAAGGTAATTTAACTTTCTTTCAAAGAAATGCACAGCCTTGTCTCTTATTTCTGGACGTTTGTTATTTAAGTATCGTAGTATCTTTGATAGCTTCATACTTCCTTGTGGCAACAAATCTCGACAATAAACGGTAAAACCATATTTGAGATATTCACCACTGTACAATTTATATAGAGTAAAATCACTAGTATACAGTAAGTATACAGACAGATTGCGGAGATGGTAATGACAGATAGTAATATGTTTTACCTACAATTTATTAATTAACCTCTCTACAATATTTTAAGGTCGTTTACATTTACAACAATTTCAATTCAATACATATTTTTCTTGAAAAAGTAAGAAGTAGCATTTGATCCACAACTAAACCCCCGGCACTAGTTGAGGATCAGTTAACGAAAAACATTCCACTTTTATATTTTAATATAGAATAGCACAAGGATCATATAAATGTAAGGCGCATGATATTATAACACTCCACAGATGAGATAAGCAATGTGATCCGCAACTAGTGACCGGAACTAATTGAACAAAATTCTGGATATTATTTCCATGATCATATATCTTCAAATTATTAACGCACACTGAAGGAAAATGCATTTTGTTTGTAGAGAGTGACATTACGTACATGTTTGAAACAATTTACGTAAAAATTATACTGATATAATTAAACTGTGCAGTTCAATGTTCACTACTGTTTACATTTGACATACGGTACAGAAACTTTTTTGGTCAAGCTTTATTTAATAAATTTTGGTATGTTTGATGGTACCACAAATTGCACCTTTTACATTGCATCCAACTTTCCTTTTTTATGCTCTTCCTCTATTTCTCTCAAGAACTCAAGTGATGTTACACATCTTGTGATAGTAATTTTCCTTGATTGTTTGGCATTGTCGTTTTCTGGTGCAAAACATTCTTTTATCACCTGAACCACTGGCGAGACAGGAGAGTTTCCGCTTTCTCTTACATTAGATAGCATCCGGGTTTGTGTCTCATCGTTTTGCCTAGCATGAACAAGAGTGGAGTCATTACTGCTTTTCGAACGATGAGTGTTGACTTCAGAAGGATATAAAGGCCAGACACCACTTCCTCGAAATCCACTCAATATATTGACTGGAGTTGACTAATTGCTTTTGGCATGCTTGAGTTAGTACAATGCAGAAATCGTATCTATTTAGATTTTTTTTCTTATTTTCACGCACCAGTTTGGTGCATTCTTTCTTCAGAGAAAGACTATTTGAGGGACCCAAATCACCGACATTCAAGTGCTGAAATAGTTGCTTCGTCTCATGAAGAAACATTAGAAAATAGATATCGCTTTCTCTTGCTAAAACTAAAGTTTCTCCAGACAAATTAGATGCATGATATTCAAAATATTTAGTAGCCTACACTTAAAACTCCAACATTTTATATCTAAACGAATATAAACTAGAAGTGCTTTCAAATTTGGAGCGCACCCAGGCCTGCTAATTATCTCGTTGCAAGGGTATAAAAAACTTACCCGCAAGGTAAGACTGAAAGCTTCAAGTGAATTCCTTATTTTTCTCTGCAAAGTACATACTTATGATCATTTTTAGAACATTTGGAGGCTCTGAATTACACACGTAAATAATTACAGATTTTCAAATGTATTTATTTTATTTTTTGTCTTCAAAAATCTGCTAGTAATGGGAAAAAAACACTACTGCGTCATAACTTATGGCTTCTTTCATTTCAAACTTCCAAGAAACCGCGCTGTCATGGCTATCAAACGCACAACAAGAGCCACCTGCCGCGAACTTGAGAAACTGAGAGTACAGGCAGTTTGATCCTCAACTAGTGCCCGATGCAGAACTAGTGATCTCACCCTATATGTTCTATTCTTGTCAATTCCAGATGTAGAAGGTTTCAAGGATATTTTTAAAATGTATCCAGCAAAATGCGTATAGCTAGTACTAGTGATTTAATATTCAATATTGCACTTGTCGCTCAACAGCACTGCTCACAGGCTGGAAATAATGTGTAATCGCGCTTCGCTGTTTATATACAGTTGAATTGTTTCCAGAAGACTTCAGTTCCATCTAGCTATGAATAACATGGGCTCTCGACACGGTAGAAAAGTTCAGAAAACAAAGATAAACAAATGTGGCAACTGGGCAACATATGGTGCAAGTCTCATTTTTTATTTATATTGAATTGTTATCACAAAGCCACTTCGGTAATAGATCGAAGTACTATAAATTGTGCTCATTCAATATTTTCTCATTGTTTCAACGTATACTTTTCCAATTTTTATCGTTCTTTGGATAATGTCCATTGAACTTGAACAAAATTTTGTTTTCGATTTTACTGACATGATTTTCACTTTTTGGAATGTGATTAAGTAAGTAAATTTGGGGGGAGGTCCCAAATAAAAGTCTCACCCAAATGTGAGTCGCGCTTTCAAAACATTTTACTGGTCAATGAGAGCTTCGTCGAAATAATATTTCTATTCAAAATGAATGCATAATAACGAGTTTACTGCAATTCATAGAAAATCCAAGTGGCACTGTTACGTTACAGTGGTACGTAATCCTAAAACTTAACTGAAGAATACTGCTAGAGAATCTTTAGTGTATTGTAAATATTCATAATTTAAATGTGTCTGTCACTATTGTATTGATTAAGACTGGTTGAGTGGAAGAGAAGGCCTAATGGCCTAACTCTGCCAACGAAAACAAAACATTCTACATAAAAACAAGTCAGTTCTGTTAAGGAAAATCTGTACTTCTATATCACACAATGTTAAATTCCTCAACTTTGAGTGCACTTTTCTTAGAAGTTATAAAAGATACTAATGCAGAAAAAATAGGACATATGTAACATACCTTTATGTATACAACCGGTTAAATAAATTTAAAATTACACTGAGCGATTGGCAATAAAAATTTATTGATAACATTTTGTTCATTAAGAATTAATGCAAATATTTTTTTTATTTTTGCTGAAGATAGATATAATCTTAATTTTTTTACCTCTGAAAGTTAGAATTTATAAAACAGTTATATTACCGGTTGTTCTGTATGGCTGTAAAACTTGGACTCTCACTTTGAGAAAGGAACAGAAATTAAGAGTGTTTGAGAATAAGGTTCTGAGTAAAATATTTGGGATTAAAAGGGATGTCACAGGAGAATGGAGAAAGTTACACAACATAGAACTACACGCATTGTATTTTTCACCTGATATAATTAAGACGTTTGGGATGGGCAGGGCATGTAGCACGTACGGGCGAATCCAGAAAAGCATAGTTATAGAGTTTAGTTGGGAGACTGGAGGGAAAAAGATCTTTGGAGAGGCCGAGACGTAGATGGGAGGACAATATTAAAATGGATTTGAGTGAGGTGGGATATGATGATAGAGACTGGATTACTCTTGCACAGGATAGGGACCGATGGGCTTATGTGAGGACGGCAATGAACTTGCGGGTTCCCTAAAAGCAATTTGTATATATATATTATACGTGTAAATGCCATCACATTGGTATCGTATATTAATTTCAGCCTTCTGAGTTCAAAACTTTCTTAGAAATGTGCTTTAATATCACAAAAACAAGAAAGCGCAGAAAAATGATATCTTGCAATGTTAAATTCCTCAGTTTTGGGTGCACTTTTCTCAGAAGTTATAAAAAGATACAAATGTAGAAAAATAGGGCGTATGTAACATACTTTTATGTACACAACCGGTTAAATAAATTTAAAATTCCACTGAGCGGTTGGCAAGAAAAAGAATTCATTGATGACATTTTTTGCATTAAGTAACCCTACTACATATTTTTGCTGAAGATAATGCTAAAAGCTGACAATAGAAGAAACAAAATCATATCATTTTACACACATTAAACTACCGAAAAACGATACAAACCAAAATTGCATTTTTTTTTGTCAAAATTCGTTGTACAGACTCCTCTTAAGTCACACGAAATTTATATTTTTGTACAAATCAATTAGACACACGTTTGTTTTCGGAGCAATTAATTTAACACAAAATGATTAATGTAAAACTGAATTTTTATCTTTGCTATATCTCATTTTCTTTTATATGGGAATAAAGTTTCATTTGGCTTAATTTGATTTTTTATTTCTCATTTATTCTCTTTCTAATTTAGTTGCGTAGCCAGGAATACGTAAACCCCAGTGCGAGATTCTTGTCTGACGTAAGGATTACGAAACGAGTTGCTATGGTAATCTGTATGACTTTCTTTAATGAGTATTTACTGTATATCAACCAGGATCATGCAGCAACTTCTACTTTCGCGTAGAGCGGGTTAATCTAAACGCTACGCTGCAGGCATAAAGCTGAAGTTTTGTAAAGCTGCTGTTTGTTAAATGTTGATTCTCTGTGGCTGAAGCCTTTTTAAACCATCAACGTTAATTTTGGAACACCGCTCCTACAATTTTCAAGTTGGAAGGAGAATTTGGAGGAAAAAAATACTCACCTAACAAAAGACTAAAGCGAAGCGAAAGCTGCATTAGGAGAACATCAGAGAAAAAATTAAGCAAATAAATATCGTAGTGGTAATGGATCTACGTCAGATCTCGACGGAAAGACGCTCATATTTCATCGCCAGTAATTACACTTCCGCTCTGTTTTGAGACAATGTAGAAGATGCTTTCAAAACAAACCAGTAAATCCTCTATGTATTACGGAGGCAAAATACATGCAACCATTCATCTCCGTAGCGTTTCTATTATCCTTAAAGAGATTAAACATGATTCTTAAACATATGAGAGCAAGAATCAATTACAGATAATCAATATTTGAACAATCGAAATCAGATTCTTTTTTAAATTTTCAGATTGTACACCAGTGGCTTCAAAATCTGTTTATCTTAGCGCCCGATTCTGAGAACTTTATGCTGGATGCAGCTTCCACAAAGTTAAATAAAGTAACAATTGGCATTCTGAAATCAGCGCTAATAGTGTTAAATTCATGTTATAACCCATTGCATTTCATACTCGACTTGTTTTTTGTTTAGTCAACTGTCCGAAGACAGGTCTTAACCTCACAAGTGAATTTGAATTTATTTATAAATAGTTGACAAAATAGTACATAAACTTAATAATTAAAATTAATATATTCACAAATTAATAATATTACACAATAAATACACAATTATTAATACAATTTCTAAAATTACATATTTAATATAATAAGTTTTATCTTGCACTTACGTCTAGTTTTAGTGCAAGACTCAACCACTTTTATTTATTAAAACCCATAATATTTCATACCGCGTGTTCATAACGCGTACGTATGCTTAATTTGTAATGTTCGATACTATGATCATATCTCACCTTCAATCGAGAAATCATGGCTTAGATTACATGAGAAACCTGCACTCGCTTTCTCTCTTATATCGAATTACGCAGACTTCATCCCCCTCTTATTTATTCGCCCGTTTCCATACTCTCTTGCTATCATAATATTAATACTCGATCACAACGCGATAACACGCTAGAAATTCCATTTCACACATCGTCTCTGCATTCCTCATCTTTCACTGTTGCTACCTCTCGTCACTGTAACTCTCTGCCGCCTGAAGTCAAGGCTGCCGAACATTGAAATCTTTCAAATCCAAGTTATAAAATTATCTTATGACGAGTTGCCAAACTAACTTACTATCATGACAAGTATTGCATATTTCCATGTATTCACATTTTTTAATGTTCTAGTGATATTTAACTTATTTTTATCTTTTTGTTTTCATATTTCCCGATAACGGTATATCTATAATGTGATAACTTGAGCTATATATGTAATTATAATTTTCCTTAATGTGTATACTTAAAACTATTGTATTCATTGTATCCTTTGTACTTCACTATTTTATTATTATTATTATTATTATTATTATTATTATTATTATTATTATTATTACTACTACTATGAATATTATTATTATTATTATTATTATTATTATTATTATTATTATTACTATTATTATTGTTATTATTGGGAGTATAAGGGTGCAATACATCAGTTATTCATAGATTTCAAAAAGGCATGTGACTCGGTTAAAAGAGAAATTTTATATAAAATTCTTATTGAATTTGGTATTCCCAAGAAACTAGTTCAATTAATTAAATGTGTCTCAGTGAAATTTACAGCAGAGTCCGTATAGGCCAGTTTCTATCTAATGCTTTTCCAATTCAATGCGGGCTTAAGCTAGGAGATACACTATCACTTTTACTTTTTAATTTCGCTTTAGAATATGTCATTAGGAAAGTTCACGATAGCAGACAGGGTTTTGAATTGAACGGTTTACATCAGCTTCTTGTCTTTGCGGATGACGTGAATATGTTAGGAGAAAATCCACAAACGTTTAAGGAAAACACGGAAATTTTACTTGAAGCAAGTAGAGCGATAACTTTGGAAGTCAACCCCGAAAAGACAAAGTATATGATTATGTCTCGTAACCAGAATATTGTATGAAATGGAAATATAAAAGTTGGAGATTAATTCTTCGAAGAGGTGAAAAAATTCCAATATCTCGGAGCAACAGTAACAAATATAAATGACACTGAGGAGGAAATTAAACGCAGAATAAATTTGGGAAATGCGTGTTATTATTCGGTTGAGAAGCTTTTGTCATCTTCTAGTCTGCTGTCAAAAAATCTGAAAGTTAGAATTTATAAAACAGTTATATTACCGGTTGTTCTGTATGGTTGTGAAACTTGGACTCTCACTTTGAGAGAGGAACAGAAATTTAGGGTATCTGAGAATAAGGTACTTAGGAAAATACTTGGGACTAAGAAGAATGAAGTTACAGGAGAATGGAGAAAGTTACACAACGCAGAACTGCAAGCATTGTATTCTTCACTTGACATAATTGGAAATATTAAATCCAGACGTTTGAAATGGCAGGGCATATAGCACGTATGGGCGAATCCAGAAATGCATATGGAGTGTTAGTTGGAAAGCCAGAGGGAAAAAGACCTTTGGAGAGTCCGAGACGTAGATGGGAGGATAATATTAAAATGGATTTGAGGGAGATGGGATATGATGATAGAGACTGGATTAATCTTGCACAAGATAGGAACCGATGGTGGGCTTATGTGAGGGCGGCAATGAACCTGCGGGTTCCTTAAAAGCCATTTGTAAGTTGTAAGTATTATTATTATTATTATTATTATTATTATTATTATTATTAAAAATCTTGCTGCATTGCTGTAGAGTATTTTTTCTGTTTATTTCAATTTTGTGGGTTGTGGTTTTGCATACATTTGATAGACATACTCAAATATTGAGAATATTGACATATTATAAATCAGTTTAATAGTTCTTGTATCAGCCCCCAATATTTGCCTGCAACGAGTATAATAAATTATACTTTTCAATTGATATTTCCTATTAGATATTCTACATGTTTTTGATAGATATTCTACATGTTTTCTGGTTCACGACATGTCCTAAATACTTTGAATGCCTATTACATTTTAATGACCTAATTTTGGAATATTTTCCCCAATGATTACGTCATCTTTATCCCCAAGTAGGAGCATAGGGCATCACAACAAATCTCTAACGGATCCTAGCCCATGTAATTAGATATATGAGTAATAAAGTTAACTATAACTTTCATGTGCCATGATTGTAACGCCTATAGATGACGCATGTCCAAAGAAAATTTATGTTCCGCATGCTATTTTAACTATTTGAAGTATCCCAAATACAAAGCACCTAATTCCCAGAAACAAAATTTTATGAGAATTACAAACTACTGATTTGTTTATTACTAAATTTATGAAATAAAATTGGCTGAAATCATTATATTACTAGTAAAAGTGACGGCTAAGTAATTTTTTAATCGACTTGCACAACTAGAAAGAGTTTAAACAAATTCTGGACTTAGGATCATTCTCTTCGTTTTCAGTGAAAGGAATTTTGCTGAATATCAAATTAACCTAACCAGTTGAAAGACATGAAACGGCGCAATAAACATCTGAAAAACAAAAGAAACAGCCGCAGGATGATTTACACCACGGCCTTCTACGTAATAACAGTGTTCTACCTATGTACATCTAATATATAAAAGTGAATGAGGGTATGCATGTATGTATGTATGTATGTATGTTCCCTATACAAATCTACACGCTTTGACCAATATGTACCAAAGTTTGCACATTTAACCTTCATAACAGGAGAAGAACATAGGCTATATTAAAATTGTTAAAATGGACGTTAAATTAATTAAAACAGTAAAAAATAAATACGATCAAACGTTCATGCATAATACTAAATGCAATCTTCTATAGTCAATTGTTCTTTATTATTGTCTGTTGTATTGAACATCGAGTTTCATGAGGCCATGGAAAAAGCAAAACGATATAAAATAACATTGTAGATACATCATGAAGGCCAAAATGTAGACATTTCATGCAATAAGTATCCTTATGCAGTCCAGAACCGTATTATGTATTTCTCGAGACAGTTGTAGATAGTGAGTAGACTATGTTTTATCAAACTGAATTCTTAAATTCTTTGAAATCACAAGAATTGCCAACAAATAATTTAATACTTAATATTGAATCACCGATAGTACTATTGCGAAATATTGATCCACAAGAATTATGCAATGGAATAGGAATTGGTGTGAAAAAACTCATGACAAACGTAATCTTATAATTATTTTTTCTCTGCCTCTGTACAATGTCACATTTTTGGCAGGGAGGAAAGGAGACGGCAGAAAAATTAATGGTATTTAATACGCTGACAGCCACGACTAAGATAAAGCACTTGAAATTTAGCGGTAACTGACCGGCAGAGATAAATAAACAAAAATAAATATATAAATTGAAAACAAAGTTGAACGTCTAGCACATGATGAAATATTTTCTTTTCGGTGCCTGATCTACAATTGTTTTAAATTTAGTTAAACCTGACAGGCATTTGGCTAAGGAGTATTAATTCATGTAAGTGAAGTTAAGTAAAGATTCATCTTTATGTGCGAGGAAAGCTTAGTAAAACAATTCGTTTTGGTTGTCTACAGTTGGGTTTCCGAAATTTCCGAAAATTTAACAACCAGTTCATTTGAAAACAGAAGCAGAAAGGAAAACCCGGGCAACGCCGGGTACTTTCAGCTAGTATAATATAAAATTACAAAACGGAGAGAAAGTCTCCAAGTCCCTGGACACAGAACCTATCTCTTTGGATTAAAGACACAAACAAGCACATATCGCTGTTAATGTTAGTCGGAGAAAGGTATTTTTATGTGGAAGAAGTGTCTATCAAGAATGGTAATTTTTACAGTGATAACTTATTTTGAACTTTGGGGATTTAGACACCTTCTCTTAGAGAATATTCATTTGTGGTTGGAATTTGCATGATATGGCTTGAAAAATAGATAAAACCAAAATATGCACGTGATTCTATATGCATGGAACCAAACAAATTACACCGACACATAGAACAAAGTTTCGTTTATGTTATAGAGAAACCTGAGGATTGCTGATTGTTAAGGTATAAACAAAAAGGTTTTTCATTTGTTATTTTAGAATCTTTTAATCAATGCCTTTGGTATTAGAGTAAATCTACAAGTTTGATGAAAATGATAATGATGATGATAATCATAATATCCATTTGGCTGCCAATCGTTTTGTATAAAAGTACTCATTTACCAAGACAAAAAGAAAATATATTTTTTTCTCAGCACAGCTCAGTAACTTATGGAACGAAAGGAATTAAGCACTTTTTAATAACAACTTTTAACCAACTTCCTTTAGAATATAGAATTTTACCAACTTGCCGGTGTTTTAATAATTGTTTAAAAATACCTTTCTGGGGAGATTATTTATTTTAATTCTCAGCTGATTTATTATTTCATGGTTTAAAACTTTTTCTTCCTTCTGCCCAAAATTTTATGTATCTTACTATTTGTTCTTATTTCGCTTTCTTTCTTTAATAAATTCTTGAGATATTGTTTGCTTCCACAGATTGTAGTTTCATGACTTTTTAAATTACATTGTACAACATATGTATGTATTCTTGTATAGCCCCTACATAAGGAGTTATTCTCGTTGGGGCATGCTCAATAAATTTAAAAAAAGCACAGTAAGACTGTAACTAATTCGGTCTTGGGGGCGTCAATGTTAAGAAATTCCATATTTCTGAGTTTTAAATAAATATGTACGCGAGAGTGATATTTTTAATGACGATGATAAGTTATTATTATTATTATTATTATTATTATTATTATTATTATTATTATTACTATTATTATTATATCATCATTATTATCATCATTGTCATTATTATTCTCTGTGGTGTACAAAAAAAAATAAATCAATCGAATTTAAGTTAATACTTACGCATTATATTAATGATGTAGGTTAGTTGGTTATTTTACGACGCTTTATTAATATCTTGGGTTATTTAGCGTCTGAATGAGATGAAGGTAATAATACCGGTGAAATGAGTTCAGGGTCCAACACTGAAAGTTACCCAACACTTGCTCATATTGGGTTGAGGGAAACCCCGGAAAAAAAACCTCAACCAGGTAACTTACCCCGACCGGGAATCGAACCCTGGCCACCTGGTTTCGCGGCTAGACGTTTCAGTAAAGAATTGCCTATGAAAAGTAAACCGAACTTTCAAAAATGAACATTCCTGCGACACATTTTCCAAGGATTTATGTGCTGCAATATTGTTGCAATATATTGTTGGTGTTCTGGATCATGGATGAGGATAGAGAAGCACACGCGCACTTATTCCATTGATATGGACCAATAAAATTGAACTAGCTTCAAATTTCTGGATTTCTCGGTGTTATCATGTTTTTCCCCTTGTCATTCTATCAACACTCTCGACATTTCCCTTTATGTTACAAACCCCATCTCGATAAATAACGTATGAATGAGTCCGAATCGATCGACGCGGATGTTCTTCACGGTTGCTAGATGGTAGTAGCGGTGGATTCTAGATTTCAATAAGAAGCACAAGAGTTCTCTAGCCTCTTGTTTCTCCAATAAGGACATAGCAACTCTTAAAAGCTCTGTGAGGATTTGATGACTGGGAAACAAAGTATGGCGGATGATGGGACCGTCTTAAGTCAGGCAGCACACTCGACAAGCAATTCATATCGTTACGGTTGCAAAAAACCCCTACTTGGGCTGAAGTGCTTAGGGATGCTCCATGTCCCGCTCCATAAGTACCTCTATAAATTATGAATAATTTTGAAACTTCAACGTGAATGAGAAATGCCTAACAAATACTTTTCTGAAGCCTTTCATCAGGGAAGGGTTTTCTGCGAGCCCAATATCTACGATACTGACCACCGAATCCCTCTTCCCTCCCAGGGGAAGCCACACTAAGAATTTTATCGCCCTTCGGGATCCATCGGCTTCGGCCGGGTTCGAACCAGCGAACTCGTGTTCAATGTGGTAGCCGTTAGATCACCGAGGACAACACTATTGTGTCAATTCAACTATTTATGATGCAGTTGTTTGTTACAAGTACTGTATATACGAGAAATACGTTGGTGCACCGAGGCTATACTTCGTAAAATAATGTATATTCGGAGAACGTACAGTAATATTCTGTACTTACTAAAGTGTGGATATGCATTCAAATTCAATTATACTACACTGCCGAGAAAAGAAAAAAGACGCAGCAATTGACTAAATTTTAAATATAAAACTATAATACAAATTATAACATTACTGTGTGCTTCTATGGACCTGTTTGTATTAAATTTAAAAGGCATGATGGGGCCGATAAGCTAACAAATAACAATTAAAGTTTTATCATATACCGTCAATGCTTATCCATTTAACAAATTTATTGGTTTTACAATAATTTGTTACATTTATTTGATTTTTAACGTTTTCGGCTTTATTAAGCCATCTTCAGAAAAGTTTACGCCCATATGCATGAGATTGGTACATATATATTCAATACAAATAAATAAACCAATTAATATAACACTCTATGGAAGCAATTGAACATATGGCAATATTAAAACATTACTGTGTTAAAACTGGCTATATGAGCCATGATCCAAGTTATTAAAATTATTACATGCTAAATTAAGATTATGATACAATTGTAATTAAAACAAGTTGATATCTGTGTTGAATTCCAGATTTGACAGAGACTTGGTGAAACATCAGTGGGAAAAGAAAAGAAAATGTATCAAGTTATGATACCTATTATTCCACATTATGATGAAGAATCATGTACAAGACCAGAGCAAAGTGCATATATAAGTTAAATTGCTGTTATTTTGAATAGCTTTATTACATAACACAGTTAATCAATACCACACGTTTAGTTTCTACACAATAAATTCCGATCCCGTAAAATTTTAATAGCATTTTAATTTCAATAGTACAACTGTTCCGTGCGCTTGCTTAGCTACAGATATTCTCTCATAGAGAAGTCTGTATCTAGATTTATTGTGGCTTATCAAGCTTATGGCAATAACAGCAATTTGACTTATATATGCACTTTGCTCTGGTCTTGTACATGATTCTTCATCATAATTTGGAATAATAGGTATCATAACTTGATACATTTTCTTTTCTTTCCCCACAGATGTTTCACCAAGTCTCTGTCAAATCTGGAATTCAACACAGATATCAACTTGTTTTAATTACAATTGTATCATAATCTTAATTTAGCATGTAATAATTTTTATAACTTGGATCATGGCTCATGTAGCCAGTTTTAACACAGTAATGTTTTAATATTGCCATATGTTCAATTGCTTCCATAGAGTGTTATATTAATTGGTTTATTTATTTGTATTGAATATATATGTACCAATCTCATGCATATGGGCGTAAACTTTTCTGAAGATGGCTTAATAAAGCCGAAAACGTTAAAAATCAAATAAATGTAACAAATTATTGTAAAACCAATAAATTTGTTAAATGGATAAGCATTGACAGTACATGATAAAACTTTAACTGCTGTTTGTATTAGTTAATTCACGTTTTGGGAAGGAAAGTATAGGCCTACCCATTGGGTGGTTTGTGACACCCTCTTTACCACTTCCTAACCCTCACCCTATATTTATTGCTGTGCCATTAAAATTTACAACTCTAAACACAAGCAGAAAAAAACAGAGTTACAACACTATTGTTTTCAGTTTTGTTTATAATGGAATTCTGTGATACTTACTGGCTTTTAAAGAACCCGGACGTTCATTGCCGCCCTCACATAAGCCCGCCTCCATTCCGAGGCTTATTTTGATATTCCGGAACAAGCTGTTTTTTACTGTGGTGGGTTATTAGCCCTTCGCCCAACCTCCAAGCTGGGGGACCACCTCTTACCGGCTGTCCGCGACTACTTCAATATATTCATATATATATCTGGAGGCCGTCTCCTCGATCCGCAACCTGAGGACGCGCCATGCCGTGGTGATAGGGACCCACAATACATGGGGAATTCTGTGATATTGAACTTAATTTTAAACGACATTTAAAAGAGTTAAGATGCCGTTAAGCTCCGAGAACACCGCTAGAGCAGTCGCATTGGTGGAGGATGACGCAGCTTTCGTTGTGTCTCAGATGTTGCATACATGGACCCGCAGCTCTTGAAGAGTATCCGGAGCATGATGACAGGCATTCCTTCCTAAAAGTCGACCTGGTTGGCGAGTTGGCCTAGCGCTAGCCTTCTATGCCCAAGGTTGCGGGTTCGATCCCGTGCCAGGTCGATAGTATTTAAGTGCGACAGGCTCATGTCAGTAGATTTACTGGCATGTAAAAGAACTCCTGAGGGACAAAATTCCGGCACATCCGGCGACGCTGATATAACCTCTGCAGTTGAGAGCGTCGTTATATAAAACATAACATTTAACATTTCCTTCCTAAAATGTCTCGCAGATTGTGTTAAGATCTGGACTGCGTGATGGCTATTGCATGAGTCGGATCCCTATTTCATTGATGTACTGGAGGACATATCGCGACACACGAGAACGTGTACTATCTTGCAAGAGCACGAAATTGTCACAAATAAATTATGCAAAAGGAAGAACATGTTACCTAAGGATTTCTTCAATGTAGCAATGGGCACTAAGAGACCCACCCTCTACAAAGAAAAGTTCCGTTCGTGCAGCCAAAATGATGCTTGCCCACACCATCACTGAGCCTCTATTAAATGCTGTCCTTGATGAAAAGTTACATGGAGAATACCGTTCTCCAGTCCTCCACACACTTTCTTTTCCATCTGAGGATCTGAGGCAGAATTGAGACTCATTTGAGAACAAAACTGTTCCCTCACTGTTCGTCAGTTCTTTCCTGATGTTCCTTTGCGAACTGTAAGCGAGTTTGACGATATTGTCTTGAAAGTTCTGGGCCAATAGCAGGTCTTCTAGAGATCAGGCCAGCATCATGTAACCTTGTCCTCACAATCCACTCACTGCCATTAACAACTCGCATTTGTTCTAGTCGATTTCTGGCTTCGACTGCAGTGGTGTGGCGGTTACACAGCACTTGAAGGCGCAAGAACCGGTCATCTATTGCAAGAAATTGACCTTTTCGTACCATATCCCGGTCTTTGAGAATATGAACGAAGTTTCCTGTATCACTGCACTGAATGTAACTGTCGACAGAGTTGTATGCAACATCTAAGCCACAAAACATAAGATTTACTAATGCGAATTCTCTAGCGACGTTTTCGGGGCTTAATGGCATCTTAACTCTCTTAAATGTTGTTTAAAACTGAGTTCAATGTCACATAATTCCATTATACGCAAAAAAGTAAATCATAGTGTTGTAACTCTGCTTTGACTCCTTGTGTTTATGATTGTAAATTTTAATGGCACAGCAATAAATATAGGTTGAGGGACAGGAAGTGGTAAAGAGGGTGTCATAAACCACCCAATTCGTATACTCTCCTTCCCAAACATGACTTAATATTTGCCTAAGACAAACAGGTCCATAGAAGCACACAAAAATGTTATAATTTGTATTATACTTTGATATTACAAATTTTTCTGCTCGGCAGTGTATATAAGGGATTTTACATATTTGTATGTCCTTTTTTTCTTAAACATAATAATGCCAAAGAATGAACTCACTTCTCGTTGTTTGGAATTACTATGCAAGGTTTCATTGTACATATTTGAACATATTTGCATGTTTATACTTGAAGAGCATGTATTTGCATATTTCTACTATTACAATACAAAAAATGTATTGTATCCTGCAAAAATACAAGGTATTTCGTTAAGAACGCGACTGGATCCAGCAGCTCGCAAGACCTCTGCGTGTTGCAGAGCGGCTGCCTTTCACCGATAAGTCGAGTGCCGAGATTGCGGTTAGAAATCACATAACATAACTTACAATAGGTGCTGGATATGTCGACCCTCTGCTCGCAGGCAAGCCTCTGTCCTTTGGAAAATATTACTGACTTCTTCTTATGAAAAGTTAATTACTCGCTGGATATTGTTCTTAAACTTCTCGAGAGTATGAGAATTGTTTTTGTACACTTTGTATTTTAATTTTCCCCATAAATAATAGTTGCAAGAGTTGAAATGAAGGGACCACGGAGGCCATAAACCACGGCCTATTATTCTGTCTACAAATACGGATTCAATTTCAACAACTGAGTCATTGGCAGTGAGAGGAGTGGCGTTATCCTGCATGAAGTGTTATCATAATCAGTCAATTCTTGAGGAAATGGGTCCAGTATGTCGGATTGTACCGGTCTGGATTTATTGTGTATTCATAGAATACAGGGAATGAGCAAATGCTGAGTATTTTTCGGTGTTAGCATTATTACCTTCATCTCATTCAGACGCCAAATAACCTGAGCTGTTGATAAAGCGTCGTAAAATAACCTACTAAAATAAAAAATAGAATACAGGGTTGTTTTCGATCTCTGCTAATGAATTTGAATGCCATCGTGTGCGTCAGGAGTCACACGACAGCTCAACTGTGGCGCGAGGTGACAGACCAGTAGTGTGTGATCTCAGAGTGCACGGCGACTCACAGCAGAAATTCCTAAAAAAAAATCGAGCCTTTTTGGGAGGGGTACATTTACGACCCTTTCTAATGCCAAGTACAGTTAAGTGAAAATAAAAGAAGCCCGCAATAAACGATCTTTCGTTATTTCCAAGAAAGGCATCTTCTGTGTACTTAATAAGATTGATAAAGCTAGAATGGAATTAATTTGTATCATCTGGTGGGGTGCGGTGACTTGTAACGAGGGGTGATGTGCTTGCTTTTTCCACTTTGGAATTAATCCCATCCAAACTTCCCCAGTCTTATTAGGTACACACAAAATGCTTTTCTTGGAAATAACGAAACCACGTTTTTTACAGGCACCTATGATTTTAACGTAACTGTACTTGGCATCGGAAAGGGTTGTTATGTACCCCTTCCAAAAAGGCTCGATTTTCTTGGGCATTGCTACTGTGATACACCGTGCACTCTGATTATGAAATCACTCACTACTGGTCTGTCACTTCTCGCCGCAATTCAACTGTCGCTGTCGGTGTGATTCCTGACGCACATAACGTAATTCAAATTCGTTATCAGAGATCGGAAACAACCCTGTATGGGACCAACAATTCTCTTCTGAGATATTTAGTATTTAGTATTTATTTATTTAACCTGGTAGAGATAAGGCCGTCAGGCCTTCTCTGCCCCTCTACCAGAGGATTACAACTATAACATGAACAATAAAATTACAATTAATATTAAATTTACAAATACAATTACAATAAAAATTAAACTACGACAAGATTACCTGATTAATGAAAGCTAGACATTTTACCATAGAAGTTAAGAACAAAGAATATTTTTGTATTTACTGAATTACAAATTAAACCTACAATAACAGAATTCTATAGTGATGAAATTACCGGATATTGAAATATTTTGTGAAAGATTAAGAGAACTATTTACAGGAAACCATATCTGAACGAGTCTCAATTACTGACCAAGTGCCTAGTAAGTTTGCGTTTGAATTCAATTTTATTTCGACAGTCCCTGATGCTAGCAGGTAACGAATTCCAGAGTCTTGGCAGGGCTATTGTGAAAGAGGATGAGTATGAGTAGGTGCGATGGGATGGTATTGTTAGTATTGTTTCATGGCGAGAGCGTGTGTTCAGATTGTGGTGAGAAGAAAGGTAAGGGAAGCGAGTCGACAGGTACGAAGGAATAGAAGAGTTTAAGATTTCGAAGAGAAGGAGAAGTGAATGTAAATTTCTTTTCTTATCTCGTTTAAGCCAACCTATTGCTTCCAGGGATGGGGTAATGTGATCATATTTACGAACATTGCTTACAAAACGTACACACAAATTATGAGCACGTTGAAGTTTCGTTTTGTTGTCGCTGGAAAGGTCAGTCAGTAAAATGTCAGCATAGTCAAAATAGGGAAATGCAAGGGTCTGCACAAGGGACTTTTTTAAGCAAGAGGGAAGATGAACATTTATCCTTTTTAGCACATGGATAATAGAATATACTTTTCTGCAGGTTTCTGTGATTTGCATGTCCCAGTTGAGATTATTATCCATGTGAATGCCAAGATTTTTTACCGAAGAACTGAAAGAGATATGCACTGTACTTACTTTAACGGGGGAAATGTCGAGGTGCTTTACAGCGTCGGTTTGCCGTTTGTGTCGTAATATGATTGCTTGTGTCTTTCCAGGATTGATATTAAGATGGAATTTCTTTGTCTATGTCACAATCGAGTCAATGTCTTCGTTCAATTTATCTATAGCGTCATTTATTCGGTCTAAGCGGGAAGAGATGTAGCATTGAAGGTCGTCAGCATACAAGTGATAATTACAATGCCTTACATGAGATGTAATATCATTGACATATATTGTGAACAACAATGGTCCGAGTACCGAACCCTGTGGTATACTTGATGTTATGTTAAGCCAGGAAGAGTTTCGATTCCCGGATACAACACATTGTTGTCTTTCCCGTAAGTAGGATTCGAACCAACTCACAGCAGTCTCTGACAAATGCAGATTTCTCAATTTATGGGTGAGCATGTCAAAATGTACAGAGTTGAAAGCTTTGCTAAGGTCAAGAAGTGTCAAGATATAGTGCACCATACTCCAACTTTTGCATCATGTAGTGAACTTTCCAGCAACGCATGGAGGTTTTCGGAACTCCATTACCGGATGTTCTGAGATTTCACATATCTGGACAGAAGGAACCAAGCTTCATTGCTATAAAATATCAAACTCGGACCAATCAATTCAACATGAATGAATTGCTGAAACCACATGCAATAATTTATTCTTGCTTCACCACCTTCATCCAAATTCTCTTCTATAAGTACTTGCTTTCGTCTCTTTGGCTTCAAATCCAAAAAAGGACTGTGAAGAACGAACTTTACATCCTAACCTATAGATCATAGATTCACTAGGAGCGGGAAGATCAGGATAGTTTCGAAGGAATCTCCTACGCCCTACGGCACTTCCTTCAACATCCACACTTAATAATGTTATCGTAAACATAAATACGTTGTTCTAAATTATACCCCATGCTTTACACAAAAATCGGTTTATTTGATGATGCTTTATCAACTGCTATGGTTATCTAGCGTCTGAGTGAGATGAAGGTGAAAATGAGTCCAGGGTCCAACGCCGGAAGTTTTCTAGCATTTGCTCTTAATGCGGTAAGGAAAAACCCCGGAAAAATATAATCAAGTAACTTTCCCAACTAGGATTTGAACCCGTACCCACTCTTTCACAGTCAGACACGCTAACCGTTGCCGCACAGCAATGGATTTTATATAAAACCTTTACACAAAAATATGAACACTTGGCTATTCCGAAGACTACGAAAGCACCGCACCTCACGCAGATTTTCACGATACTTGCCACTCACCAATACAAAAGCGGCGGGAACCAGCAAATCGCTTGAGGAGAGTCGAAAACTTCACAGCGCCCGTCGCGCTTCCAACGGAAGACTCTGTATAAACTGCGAGGTAACGTAACATCGCTTTATACTCTTTCCCCTCACTTTACCATTTCTTCCTTTATTTGCACTAAGAGTGCACAGTTAGGGAGCTCATGCTCAGTTGATCTCTTATGCTTATCCTCGCCCCCTTAACCCATCGCACGCGCGCTTGGATCTCGTTACAATTGTTATTATTTAACTCTTTAACAGCAAAGCCAATTTTCAGTTTCTTGTGCGTTTATTCGGTTTTTGTGTTTTGCGCTTGTCTGCGAGTACTGTGTATAGTCTAGGCGAACATTAGATCATATATGCCTAAAGATAAAATGTCACGTAGTTCCAAAAAAAAAATTGAATTGAGGACGAGAAGAATTTATTTATTTATTTATTTATTTATTTATTTATTTATTTATTTATTTATTTATTTATTTATTTATTTATTTATTTATTTATTTATTTATTTGATTGTTTGTTTGTTTATTTATTTATTTATTTATTTATTCTGACAGAGTTAAAGCCACGAGGCCTTCTCTTTCACACTATCAGAAGTGAAACGTGCATAATAATAATAATAATAATAATAATAATAATAATAATAATAATAATAATAAATTACTTATGGCCCTCAAATAAGTCCGTCATAGTTCCCTTTTTTGAACAAGATTAATACATCTTTACAATCATACCCACCTCCCTCAAATCCATTTTAATATTATCCTCCCATCTACGTCTCGATATCCCCAAACATCTTTTTCACTCCGGTCTCTCAACTAACACACTATATGCAGTTCTGCATTTATCCATACGTGCTGCATACCCTGCCCATCTCAAACGTTCAGAAGAAGAATACAATGCGTCCAGTTCTGTGTTGTGTAACTTTCTCCATTCTCATGCAACTGCATCCCTCTTAGCTCCAAATATTTTCCTAAGCACCTTATTCTCAAACACCCTTAACCTCTGTTCCTCTCTCAAAGTAAGCGTCCAAGTTCCACAACCGGTAATATGACTGTTTTATAAATTTTAACTTTCACCTTTTTTTGAGAGCAGATTGGATGACAAATAATAATAACAGTAATAATATTAATAGTAATACGTAAATACAAAATTATTATTTAGCAGATAAGGGAGCTTACATATAACGAAGTAATGATAACTGAACATGAGAGTTTCCTGATACCGGTATATAATTAATTTACGGAAGAAACAAGTTACAATGAAATGTGCTGCTTAATATAAAAGTAGGATTATAACGCTACGACTTCAGAGTTAATAGACAATTTATACCCTAAATTTATGCTTTACGCTAAGCCTAAATGCCAACTTATATAAAAACACTGAAGAATCTAAAAAACTAGTTAACACAAACGAACTCCATGTAAACGTATGTGAATTTTAATTCTTAATTTAAACTGATTAACGAGGTAAGGAGTTCTATAGGCGAGAAACTGACAGAGGGATATGAAAAGGATAAGTTATATTTCGTCAAATTTGCCACAAGCAGGTACACTTTCGTTCTATATTTTCAAATAATAGACCTATTCTCAGTATCTGCATGGGTATGGTGACCAGACGTCCTCTTTTGTCCGGACATGTCCTCCTTTTCAGGCTTTTGTCCGAGGTCCGAGCATATTTTTAAAAGATCAAGAAATGTCCTCCTTTCGTAACTTGTATTCTGATATATAATTTGAAATTATCTGATTTGACGCTTATTTCAAGTAATTTTCCTTTAGGTGGCAGCAGCATCGTCAGAATATACTCTTCGCCAACGATCATAACTCTCTTTGCATACGAAGTAATATTAAATTCACATTTTGTGCGGTTTTCTATGTATTTTGATAATAATTATAGTTGCATTGGCTTTCATATGTAGTTAACTGTAAAATCATTTTATATTATTAAGTTTCATAATAAGTATACTGTAATAAAATATATATTGACATAATTTTGTGTATAATAAAGGCCTAAGCCTAAATATAAATAGGATAGATATTTTCTGTCCTCTTTAATAATTATAGTTACCTTTACTTTCATATGTAGCTAACTGTAAAACTATTATTATTAAGTTTTATCATAATTATTATTTTTATTAACATACTTTTAAGTATGTTATGAACCTAAAACTGTACTGTAAATATTTTGTAAGAAAATAGATATTGACGTAATTCATAGTATAATATAGGCCTCAGCCTAAATCTAAGTACATATTTTCTGTCCTTTTTGTCGAACAATGTCCTCCTTTTTGAAGCTTTGTGTCCTCTTTTCTATTGATATGAGTCTGATCACCCTATCCATGCAGTCAATTGTTTAGGGAGAATCCTATCAGAGAATATGAAGAAAATCAAAGAAAAAATCGAGGTTTGGGAAAGTATTAGTACAATTCTACAAAGGTGAGTCACAGAATGTTCAAAATTACACAACTAATGAAATGCTTTTGCTTCTTTTAAGTACTATCCACTAAATTTACGTGAAGTGGAAAGAATATTGCTTATAAGAACATTCTGACGCATAATAAAAATATATTTACGTCTGAAAATTTGGAGAACTATATAGTAAATTCTTGTAACAGAGACGAAATGCATTGCACATCCTCCAATATATGGAGCAAGCATGTTGTGTTGTATTGCATTGTACTGTATTGCATGGCATTGTATTGTATGTATAATTAATTGCGAATTGGCATATACCAGATCACAGTATCACATAATCTAATACATTAACAATAATAATACGAGAATAATGAAGCAAGGAGATTAATAACAATAAGATAAGTAAAGGAAGCATTATTTAAAGTAAACCTAATTTGTCAGCTGAACTTAATATTAACTTATTAATTATATAAAGTGGGTCAAAACTCGCTTTCCCCAATATTCGTTTTTAGATTTCATACTTGTTCACATATACAGGTGCCGTAACTTAAACAAACGAATAGCTGGTGTAATAAAAGGTGGGTTGGCAACAATTTTAGTGCGTTAACTGTTTTTTCCGATTATGTCTTGAAAACAGCACTCGTTTTGCCGATATGCAATTGATATGACTACAGGATGAAGCACGATTTCATTTAGGTGTAGTTGTAAGGGACTTCTTGAACCAGCAATTCCATGAAAGGATTGGCCGTCGTGGCCCATCAGAATGACCACCCAGATCTTGCGACCTGATGTCATGTGATTTTTCGCTTAGGTAGGGTGACCAGACGTCCTCTTTTGCCCGGACATGTCCTCCTTTTTAGGCCTTTGTCCGGAGTCCGGGCGGATTTTTTAAAATGTCCTCCTTTTCGTAACTTTTATGTCGGATATTTTGAAATTATCTTATTTGACGCTTTTTTGAGTAATTTGCCTATAGGTGCCAGCAGCATCGACGGAATATACTCTTTGCCAACGATCATAACTCTATTTTCTTACAAAGTAATATTAAATTCACATTTTGTGCGGTCTCTTTATGTATTTTGATAATAATTACATTTCCTTTGGCTTTCATATGTAGTTAACTGTAAATCATTTTATATTATTAAGTTTTATCATAAGTATACTTAATAAAATAGATATTGACACAATTGTAGGCCTATGTATAATATAGGTCTAAGCCTAAATCTAAATAGATATTTTCTGTTCTCATTAATAATTATAGTTCTCTTGACTTTCATACGTAGCTAACTGTAAAATCATTATTATCAAGTTTTATCATAATTATTTCGTAATATTAACATACTTTTAAGTATGATATAAGCCTAAATCTGTACTGTAAATATTTTTTAAGAAAATAGATATTGATGTAATTTATAATATAGGTCTAGTTCTAAATCTAAGTACATAGTTTCTGTCCTCTTTTTCCGAACAATGTCCTCCTTTTTGAAGCGTTGTGTCCTCTTTTTTATCGATGTGAATCTGGTCACTCTACGCTTAGGGATATCCTGAAAAATTGTTTTTGTTTAGAAACCGCAGGATCTGCATCAGTTAAGACAGATGATCGAACAGTCATTCGCGAAAATCTGATGAGAATCCTGAGTTATGTTCTGCCATCTGTAAAACAGTGCCTAAACGTTGTGAATTGTGTATCGAGAAACATGGCCTCCGTTTTGAACAAAATCTGTAAAGAACTGTGTAGTCAAATGTAAATTGAATGTAAGTAAATGTAAGGAAGTGTTCGGGGAAAGCGACTTTTAACCCATCCTGTACGTTATATTTCAATTTAGTCAATTGAGAGAACTGAACTCGAATAGTCCCTTCCTTTGGCAGAACAAATATGGTCACAGACACAAAAGGAATCTAGCTGAAATGTCAGATTCCGGACTGTGTTGGTAATAGTAAACCGGCCTAAGTAAAATCACGAGAACACACAACCACATTACTTGTTGGCGTGTACTACGCGACTTACCACGCGAATTCTATCTACATATTTTAGATTATTTGGCGTGGAGGAAATTCTTTTGCATGACTGAAGTTCTTCCGTATTTGTAGGCTATAGGTATTGTGATTGTTTGATATAACAATATACTAGCCGAATCTCCAAGTAATTCAAAGGATAAGATATTATTAAAAGATCATTGTTACATTATACGAGTGCATACACTGTGTTGTGTGTATAAATAAACATTTCAATTGAAATTACAAGTATTCTATTTCTACAAAAATAACCCACATATTTACTTCTTCGAAACAAAGATTTCCTAAGAATGCTACATTTTATTTTACTATAATGACTAGGGACACTCTTATTTACTTACTTAATTAATTACTTATAGTTTTTAGGAACCCGGAGGTTCATTGTCGCCCTCACATAAGCCCGCTAGGGACACCCTATTTTCGAAACTGATTTTTTTTCACGAATTTCTGCTAATTGAGTCAGAGACTTAAAATTTTTATAGCCTAGATATGAACAATGTTCGTTCTGTAGACACCTTTTACGATCGCGATTTGTCGCGAATTTTGCGCTTTTCGTTTTTTTTTTTTTTTTTTGTGAATTTGACCATTTTTTTCGTTAAAAGCGATTTTTTTTACGAATATAGCTCAATCGTAAATTCATAGATCACGAAATTCCATAATTTTATTTTTGACAATAAAACATTCATAAGCACGAAAATGGGTTTGTCTTTCAAGTTTCATCATGTGGAAAGCATGGCTGCTCAGTTGTGTGTCCCACATGCACAATGCTTAGGTTCGTTACACATTAGCACAATAAGAAGACATGTGCAAAAGATATTTTCCACATTTTCAGCAAAAGTACCCAACGTAGACTAAGGAATAATGTATTTTAATAATTCGGCAGCCAAGCGACCTGTCATAGTGCAAATAAACTTTTTTTTTTACTAATGGTGGGTACTTATCCACCGTTGTGGCTGAGGTGTTAGCGAGTCTAAATCCAAACCCAACGGGCCCGTGTTCGATCCCCGGTCGGGATGAGTTGTCTGGGTGAGGTTTTTCCGAGGTTTTTCCTTCACTCCTATGGATGAATATCAGATAATTTTATCAGGCGATTCGAACCTCAGTCATCTTCGCCATTTCCTTTCCTCCCCTGTCATCCTTTCATTCATCATCCCGTTACTTCCTTGGTTTTCAGATCGCTCTACAGGCGGCCCTCTGAAGCTCCTGGCTCTCTCGACCGTGGATTGTATTTATGTGATAATGGACAGCTTCTGCAACGGAACCCGGGGCAGACCTTATCGGGGGAGGACTTCCGCCTCGGACCGTGAAGAGAGCTTTGGGGGATTGCCGAAGCAGGAATGGTACATGGACTCTGTTGGCTGTAGGGACCGGTCGTTAAGGGGGTCAAGTGCTTAGGTCGGTGCGAGTAGAGGATCTGTGAGCACGCAACTCATCCCATATCGGAGGGTGTACAGTAGACCTCAGGTCGTTGTGTTTGGGATGTTCCCTCCCTCCTTCCTAACAAGTAAAAAAATGGTGGGTACTTGACTGTTCGCCATTCATCCAGATGAAGCCAGTTGTGTAGACAGAGTCGTTGTCCAGTTCATGCCTCAGGAGGCTGGCCTACGCTATATCCTCGATGAGATGATGGAGATTTGTTTGGAAAACGGAGCTCCCAGAGAAAACTCCTGTGCTACCTCTACCATGAGCTTGCCCAAGAGAAGCTATAAATGGGGGATACATTGGAGATCGAACCCGGGTCCATAGGATTATAGCCCTAATGTCTTTTATATTCACGTGACACTTTTCTCCATCTAGATTCTAGAATTTAACCCGCTTTATTAATGCAGGTTTGATAGTCAAGGTCGGCATTATCGCACCAGCGGAAATTCTCTCTGGGTTAAAGTTGAATGGAGCTGTGTCGTGCCGTGTCGTGCCGTGCCCTACTGTGCCGTGCTAATGATAAAACCAAATTACCGAAGTTCTGCTCAATGCGATTATCGATAAAGTAATTTCCATGTTTCAATTCAAACATTTCCTTCGCGATTTAATATTTAAATACCGAATATTTCACGATTTACATATTAAAACGATTTTGTTTACGAATTACAGTAGTTTCATTTACCGATTCTCATGTATTATATTCACCGTTCTAATGTTGTCCCCTAGCATTTACTACTAAAAGAAGCGTAATCATCTCATTATAATTTCAAATGTAGAGCTGATACCCTTTTCTTCTTCGTTTCTTGCTCTGTTGGTTGAAGATACCAATTTTGTGGTTGGATGGACTGAAGGTGTGGAAGAACAAACCCACGCGAATTTATGCTATCAAACTGGCCCATTGTTACTTCCAGTGTTGAATTGTGGCATGATCGATAAATGGCAATTTTCATTCAATACTGAGTTCCTTCACATGTCGAACGCAAACTCGTGGCACCTGCGCAAAAGACGAATTGGCATCCATTTACTGTACTTCAACCAGGAGAAAGTCTCAGGGAAATGAGACGCAGCGGGGTAATGCTGTGAATGAATGTTGATATTATTAGATGTCATGTCACACACGTAGGTACACGCATCTCCATTGGCTAACTCTCAAAGAAACAACGATAACACTGATACACGCATACTTATACTACCCTAGTTACAAAATTAGATCACGGTTAATCTCCTGGTCTTTTAATCCCTCCATACAGGAAATAACATATGCAGGAGAGCACATGTTTTTTAAACTGACGTTATAACGGTAATATTATCTATCTACTTCGCTCCAATAGATGACGCAATAGTAAGCACATTCCTGGTCTTTTAATCCCTTCATACAGAAAATAACAAATGCAGGAGAGCACATGTTTTTTTAAACTGACGTTATAACGGTAATAATATCTATCTACTTCGCTCCAATACATGACGCAATAGTAAGCACATTTCTGGTCTTTTAATCTCTCCATACAGGAAATAACATATGCAGGAGAGAGCATGTTTTTTAAACTGATGTTATAACGGTAATATTATCTATCTGCTTCGTTGCAATAGATGACGCAATAGTAGCCTAAGCACATTCCTTCACGGTTAATCTTCTGGTTGGAGAACAGTACACGCATCTCCATTGGCTAACTCTCAAAGCACAAACCATAACATTGATACATACATACTTATACTATCCTAGTTACAAAATTAGATCACAGTTAATCTTTTAGGTATGGTTTAACAGAACGAATGTCGGTAAACAGAAGAGTTGGAATGCGCACACTTCCGGATGACAACTCGTAAGCATTATGAAGAGACTACTCTGATATGAATGTTACAACATCAGTCTGCTTGCTGTTAAATTGGATTATTTATCCAATCACAGGATGTATAATAACTGCACTAGAGTTTAACTTAACTCCTATGTAACGTTCAATCTTTTCACGGCTGTATTATCAACAGTAATCTCACTGGAGGTTTTGATTTATCTACAGAAAATCAAAACTCGAGTGGGATTTAATTGACTATTACACGATTAGAAGAAAGTATATAAAGATTAGAAGTAACAAAGTACTCCAATACAATAAAATATTTATTGGCTTACGAAAATACAACTGTCTTCAAATGTATTATTGTGCCATATCAACATTACGCTAGATGGCAGTAGTGTTTTATGATTATGTTTTCTTGTTATCAGTTGTGCCAACTATGGAATCTTCATTGAACTCTGTGGACGGTTACTAGTCAAGAAGGCTTTGTTGATACAGTTTCACTTTTATTAAAACATTTTCATTCCACTTCAATCATCCGGATCCGAGTAATCAACGTCACTTGACAGATGATTTTCAATAAATCTTAGTATTAAACAATCTCTGATACGTGACTATCCATAATATCATATAGTAGAAGCAATAACAAACATACCCTAAATAATATAAACAAGTGTTAGAAAAGTTTTAATTAGGTATGGTGAAATAAACAAGAAACATTTTAATTAAAAATAATGAAATAAAAAATAAACATGAATAATTTTAAAAGAAACAATTAATGAAAGTACAATTTTCAAATTGGAATATTTTAGTGGTTGGTGGTTCAGTTGATGTTATATTGGACGTCTGCATAAAAGAAGTGAACTCGTTGACGTACATGGTGTATCTCTCAACTTGTTCATGATTTCCGAATGGTGCTCTTCATATATGACCAGTGATCTTTATTAATTCTTGTTCTTGAATGCCAATGAGAGTCATATTTGAAAGTGCTGTGCATCTACTGGAGTGGTTTGTAATTTTCTGTATTTTGACGTCCAGACCAGTGCAGTGTGAAATGTTGGCAAACAAAGAAACAAATGTTAGGGTAGTGATAAAAATAAACAAATGCTAGGGACGCGATACAATTAAACAAATACTAGGGACGCAATAAAATTGTGCGATAAGCAGCCATGATTGGTTGAAAGACGTCCTTTCGTACCGTTTTATTGGTCAAAAGTAGTAAGAAGTAGTAAAAGTGTAATAGTCAATATAATTCATTGCCAGGCCGAGACCCAACGAACGTGACCTCATGGATCTTCTTGTAAAATGTGATACTGCAGGTGTTCGACTTTATAATTTCCATGCAAGATAAACTGCAGATGAGTCAACGCTGAACATATGCAAGAGAGCGCATGTTTTTTAAACTGACGTTATAACGGTAATATTATCTGTCTACTTCGCTCCAATAGATGACGTAATAGTAAGCACATTCCTTTCACGGTTAATCTCCTGGTTGGAGTACATGGACTCACCCAAGAGTCTTGCTGGGGGGGGGGGGGTGTTTGAACCGTACGCTCTGTGAGTAAGCAGTCGCCCGCACACACAGAAACCCCCACTCCGAAGCCTCAGAAAGAAGTTCGCGCATGTTGGTGCCACGAGTTTGCGATCGGGCTCTGCTTCCATTCTGATGGGAGTCATTTTAATAAAATCCTTTTGCCCTTAATTATCCATCGCGTTCGGCTGAGCGTGAACACGCAAATCTCGGACTCGGACTCAAGGAAGGTAAACAATATACACGTACATCTGAGAATGATATATTGAATTTTTATTAAAATTAATGCACCACTAGCACATGTTCTGAAAATATAGAAATCTACATAACGACCTTAATTCATTATGTACGCAATATGGCGGCGAACAACTGGAGCAGATTTAATCGTTAATCTAGAGTGGTATCGCTTAATTAAACATTATTTGAAAAGCTGGGGCAGTGGTCAAGAATTATTTTTACCTGCCTTCTTCCTCCCTTCTCCTAAGCCAAGTGAGGCCATGGAGGAGTGCGAAATTGGATTGGTAATATTATAAAGTTCTATGCAACAAACGCATCTTAATATACCTGATGATAAATATAACTGATGAGAAAATTGAATATGTTGAGACTTCAATAAATTTATGAGTAAACAGCTATTGATTGTAATAAAAAATATGGTTAAGTTCAGTGTAAACATAGTCAAATTCAAGAACTGAGACTTTCTTGTTTACTTCTAAGTTGCCCAACAATATGAATTTATTTAATTTATTTCCTAGTTACTCAGATTTAACGTTTAGATGAACACTTGAAGTTTGTCGATTAATTTTCTTTTTTCAAGTACGTTATTTTACGACTTTGTATCAATATCTTAGGTTACTTAGCGTCTGAATGAGATGAAGGTAATAATGCCGGTGAAATGAATCCGGGGTCCAGCACCGAAAGTTACCCAGCATTTGCTCTAATTGGATTGAGGAAAAAACCCGGAAAAACCTCAACCAGGTAACTTGCCCCGACCGGTATTCGAATCCGGGCCACCTGGTTTCGCGGCCAGACGCGCTAACCGTCACTCTACAGGTGTGGACTTGTCGATTAATGCTTTTCAGGTTTGGAGTTACTACAAAGCACAGTTGTATAAGCATAGTTTTACCTTAGATTATTCACTGGAGTTTAAACCCAATCTTCAGAATCAATATGATGTCATTGCACACTGAATTATTATAAACAGTATTAGATTAATGCGTAGGTTTCGTGAAGAGTATAGACAGAAAGACCGAAAAAACATTATGTGTGCGTTTAGAAATATTTTAAGTAGTTTCAATTTTATCGATAGTTTTTTTTTAGTGTTTGTGTTTCTTATTGCATAAAATAATCTTCGATTTCTAATTCAATTCTTGTTCTCAAATTCATTTGTCGCATAGGACCTTAGCCTTAGGGCCACAGTCATAATTCTAGCTTTGTTGGTGGAACCGTGGAGAACATTTGAAACCAGAGAAGAGAAGTGAATATTCTGTATAAAAATTACACTTTCAGAAAGGAAGGAGATGATTTGTCATGTGATGCAGAACTGTATACAAAAAAACAACTGTGCTAAGTAACCATGAGCCGTCAAATGTATTGCATAGAACAGGCCTGGGCACTAATAATTCAGTCAAGTCATTGCAGATTTTTCCTTAACTCCCCACTCCACCTTCTCCGGCTCAGACGAGTAGACAAGAAGGTAAGCATTGTTCAGTGACGGATTGTATAAGACAGGTTTTTACGAAATTTTGGCTGTCGCAGGTCCCCTGAAATCCATCAGTGACGCACAGTACTTACTGTGCGTTTGTTTATAAGGCATTGTAAGCAGAAAATACATGGGAAGGGATTTCAGAGTTCCGTTTCACTTCCCCGTTGTGCCCAGGACTAGTATAGACGTTTTGTGTCTAACAAAGAAATACGGAATACTTGGAAAAGAAAAACATTAAAAAACTTATTTGAAAATCTTTAAAAATTCAACCACACAAATCTTGTTTGTTACCCAGTCCTAAGTCTGTACGATAGGGTGGAGTGAAAATATCAAGTTTATGAAATCAAAATGCAATACCAGGGAAAAGTTGGGAGGTGATATCATAAAGAATAATGCAAAATATATTTTCTCTAGATTAATATTTAGAGGTGTCCCAAGAGCGTCATATTTTGAAATTTTCACAAAATTTTGGGGTTCAGATTTTTTAGCGGGAGAACATTCTCCAGTGATTTAATCTGAACAGGATACCAGAAACATGTTAAAATACTCTGCATATTTTGGTCCCCTGTTGTTGCATTTTGAAGTGTCACAGAAACCTCAATTTATAAGAAAATTGGGAACAGGCTTAATCAGAAAACTCTTAGGTATGATATAATTAATGTAATAAAATTAATGGAAATTCATTCTTCTTATGTTGCAGGATATTTAAATCAGAATATCTCTAATATTAATACAAGATATCGATCTCTTACCCTGTAATCATGTCAGAGGGGCTGAACCCATCACAATTACCTATCTATCATGACGTAATGAAATATTATCTATGGGTCAAAAATGAATTAAAATCTGACTTCAAATAAAGAGAATCTACTGTTGGAGAGATTTCGGAAAGAGTTGCAATCAAAACTAAGGAAATCCAGGCAAAGGCATAAATTCTGAAAGTCAATCATACAAGAATATTATAATTGTTTCGTCCTAACCATGATCAATAAACAAACTTAATGGAGCCTTGTAAGAAACGACATAGTGACGACAACTAAAATGACAACATTGCAAAATTCAAAGAAGAAGCAAACAAACTGTTTGATATATGCAGTTGCAAATGCAAAAAAAAATTAATACTGTAGGCCTAATTGTGATAAAGACCGCCGTGTTCCAAAACAAGAAAGAATGTTTTACTAGAGCAAAGAACAGAAAGAGGGATGATAATTGAACCTATTGATTTAGTTACCACTCAGAAAGAAATGAAAAAGAAAACAAAAAATTCCAACTAAAAAAATAAATGGGCTGAAATGGAATTTTTGTCATATTTTATGTAAAATACTATATATTTTGTCCCTTTGGATCCTCTCAAAAATTCTGTATACTGCAACCCCAATTTAGAGTCTTCCAAATAAAGGTTAAATATGTGATTTTACAGCAATTCATTAGCGATGTAATGAAAAACAAAATAATAGAACAAATATACAAAGAGGCAAACAAATTATAATTTTAAGAAACTTCAAAGCCTTTGGGGCACCTCAAAAATTAAATATACAAATTCCAAATTTTCCCCATTCCTAAGTTAAGTGAAAATACAGATTATTGCAACTATTACATTTATAAAACAGATAAAAAACAATTTCATGTACAGATTCACTCTATTCTACTGTACAAAGTGGGAAGGAGAATTATGTTGTCTCTGGAAGTTAGGCCTATAACTTTGTATTTCACATGTATTTTTGTGGCAACTCATATATTTCAATTTACTCAAATATACATTTGTGACAATTCACTTAAATCCTTATATTCCACTCCTTCACTGTTCTATTTGCCTTGGTATTGTTTCGGAACTACTGTACTGCGCCAGTTGTCCTCATTATGAGGGTCAGGGGTTGAACTTGCCCCAGTTGTTCCCCGCCGACCTAAGAAGCTCAGAAAACTCTGTTACGATTCGTGTTATTTTTGTAGATAATAAGAAAGGAGATATAGTTTTCAGATAACATAACATAACAGTTTTAACATAAAACTGGATTAATAATGAAATTATTATTATTATTATTATTATTATTATTATTATTATTATCGTTGCGTCATATATTGACGCAGATTTACTACCTTACCAAGCTACAAAATGTGACGGAACTGTGATCCCTGGCAGGAGAGGGGCTTATTTATCTTCTTTACAAAGGATTTGGCTGTACACTTGACTAGTTCCGTCTTAATCAGAACTCTGCGCCATGCTAACCACAACACCAGAAATTCTCGTTTCTTGTGGATGTGTATCATAGGTTTATAATCTCCATAAGAAAAAGAATGCAAGGATCAACGACACCAGTTCTTGAAGTCTACTCATGATGACGATGAGGATGATGATATTTGTAACATATATTTCGGTATATTATTTATATATTCTTCTGCCTCTATCATGCATTAGGCCACAGGTCTGTAGCATCCACTGCTGTTCCTTGTATCTTCTCATAGTGCTTCACACATTCCTTAGGGCTCTCTGTTTATAAAATGGAACATCAGCTTAGGTACTCTCTCTGGGTTAATTTTTCCTGAATGAGTGATCCATTTGTCCCTATAGCCTTTAATTGAAAGTGCGCATGCAAGAAGATGACTTCTCCAAAAGGGCAAGTTTTCAGGAGAAGGTTAAAACTGATTTGTAGTCACATGTCTTACAGCTGACGCCAGCGTTTTTGGCGTGTGTCCTAAATATATAGTGCCCAGTTTGTGAGCATGTTGCTAGTGCAGTTGAGAATGGTACCACTTCCTATACACGTCACATCAGCCATTTTCCAAACTCAGTTGTCTGACTGACTGCGAAAAATGTAAAACATTTACATTTAACGTTCCCATTACTTATTTCACATGTCAAAAACGGTGACGCGAACTTGAAATGCACAACTTCCTTATTACCAACATATCAATAGACAATGGTAATGCCTGTCTTTCTGAGGTATTGTAAGGAATGAATTTTATTTGCATTAAACACAAATACAAACCAGTTTTAACCTTCTCCTGAAAACTTGCCCTTTTGGAGAAATCACCTTCTTGCATGCGCACTTTCAATTACATTATCATAGAGGAAGTGGTACAAATATGGCATACATATCATTTTGTTTTTTCGTTTTGGAACATACATGTTTCGATTACTGAATGTAAAATATCGTTCTGTTTATCGCTGAATATCTCTGTGAATGGTACACCGGACTTTGAAATTCGTAAGATATTATGATATGTTTTAAAAAAGTAATTTCCTCAAAATCTAACATATTTCCATCACGCAAATGGAAGTATAAATATGAAAAAATATTAACAAGTTAAAAGATTAACAAAATTCCAAAATCAAAATTACCTCTAGTAAGAAAAGCACGAAACAAGCATTCAACATCTTCATTAGAAGGTATTTCCCTAACCATAATACTGAACCCAGATGGATCGTCTCACGTCTTTTCTCGAACTTGTTTTATGGCTCCTTGCATTTCCTTTTCATTCCAATGTTTTCTAAGTTTTTTTTCCCTTCTCCTATAGGTGGCAACACTAATAACGAACAGAAAACCAGGATATAAAGATGGAATACTAGTATTTCACAATTGTGACACATTGATGTTGTAAATCATAATCTCAAAACATATCATAATTTAAAAACGAAATCAATTAAACATACATTGTCGGCCTGGTTGGCGCAGTTGGTATAATGCTGGCCTTCTATGCCTGAGGTTGAGGGTTCGATCCTGGGCCAGGTTGACGGCATTTAAGTGTGCTTAACTGCGACAGGATCATGTCAGTAAATTTACTGGAATGTAAAAGAACTCCTGCTGGACATAATTTCGGCACACCGGCGACGCTGATATAACCTCGGCAGTTGCGAGCATCGTTAAATAGAACATAACATTAACATTAAACATACATTGCTATAAACGTAGATTATTTTTCTTTAAGAATATATATCATTAATATTCCTAACATTGAAAATAATAATGTATATTATCAAGAAAAGAGCTTACCGCAAAAATTTCCATTTTCCTCGAAAACGCAATATTGATAAACGTTTCAACAGTTCAGCTTGTAACTGGAAACTAACACATTCCCGCGAAGTGTGAGGCAATTTGGAAGACTTCCGCTAGAATACAACTGAATCAGTCATTTGTAAAACCACATGAGTCCACATTTTTACGAAATGGAGTTACTAGTACTATAGCAAGCACTACGGGTAGACACATCATTTCCAGTTGAAATAACATGAGTCCGATCATTTCTAAGCAGTCTATAAAATATTAAAATATTGAGTTCCTTTCAAAACCACATCAGTCCCGGACTAATGTGGTTTTAACGAATAACGCCATGATGCACCCGTGATGCATTTGCTACCATGCACTTCTTTGTCAAGATATTGGACAGTGAGTGTAGTTCCAAGAGTTCTGGAGAAGAAACAATACGCAAAAAGGTGTCATTAACAGAGTTGTGTATAAAAGAGAGAATAAAGCATTGCAAAGAGAAGGGTCTCTCACAAAGGGAAAAATATAGTTGTAAGAAAGCAAAGAGATCCATGCATGTAAGTACAATATGATTGTTTAATTTATGTTATCGGTATGAAGGGAATATATGTTACTTTGTCACAAGATTCGTTGTCAGTCCTGTCAACGAGAAGCATTTATGTGAAATTAAGTAGGGTTATGGTCAGAAGCATGGCACAGATATTAATATTGTCATTTTTGTTGCTTTCAGGTGCAAGCAACAGTGTTCTATGAAAATACCTGTACCAGATACAGTAGACATTTTTAACAAAACTGATCATTTGAAAGAAAAAATGAGCAAATTTTGTACCTTCAAGAATTGCAGAAGTGCATGATGAAAGGAGGAAACGTCCTCGAAGAGATATCCCAAAGCAAGAAACACCGTCTTTGTTGGGGGGATAACATGCAATTTATGTTATTTATTTATCGTTAACTAAAGATATGTGTGTACTCATACATGTCATTAAACATGTGACATACTGCTTTGAAAATGAATTACTCAGAAATAACTTTTTTTTTAAATCGGCTATGATATTTTGTGTTTAATTCGTGAATGGAATGAACCATTTTCTATCGCAAGTAAAAGTAGCAAAAAAATTGATTGAAAACTGTATAATATTGTATTTCACACTGCAACAAACAATACACTTCATTTTGTAACAGGTACTGGAGTTGTTCTTATTGGTACTTGTTAAAACAACATGAGTTCAAGAACTTAAAAAAATATATTTTAAGATGATATAAAATGAGATAATTAAAATACAATGCTTTTGTAATCAGACTTACTGAAGTATGGTCATCCTGTAAAAATTTCACAGAGCTAACATAAAATCCATTAGCTATAGTTTTTATATTTTTCTCGAAACTTATTTTCTGTGACTCATGTGATTTTACAAATGACCGATTCAACTCGTCTCAGGTCATACATCACATTACTTCATATTTTTATCCCTAAGCCTATTTCATATTTGTAACACTTCCTCTAACCACTTCATTTATGTCGTCATTTGGTTTCTGGTCTGTTATATTCGTCTTACATGTGTTATTTTGCTAGACTGAATACGTGTATTATTTTAAATCTTTAACTACTCACGACTCACATCCATATAAGTGGCAGAGTAATGAAAATACTCTATAAAATTTTGTCATAGTAGGCTAACCTTTTTTTACGTAGTAATTATTTAAAGATATTAATCTGTTTTCGTTAGTATAGTTAATTCTTTTCGTTTTTCTCTATATCCATATCTTGAAGGTGAAATATTTTTCAAATGTAGCCTACAATTTAAAATTATTACTCAGCTTCAGGATTTCATTGTGTAAAACAATTTTGGATCGAGTAGAATTCTTTATTTTAAAAGTCATAACTCTGCGTTCATTTGTAAGTCATGTCATTGTGAAATTGGTGGAATTCAAACATGGCTCTTTTGTATGTCATTTTCATTACTATTAAATATTGTTTGATCATTTTTGAAGATTATTGCTTGATCACTTACGAAGAGAATCATTATTAGGCCTGTATTTTTTCTAGGTCTTGAGTATAAAATGTATTGTAGATATTTGCTGCATACATTTATTTTGCATACAAATGCAATCTCTAAACACCAACATCATTGTCATCATCTCATTTTGTTTCATCAAATTCTGGCTACTTCATGTGAATTCAGTTTAATGTTTCATTATAATAGTTATTTCAATCTAAGTTTGTTACGTTGGCACCACTAATACTCTAAGGTTCAAACTCTGTAGCAGTAATGGAGTTGGTGTGTCCATTCAAATGAAAGTTGCGAGGCTGCTCTCTGTTCCTCATCCTCCTCCTCAGGTCTGGCTTTCTAAATTAGTCCATGTCAAACTCCTGTGACATGTGCTTCTGCAACCAGCAGCACATGATCCGGTACATCTGTACTAACATATAGACTGGAAAATTGAAACGTCAGTCGTCAGAAACACAAACATTCCTTCCCCTCTCTCACTGTGTCTGAAATCCCCCTCCGCTTCATCCTATCTATTCCATGCTTAATTTCTAATGAAAAGCAAGATAATTTTTGCGGTGACATTGGATATTGCACGCTGATTGTTGATAACGTCACGGAAAGACATTCTTAATGTTTTTACATGACTGGAAACATTTTATTACAACTGAAAAATAAAACAAAAAACAAGTTGAAGAGTAACATTACGTACAGTCTAGCTGATTTCAACATTTAACAACACTTACTTACCTACTTAATTACTTACTTACTTACTTACTTACTTACTTACTTACTTATGACTTTTAAGGAACCCGGAGGTTCACTGTCGCCCTCACATAAGCCCGCCATCGGTCCCTGTCCTGAGCAAGATTAATCCAGTCTCTATCATCATATCCCATCTCTCTCAAATCCATTTAAATATTATTCTCCTATCTATATCCCGGCATCTGCAAAGGTCTTTCTTCCCTCCGGCCTCCCAACTAACACTCTATATGCATTTCTGGATTCACCCATACTTGCTACTTGTCCTGCCTATCTCAAACGTCTGGATTTAATGTTCCTAATTATGTCAGTTGAAGAACCCTGATTTATATTCCTTAAATATGATTCAAGTCCCATGATGAAAATTTTAATTTTTTGATATACCTACATGGAAACTGCTGTTTTTCATAACACGTCATCGGTTAGAAAGTTCTTCTTTGCTGTACGCGTACGGCAAAAACATTGTTATGATTAGGATGACCAGACGTCCTCTTTCGTCCGGACATGTCCTCCTTTTTAGACCTTTGTCGGGAGTCTGGGCGGATTTTAAAAAAAAAATCAGGAAATGTTCTCCTTTTCGTAACTTGTATATCTGACTTTTTTAAATTATCTGATTTGACGCCTTTTTGAAGTAATATTCTTGTAGGTGGTAGCAGCATCGACAGAATATACTCTTTGCCAACGATCATAACGCTCTTTGGATACAAAGTAATATTAAATTCACATTTTGTGCGGTCTTTTTATGTATTTTGATAATAATTACTGTTCCCTTGGCTTCATATGCAGTTAACTGTAAAATCATGTTATATTATTAAATTTTATCATAAGTATACTGTAATAAAATAGATATTGACATAATTTAAGTATAATATAGGCCTAAGCCTAAATCTAAATAGGGTAGATATTTTCTGTCCTCTTTAATTATAAGTACTTTCCTTGACTTTCATATGTAGCTAACTGTAAAAGCATTATTATTAACTTTTATCACAATTATTTTTGTAATATTAACATACTCTTAAGTATGATTTAATCCTAAATCTGTACTGTAAATATTTTGTAAGAAAATAGATATCGACGCAATTTATAGTACAATATAGGCCTAAGCCTAAATCTAAATACATATTTTCTGTCCTCTTTTTTCGAACAATATCCTCCTTTTGAAGCTTTGTGTCCTCTTTTCTATCGATGTGAATCAGGTCACCCTAGTTTAGTTATTATGATCATTTTTCCCGTACGAATAGTGAAAAACTTGTCACAGTAATATAAACAGCTATGACGAAACATTATGAAAACTATCACGTCCCAATATCAACATAATCGTCAACTATGAACACAGAAATTGTAGTCAATGACTACTTACTTAGGCCTACTTACTTACTTACTTACTTACTTACTTAGTGGCTTTTAAGGAACCCGGAGGTTCATTGCCGCCCTCACATAAGCCCGCCATTGGTCCCTATCCTGGGTAAGATTAATCCATTCTCTATTATCATACCCCATCTCCCTCAAATCCATTTTAATATTATCTTCCCATCTACGTCTCGGCCTCCCTAAAGGTATTTTTCCCTCCGGACTCCCAACTAACAGTCTATATGCATTTCTGGATTCGCCCATACGTGCTACATGCCCTGCCCATCTCAAACGTCTGGATTTAATGTTCCTAATTATGTCAGGTGAAGAATACAATGCATGCAGTTCTGTGTTGTGTAACTTTCTCCATTCTCCTGTAACTTCATCCCTCTTAGCCCCAAATATTTTCCTACGCACCTTAGTCAATGACTCCTAGTCTACTAAAATTGCTAACAGATAATCTTATTTAGCTTTACTTAGAGAAACAAAAATATACAAACAAGTTTCATCGCCATAGCTTAACACACCATTTAAGCAGACATACCTTTTGATTAAAAAACGCAAGCATTACGTGTCCCGCTATTAATTCCACACTGTTATATATGTCGTTCATTCTTACAAAACAAAATCAAATTCGGTACATCAAAGGTACCGACGCGAAGTGTCCCTACCGTACTTACAATTCCCTATACGCTGTTCTGATTATTGCTACACAACACTCATGACGTCATAACTAGACCTACTATAAAGACAATGTTTTATTAGTAGGCCGTGATTCCTAGCCTACAAAAATCTCAATAGTCTGTGATTCACTTATTAGGTTAATTAATTCACATAGTATTTCCATGTAGTTGCGCTAAAAATAATGTAGGGTAAACATTGGTAATTTCGTGGCAGTGGTTATTTAGTGATACTTTTTCTTTGCTCTTTTGTGAACTAACCAATGGCGTTACGAGATCCAAATTTCCGCCAAGGGATTGCATATGTTGTCCAGTTTACAGAAACTTACAGCTAAGCTTTGTGTGACTATTGTAGTTGCTTCAGCGAGCTTTAATGTTTGGAGAGAGCAAGTTTGCGTCGACTTCTCAGGCGTACAAATTTTGTGGATGTTTGTAATTATTACATTACAGGCTTATTACTAAAGGTAAGCATATGATATTTGGTACAAAGATTTATTGTATCTTCATGAAATTTTAGGAAATGTTTTTGGAATTTTAGATACAGCTGTAGTCGCCATATAGGCTTAGCTTTACTGATAGAAATCTTACCTGTTTGAGGCGAAATTTTGTTGAGCATTAAGTGTTACGTTTTATACTATTTTAAAAATTGAATTACAATAGGAATTTTAGAAATCTGAAGACAAGATGTGATAACAAAAAAGAAAACGGAGACACAATGGGTTCAGTGTAGCTTCTGTTTGAATTGTTATCATGCTAAGTGTCAATGATAAGTGCTAGATGACTTACTTGCAAGAATTGTGACAGAAGATGAAACATGGCTCCACCATTTTGGACCGGAGACAGAGGCAGACAATGGAGTGGCATCATGCAAATTCACCAAAGAAATAGAAATTCAAAAGTACACCTTCGGCAGGAAACGTTATGGCTACTGTGTTTTTCTATTCAGAAGGACTCTTGCTTTCGGACATCATGCCACACGGAACCACCATTAATTCTGACGGGTATGTTGCAAATCTCAAGAATCTTCAAGCTCGACTGAGTCGTGTTCGACGACATCGGGAGAAGCAGAATGTTCTGCTATTGCACGAAAACGCACAGCCATATGTCAGTCACAAGACCACAGACCAGATCAGAAAATTCGGATAGACAACACTGAAACAACCGCCTTACAGTCCTGAACTGGCACCGTGCGATTACCATCTCTTTGGTAAACTGAAGCATCCCTTCGCGGAACGAGGTTAGAAGATGACTCCCTTGTGCACGCTGCTAAAGAGTGGCTCAGACGTGTTGGTCCAGACTTTTACCGTGTTGGTCTACAGGCCCTCATTCCTAGGTTACGTAAGGTAGTTGAAAGGGACGGGGATTATGTGGAAAAGTGACATTTTGTTCCTTAAGGATGCATCTACGTTCTGTGAAAATAGCAAAGCTGTACGATAAAAATATAATTTTTAAACAAACGTCATGCATTACTTTTGGAGTTACCCTAGTAATATAGGCTATAGTAAAGTCCGTAATAAAAGTGTTCACCCTTTCAGGGCAAAGAAGATCCCTTTTCAATTTCAATTTCTACTTTGATTTCATTCTTATTATGTGTTGATAAGTATTTCTATGTTTTCTTGCTATGAATATTAGACGGAATTACTATGTTTGAAGTCTTGTAACAATAAATGAGAATTTCATTTGACTTTAATGAATTTTTCCAGAATTCTTCTACCTCTCACGAAATTATCAATGCAATATCACGAAATTACCAAGGTTATCACGAAATAACCAACCTTTCGGCTTAAGTTGTAAAAGTGGTTTTTGGCACATATTCAAGAACGTATCCAATCTTTTGTGTCTCCAGATTTGTACAGCAAGTTATCGTCTTTTAGAAGAAAAAATCGGAATAATGATATATTTACACATTTGCATTTTAAATTAATTTTCATCAAATTATCACGAAATTACCAATGTTTACCCTACGTAACTAGTACGAAAGTGCCTTTCGAAACGTCGCACTCGTACATGAATGTATCACTTTCTGTCCTAGTTGCGTAAATAACTATTCCGGTACACAAAATAATGTTTAGTTGAAGAAACTCCATTATTCCATTACATTTGCCAAAATTATCACTTCATCATTTGTCGTAAATCATTCTCAGTCATACCTCGATTCAGAATGTAAAAAAGACTGAAGTAACAGAGGACGTGGAGTTTTAAAGGGTTGTACAGTAAAATCCGAAAGTCTTGTCACCCCTCCCTTGTTTGTATGTTGATGTGCATCCATTTTGAATATGTCATAGCAGATGTGTGACAATGGTTGATATTTAAGTTTCAGCTTGTTTAGTGATCCAGAACATCAGTATGGGACCATCATTGTCGCGGCACAAAATGATGCAGCGCCATGTCCTCTGTGAAATTTTCCGCAGCAAAGGCGGTGTAATTTCCCTTTGGAGATTAATTAAGGAGCATGTCTCGAAACATCGATACCAATTGAAGATTTGAAGCAAGCTGTTAGGGAGGCATTCAAGGAAATCACACCGCCTTTGCTGCGGAAAATTTCACACAGGACGTGGCGCCGCATCATTTTGTGCCGCGACAATGATGGTCCCATACTGATGTTCTGGATCACTAAACAAGCTGGAACGTAAAGTATCAACCATTGTCACACATCTGCTATGACATTTCAAAATGGATGCACATCAACACACAAATAGGGAGGGGGGAGTGATGTCACGCGGTGGGTAGAAGCAAGGTGTATGATGGGAATATACTACTATAGCAGATGCTCGCGCATGCGCACTCACTGTTTTACAGACAGCCAACGGCCGCTATGCTTTCAGATTCCAGGCGACTAGTGTACGAGTACATAATCCTTTGGTGCCTTGCCGAGGGACGTAGACGGCATTTTGTGTTAGATTTGCGTGGTCTAAAATGTCGCAAACAATTTTAGAGCTGTTAAATGTTACGCCTAGTGTATACTTCAAAATAATCGTTAATAATCCCACAAATTACGACGGATATTGTATTCTTTAATATTGTACTGGAAAGATTAACATTATCTCACTTTTATTGGCAATAAATATATAACATGACTTTTATGCATTATAATTAATAGTAGATAATTTAAAGCTACAATACTTCTGAACACTCTGTTATATGAATTTGAAACTATTGTTTTTCTTGATAGGGAGTGAGGAGTGATGCTGAAATAATATCCCCACAAATATTCGCTGTAGTCTAATCTACTTTGAAATAAAATTACAACATTAGGCCTACATCTTTAGAAGACGAGTAGTTTCGACGTTTTTCATTTCTGGTAACGAAAGAAGTAATTCACGACGTTCACGACTGGCTGTATCTTCGACTTCACGTGAAAAATATGGAAAGAGAAAGGTTTCTCAATCGTGATCGCTATAAGTTATAAGCAGTTAAATGCGCAAGACTGACCAACTGTTGTCAGTCAAGTGCGGGATTACAATATACAAACTAACAAAGATAACATAAGGTCCCAAAGAGAAATAAAAAAACAAACAAGAAAAAATAAACAGAATAGATTTATAGGACAAGGAAATACGGAATATTGGAAGCAAAATATTATAAGATAATATGAATTAATTTAAAATGTCTGTAGTAAAGGTATTCTGGTAGTGTTACCACCTAGGGTGAGAGGAGTGGAAAAACAGAAATCTGTTAGTCCTACTTATGCCCATTCATGGAAAGGAAAATGACCGGCTTAGAAACGTGTGCATGGCAGTCTTGCAGTATAGATATACCAAAATTGTTCATTACACTATCTTTATCATTCCACCCTGACTATTTTCTACCCCACGCATTTAGAACGAATCTAATCCTATTCTTCCGTTATCCGTTTCTGATTTAGATAATGAAATAACTCATGAAACTTCCAAATACATTGTATTTAACTACGAATAATGTCCCAGGTACCCGCGATGTTCACTGGGCATAATATGTGGAAAGGCCATTGCGAAAGGCATGTTGTCGAATGCCGAAAATGTATGGCACCTTAGTGGTATAATGTTTGACTATCTATGAAACAAAAGTTACCCTGTTCGAGTCCCGCCCATTGCTTGGTATTTTTATAAGATTGAATTTTCACGTGATCTTAAATTTATTCCACTATGACTGTCGTAATCGTTTGCAGAGCATGTAGCACGTATAGACGAATCCAGAAATGCTTATAGAATGTTGGTTGGGCGGGAGGAGTGAAAAATACCTTTGGGGAGGGGAGACGTAGATGGGAGGATAATACAAAAATCTATTTGAGTGAGGTGGGATATGATGGTAGAGACTGGATTGATCTTGCTCAGGATAGGGACCGATGTCTTATTAGTATGGAAACTTACTAATCTACCAAAACAAAAACACTCACGATGTGTTATAGACAGTTTCGTATTTGATTAGCACTGCATCGGTGTGCTTCTTAGCGATCATTTTATGGTGCATTTCTTTATGGCAATCATCATTTTGTTTTTATGCTCGACGAGATTCTGACTTTGATAAAAAGGACTTGTGCTATTGAAGTTCATTCTTACATAAAAATAATATATTATACGACTTAATACGTACTTATATGATAATATAATCAAAATAAAGATGAGAAATTACTTTGAAGTGATAGTGCCAATTATACTTTAGGCTACACTAATAGCCTTGACAAGGCCTTGATTATCGAATGATTGCACCTCGCGGTGTATAGGCTAATATAATAGTGTAGATATTATTCCCTCGTGTATTTTCGATGAGAATCGAACATTTTAACGAGTTATATTTTGTCTTTCGTTCATAAAAAAATGTCATTCATTAAATTTACGTAAACTGTAGGCCTATATATATATTTTAATTCAATTTTTTTATTTAATATTTCATCTTTAACGTTATTTATAATATTTACGGTATGCAAGAATTGCAATTGTGAAAAATACGAAATATGCTATGAGTTTCATTTAAAGCAAAACAAATTTTAGTTAGCACCTGTAAATTAATTGTTATTATTAAATTTAGGCTGCTTCCATGCTTCCAGTATATATTAACGTTAGCATTTATAAGTAATGGAAGTTTTCCTTATTTTATTACTTTTATATGATATTGTATGTATGAAGATTTTTTAGTTTTAACATGGTCTATTCTGATAAGCATTTGATCTAGTGTTATTGCAATTACATTTTCATCTCCTTTCTCTACATTAAAAAAAAGCAGTTTGTCTTCTGTTGTCCGTAAGTCTACAATACGTTACATGAAATAAAGCTGAACCATAGCGGTTGAACGGATAAAATAAATATAAACGATAAATATTTCAGCGTAAAAATAATTATAATAACAATTGTTACATAATACACAAAACCACAGAGGAACAAGAATTCAAAGCCTCCATACAATACTTAACAGTCAACATTCACCCGCTGCTAGTCATAATTGAAACACGTGGCTAACGAGAAAGATTAAACTGGAATTGAATTGGTAATAATTATGATAAGCTAAATCATTCAGGAATTAACAAAGCGCACTTGAGAAATTGCCCGCGTAGGCCTATACTTGAACTCGCACAGATGAAATCCGTGTTCTGTCTACATCGCTCTGAAAATATGGATTTTGATCCCATTATAGGACAGAAGTGTGTAGGTTACAAAGATATGTGTTCTAAGGTCCAGGGCTTATTGTTCGTAAAGGGATCATCAAATGAACACAGACCTAATAAACAAGGTGAACAGTAGGCCTACATAGATTACAGGAATATACACTTCAAATAATGTTAATTCTAATGAATGAATGGTTTACGGTAAATAAACTAGCACTTAATATAAATAAAGTCAATGTAAACAAATTCAGCACACATAAAATTCTCAATTTTTATAAGATATTGGATTAAATGGTACTCAACTCGAAGAATCTATAAGCACAAAGTTTCTTGGTTTAGAATTGGGTATCATTTGAACTGGAAATTTTTAGTGGTTTATTTTACGACGCTTTATCAGCTGCTATGTTATCTAGCTTTTGAATGATATGTAGGTGATAATAATGCTAGCTAAATTAGTCCAGAGTTCAGAGCCGAAAATTACCCAACATTTGCTCTTAATGGGATGAGGGAAAACCCCGGAAAAAACTTTAACTATATAACTTGTCCTAACCAGGATTTGAACCCAACGTGCTTACCGTTAATGCACAGCGGTGGACTTGAACTGGAAAACACGCATAGTGTGCAATATTAAATTGAGCTCTGCCTATTATGCATTAAGATCCTAATCTTCTATTGGCGATATAAGCATCCTTAAAATGTGATACTTAGCATACTTTTACTTTATAATGAAATAAGTATGAAGCAGCTCATTTCAAATTAAACATATTGTTGTTTCACAAAAGAAAGCATTAAGGATAGTGACAAGTGTGGATAAAAGGACATCATGTAAAAATATTTTAAAAAATGTAGAAATACTGACCTAGTCTTACCTTGTATGCTTGTAAATAGATTCTTTCCCTGATGATGTTATACATTGAAAAGCAAGATACGTTTAATACTAATCAAAACATTCATAATTTTAATACAAGACAAATTACATCTCTATCTACCCTCTGTTAGTCTAAGCTGTTATGAAAAAAGGAGTTCACTATTCGTGTATTACAGTCTTCAATGCACTTGCTTAGTATCTTAAGTTTTAAAGAGTCAAGAGAAATTAAATAAAATAATAAACTAATATACAACAGAATTAATAAAAATTTCTACATATTCACACTTTCTACTCAACTGATAAATAAAATTATTATTTACGCTTGTAAATTGAATTAATCTGCTTGTGATGTATTGTGCATCTTTGTATAACTTTTGACTTGTTCCACATCTTAAAGCTATAATGCTGATCTAAGATCTATGAAATAAAATAAATTACACCGAACACGTAACAGAATAGTACTAGAACGTGTTTAAAGAAACAAATTGAATAGTCCTATGTAGAACTTAAGTGATCGTCTGCAATATCGAGATGAAACAGGACTCATTCATGTTATTTCTGACTAGAATTGTGTTTGGTAATTATTTTAATTGTAGAAAAGTTTTCCGGGCTATGAGGCCGTGGTCTGTTGGTTGTGAGACCAAACGTTTCGTTCACTGCTGCGGTGAACATCTTCAGTGGTGTCTATTGCTGGTGCGGCTGGTTCTACTGCGTGTGCCGATTACAGTCTGCGCTCGAAATCGAAAAAATCGAAAAATCGAAGGAGAATTGGGAGGAAAATTTTAAAGGTACGCAAAACGCGTCCATGCAAGGGATTGGCGGCTGTACAAAACTAAATATGTGAGCTCCAAGCCTGTTGGCCACTAGTCTCACTCCGGGTTACGCTGCTCCCCTGAAGGAGCTCTAGAAAATTTTGAAGGGGAAGCCAAAATTGGACGTAACCTCTTAGGTACCACATACGCGAGGGGGGCTGAGATTGATCAATTAATCACGGAACGGGGCGAGGAGGAGTTGGCTGGTGTTTGCCGTTAGGATAGCAAGACGCCGTCATCTGTTGTTCGATGACAAAGCAGGTGAAGGTCGTCGGAAGAAGCGACGTGAAATCTAAGCTGCAATTTGAGAGGTCCCTGTCCTTTCAATTTGCGACTTATTGAGTGACCTCGTATGTTTAATAGACTATTAATATTATCTGAACTAGGGCATACATAATTTATAATAAAGGTGGAGTATATATGGGGAAGGGCATATAGGTCCGTGGCCCATTTCTTATAGGGCTCATCCCGACATTTGTCTTACGCCTGAGGAAAACCACGGAATACCTTAGGCAGGATGAGTTGTCTCATATAAGAGACTAGCCAATTTGGCTATTATGTAGGAGGTCATGAGCCTTGTTGATTTGTCTCAATTTCGAGACCAGCTATTTGGCTATATGATGGCTCAATTGCGAAGAGGGGGGAGAGATGTAATTGTTAATTAGGGAGATTCATGGGGATATGAGTGCAGATCCGTGGCCCATTTCTTTTAGGGCTCATCCCGACATTTGTCTTAGCGCCTTAGGAAACCCACGGAAAAACCTTAGGCAGGATGAGTTGTCTCAATATCAGAGACTAGCCAGTTGGCTCTTAGGTTGAATGACTCTATGAATCGATGGATATATACTAGCCAATTGGCTCTATTAGATTTCCATCGATCAACAAAATTAGATAATGTTATGGAGGGATTTTGTTTAGCCCAGTTAAGACAAGGTCATTTTACAGCGGTTGCACTATCCAAGGAGTCTCATGGAGTTGAGTCGTGGCTACCAAAACCTGGGAGTAACGCCAGCCTCCCTGTCCTCCTGTCTCAATAGTATAGCTAATGGACCTGTCTGGTGTCTACGCCGTAACCTAGGATCATACTGGCCGAGGCCAGATATGAGCGGGTTGGGGTTAGCACGAGCTTCCGCATACAGGTTCCTAGCCAGTCGAGCAATGAACTCGTCTATGGTAGGCAACTCTAGTTCATCATGGAACTTTCTTCTCGAGGCGACTCGGGGGAGATGGGTAATGAGTCGAATCACCTGGTTTTGGACAACTTGGAGTTTACGGAGAGGGACACTGCCGCAAACCCCCATGCGGGTGCGGCATAGGTAATGACAGAGCGAATGAGGGCCTTATACATGGTAAGTCCTACCCTCAGGTTGTCAGGAGTTAAGGCCGCCAGAATGGGATAGTGTCTAACTATCAGCCCGTTGGCCTTACGAAGAAGGGATTGGATGTGATCTCGGAAGTTGAGATGAGAGTCCATAATGATCCCTAAATATTTAATTTGGTTCATCCACGGCATTTCTCGTCCGAAAAGTGTGGGTGGTGGTGGTATGTCTTCGAGCCTCGCTCTTAGTGAAAAGAGTATGGCCTGATATTTCTCTACATTGACCTTGATTCTCCAGTCGTGGAACCACGGCTGGAGGTGATCTAAGATCGACTGTAATCTACGAGACGCTAATCTATAGGTTTTGCCCATCGCCAAGAGGGCAGTGTCGTCTGCATAGATATACAGATGACTACTTCTGCCGTGGATATAGCGAAACGGGAGGTCATTAATGAATATATTGAAAAGTATGGGCCCGATAATGGAACCCTGTGGGACTCCTGCGTGAATTTCACGGAGGGTGGAGAAACTAGTGCCTACACGGGTTTTGAATGTACGGCCTCGGAGGTAGTTAGAAATGAGGCGTATCATTCCATCTGGGACTCCCATGCCCAGTAACTTAACGAGGAGTCCCTCATGCCAAACCTTGTCGAATGCTCGCTCGATGTCCAGGTAAGCTGCAGCTACTACACGCTTCGTGCTCATAGCCCAGGTAATGTCCCCCGTCATGCGGAGTGCCTGGAGTGTAGTGGAACGACCAGGGTGAAAACCGAATTGCTCGTTCCTGATTTGGGGCAATACTACTTCAGGGAGGCGTCTATGTATGACCCGCTCCGCCAGTTTGCTGAGACAACTGAGGAGACTAATAGGCCTATAGTTGCTTGGATTCGTCTTATCCTTTCCGGGCTTTGGAAAGAGAATTACGTGAGCTTCTTTCCAGGGAATGGGATAGTGACCGGAAGCCAGGATGTTATTAATTATCTCTGCTATGCGCTTCATAGCTGACCTTGGGAGATGCTGCAATATAATTCCTTGGATACCGTCGGCTCCTGCGGCCTTATGAGGGCCGAGGCGACGAATGAAATGGGCGACCTCGTGGGTGTTCGTAGGTCGTATCCCATTTTCCGGCTCCCTGCTAAGGAGGTCTCGAACCGATTCCTCAACAGCTCTGATATGGGGCAAGTTTAAATTTTGTTCCACGGGTTGAAAAGTGGTCTCTAGAACGTCTGCCAGTGCGGTAGCCTTCTCCTCAGGAGTAAAGGCCGTGACATCTGGACCGACTACTAATGGGTGAATAGATTGAGACGGATTGGACAGAGCTCGAGATACACGCCAGACATCTGACATGTTTCTGCTGTCCATCGTTTCAACCTTGGATTTCCAAGCATCCACGACCGTTTCGTGGACCGCCTCACTGATCCGCCTGCGCAAGCGGTTCATTTCTATTCTATGTTGATCTAACCTAGTACGCTTCCACAATGTTCTTGCTCTATTGCGGGCGATCTTTAGGTCTCTAATATAGGCTGGGAGCTGCATCCGTCCCGGTTGTGAAGACCGTTTCGGTATTGCAGCAACCATTGCCTTCTTTATGCACTCCGTCAGGTCGCTAACTGACCTATCTATCCCTGCCGGAGTGACTTCAGGGGGGAGTGGTGGAAGCGTAGCGGCTACCTGGTCTTGAAAGAACACCCAGTCTGCCGCCTTGTAGTTGAATTTCTCAGCGGTTGGGGAGAGTTCGACTGGGTGCATGATCTCCATTATCACCGGTAGGTGGTCGGACGGAAGATCATCCAGGGTTGTTAGTCTCGCTCTAGTTGTGAGACCTTTCACCAGAGCGATGTCTAATATGTCAGGCAGTTGATTTGCAGCATCCGGTACGTGTGTGGGTTCCCTAGGGGCCATCACGACGTATCCGTTTCCTGTAGAATTAAGAAAAAGCCTATCGCCCTGGCGATTGGGGCGTTGACAGTTCCAGCTAGCGTGCTTCGCATTGAGGTCGCCGGCGACTATGAATCTATCGGATAGACTTGTCACTATATCTAAATCGCGTTCATCTAGTATGCCCGGAGGACTGTAGGCAGCCATAAGCAGAAAGGGGAGTCTGCCTATGTAGGCTCTAATAGCCACTGCCTCTAATGCCGCTAGCTGGGGAAGGAGATACTCACAGTGCGCGATCGTAGAACGAACGAACACCGCTACACCTCCGCCTCTTCTACCCGCTCTATCTTGTCTATAGACTTTAAACCCCGCGCATCTTAAATTTACTTGGGGTGTCAGGAACGTTTCTGTTATAAATGCTACGTCTATATTATTAGCGTCTAGGAAAGCCCTGAACTCATGTCTATCATGTCTAAGGCCCCTGGCGTTCCATATACACATCCTAGCAACTCCGTCACTTCGTCTGGCCATTGAGAGAAACGAGGGAGGTTAGGAGCTTAAATATCTCCGGGAGGGCAGACATAGGATTCTCCATAAGGAGAACTATCACTCTGGTTAATCCTTCTAGGATTGGGGCGAGCGGGAGGTTAGGGTTTGCTAATTGCAACGCCTCGGCAAAGTGCTGAACTTGGTCCAAGGTCGCTCCTTGACCGGTCGGGCCTTTCGAGGTGCTTGCAATAGCTTCCTGCTGGGCCGGTGGGACAGGGGCGGAGATAGACTCTACCGTGGTAGCCTTGGTGGCTTTTCTGCTGCCCCTGTTGCGCTTAGGGCGCTGAGAAAGGGGTCCTACATTATTGGCAGCAGTTTGGGGGGCTGTCGCTGCCACGGTGGACCACAGAGGCGCGGCAACGGGCACTTCCAAAAGCGAAGGGATGGTCGCCTGCTGCTGCTGCGTTTGCTGCTGCTGTTGGCGGACCGGCCCGAGTTCCGTGCGTCGCTCCGCACGGGGCCCCTGCACAGGGGCGCGAGCCTGTGGCTGCGGCTGCTGTTCTCGGAACAGCTGCTGCTGCCTCGCAGCTCGCTCCACACGCTGCTGCCGGAGCCACTCGTATTGGAGCGTCCGCTGTTCCTCGAGCTCTGCCCTCCTCCGTCGGGCAGCCCTGCTCGTTCCTTCCGTGGCATCTCTAACCTGTAGTGCTACGGGACACCCTCCGTAATTGGCGGTGTGAGCGCCAGTACAGAGTGCGCATGTAGCTGGGACATCGTGCGGCTTGCGACAATCTTTAGTCTTATGAGGGCGTGCACAAGCTCGACACATAGGCTGCGCTTTGCAGCTAGCCTGCGTGTGGTAGTACCACTGGCAGTTGCTGCACTGAAGCGGGCGTTTGCTGGGGACGTAGTCCTCAACTGTTACCCTCATCAGGCAGCACTGACGCAAGGCTCTCATTCTATCCCGGGTTTCGGGGGAATTCTCCACATCGACAATGACCATTGGGAGTTTGGCCTTTGTCCTTGATGAGTGCATCCTCGTCCAAACTCCCAATGGTCATTGTCGATGTGGAGAATTCCCCCGAAACCCGGGATAGAATGAGAGCCTTGTTTCAGTGCTGCCTGATGAGGGTAACAGTTGAGGACTACGTCCCCAGCAAGCGCCCGCCTCAGTGCAGCAACTGCCAGTGGTACTACCACACGCAGGCTAGCTGCAAAGCGCAGCCTATGTGTCGAGCTTGTGCACGCCCCCATAAGACTAAAGATTGTCGCAAGCCGCACGATGTCCCCGCTACATGCGCACTCTGTACTGGCGCTCACACCGCCAATTACGGAGGGTGTCCCGTAGCACTACAGGTTAGAGATGCCACGGAAGGAACGAGCAGGGCTGCCCGACGGAGGAGGGCAGAGCTCGAGGAACAGCGGACGCTCCAATACGAGTGGCTCCGGCAGCAGCGTGTGGAGCGAGCTGCGAGGCAGCAGCAGCTGTTCCGAGAACAGCAGCCGCAGCCACAGGCTCGCGCCCCTGTGCAGGGGCCCCGTGCGGAGCGACGCACGGAACTCGGGCCGGTCCGCCAACAGCAGCAGCAAACGCAGCAGCAGCAGGCGACCATCCCTTCGCTTTTGGAAGTGCCCGTTGCCGCGCCTCTGTGGTCCACCGTGGCAGCGACAGCCCCCCAAACTGCTGCCAATAATGTAGGACCCCTTTCTCAGCGCCCTAAGCGCAACAGGGGCAGCAGAAAAGCCACCAAGGCTACCACGGTAGAGTCTATCTCCGCCCCTGTCCCACCGGCCCAGCAGGAAGCTATTGCAAGCACCTCGAAAGGCCCGACCGGTCAAGGAGCGACCTTGGACCAAGTTCAGCACTTTGCCGAGGCGTTGCAATTAGCAAACCCTAACCTCCCGCTCGCCCCAATCCTAGAAGGATTAACCAGAGTGATAGTTCTCCTTATGGAGAATCCTATGTCTGCCCTCCCGGAGATATTTAAGCTCCTAACCTCCCTCGTTTCTCTCAATGGCCAGACGAAGTGACGGAGTTGCTAGGATGTGTATATGGAACGCCAGGGGCCTTAGACATGATAGACATGAGTTCAGGGCTTTCCTAGACGCTAATAATATAGACGTAGCATTTATAACAGAAACGTTCCTGACACCCCAAGTAAATTTAAGATGCGCGGGGTTTAAAGTCTATAGACAAGATAGAGCGGGTAGAAGAGGCGGAGGTGTAGCGGTGTTCGTTCGTTCTACGATCGCGCACTGTGAGTATCTCCTTCCCCAGCTAGCGGCATTAGAGGCAGTGGCTATTAGAGCCTACATAGGCAGACTCCCCTTTCTGCTTATGGCTGCCTACAGTCCTCCGGGCATACTAGATGAACGCGATTTAGATATAGTGACAAGTCTATCCGATAGATTCATAGTCGCCGGCGACCTCAATGCGAAGCACGCTAGCTGGAACTGTCAACGCCCCAATCGGCAGGGCGATAGGCTTTTTCTTAATTCTACAGGAAACGGATACGTCGTGATGGCCCCTAGGGAACCCACACACGTACCGGATGCTGCAAATCAACTGCCTGACATATTAGACATCGCTCTGGTGAAAGGTCTCACAACTAGAGCGAGACTAACAACCCTGGATGATCTTCCGTCCGACCACCTACCGGTGATAATGGAGATCATGCACCCAGTCGAACTCTCCCCAACCGCTGAGAAATTCAACTACAAGGCGGCAGACTGGGTGTTCTTTCAAGACCAGGTAGCCGCTACGCTTCCACCACTCCCCCCTGAAGTCACTCCGGCAGGGATAGATAGGTCAGTTAGCGACCTGACGGAGTGCATAAAGAAGGCAATGGTTGCTGCAATACCGAAACGGTCTTCACAACCGGGACGGATGCAGCTCCCAGCCTATATTAGAGACCTAAAGATCGCCCGCAATAGAGCAAGAACATTGTGGAAGCGTACTAGGTTAGATCAACATAGAATAGAAATGAACCGCTTGCGCAGGCGGATCAGTGAGGCGGTCCACGAAACGGTCGTGGATGCTTGGAAATCCAAGGTTGAAACGATGGACAGCAGAAACATGTCAGATGTCTGGCGTGTATCTCGAGCTCTGTCCAATCCGTCTCAATCTATTCACCCATTAGTAGTCGGTCCAGATGTCACGGCCTTTACTCCTGAGGAGAAGGCTACCGCACTGGCAGACGTTCTAGAGACCACTTTTCAACCCGTGGAACAAAATTTAAACTTGCCCCATATCAGAGCTGTTGAGGAATCGGTTCGAGACCTCCTTAGCAGGGAGCCGGAAAATGGGATACGACCTACGAACACCCACGAGGTCGCTCATTTCATTCGTCGCCTCGGCCCTCATAAGGCCGCAGGAGCCGACGGTATCCAAGGAATTATATTGCAGCATCTCCCAAGGTCAGCTATGAAGCGCATAGCAGAGATAATTAATAACATCTTGGCTTCCGGTCACTATCCCATTCCCTGGAAAGAAGCTCACGTAATTCTCTTTCCAAAGCCCGGAAAGGATAAGACGAATCCAAGCAACTATAGGCCTATTAGTCTCCTCAGTTGTCTCAGCAAACTGGCGGAGCGGGTCATACATAGACGCCTCACTGAAGTAGTATTGCCCCAAATCAGGAACGAGCAATTCGGTTTTCACCCTGGTCGTTCCACTACACTCCAGGCACTCCGCATGACGGAGGACATTACCTGGGCTATGAGCACGAAGCGTGTAGTAGCTGCAGCTTACCTGGACATCGAGCGAGCATTCGACAAGGTTTGGCATGAGGGACTCCTCGTTAAGTTACTGGGCATGGGAGTCCCAGATGGAATGATACGCCTCATTTCTAACTACCTCCGAGGCCGTACATTCAAAACCCGTGTAGGCACTAGTTTCTCCACCCCCCGTGAAATTCACGCAGGAGTCGCACAGGGTTCCATTATCGGGCCCATACTTTTCAATATATTCATTAATGACCTCCCGTTTCGCTATATCCACGGCAGAAGTAGTCATCTGTATATCTATGCAGACGACACTGCCCTCTTGGCGATGGGCAAAACCTATAGATTAGCGTCCCGTAGATTACAGTCGATCTTAGATCACCTCCAGCCGTGGTTCCACGACTGGAGAATCAAGGTCAATGTAGAGAAATGTCAGGCCATACTCTTTTCACTAAGAGCGAGGCTCGAAGACATACCACCACCACCCACACTTTTCGGACGAGAAATGCCGTGGATGAACCAAATTAAATATTTAGGGATCATTATGGACTCTCATCTCAACTTCCGAGATCACATCCAATCCCTTCTTCGTAAGGCCAACGGGCTGATAGTTAGACACTATCCCATTCTGGCGGCCTTAACTCCTGACAACCTGAGGGTAGGACTTACCATGTATAAGGCCCTCATTCGCTCTGTCATTACCTATGCCGCACCCGCATGGGGGTTTGCGGCAGTGTCCCATCTCCGTAAACTCCAAGTTGTCCAAAACCAGGTGATTCGACTCATTACCCATCTCCCCCGAGTCGCCTCGAGAAGAAAGTTCCACGATGAACTAGAGTTGCCAACCATAGACGAGTTCATTGCTCGACTGGCTAGGAACCTGTATGCGGAAGCTCGTGCTAACCCCAACCCGCTCATATCTGGCCTCGGCCAGTATGATCCTAGGTTACGGCGTAGACACCAGACAGGTCCATTAGCTATACTATTGAGACAGGAGGACAGGGAGGCTGGCGTTACTCCCAGGTTTTGGTAGCCACGACTCAACTCCATGAGACTCCTTGGATAGTGCAACCGCTGTAAAATGATTTTGTCTTAACTGGGCTAAACAAAATCCCTCCATAACATTATCTAATTTTGTTGATCGATGGAAATCTAATAGAGCCAATTGGCTAGTATATATCCATCGATTCATAGAGTCATTCAACCTAAGAACCAACTGGCTAGTCTCTGATATTGAGACAACTCATCCTGCCTAAGGTTTTTCCGTGGTTTTCCTAAGGCGCTAAGACAAATGTCGGGATGAGCCCTAAAAGAAATGGGCCACGGACCTGCACTCATATCCCCATGAATCTGCCTAATTAACAATTACATCTCTCCCCCCTCTTCGCAATTGAGCCATCATATAGCCAAATGGCTGGTCTCGAAATTGAGACAAATCAACAAGGCTCATGACCTCCTACATAATAGCCAAATTGGCTAGTCTCTTATATGAGACAACTCATCCTGCCTAAGGTATTCCGTGGTTTTCCTCAGGCGTAAGACAAATGTCGGGATGAGCCCTATAAGAAATGGGCCACGGACCTATATGCCCTTCCCCATATATACTCCACCTTTATTATAAATTATGTATGCCCTAGTTCAGATAATATTAATAGTCTATTAAACATACGAGGTCACTCAATAAGTCGCAAATTGAAAGGACAGGGACCTCTCAAATTGCAGCTTAGATTTCACGGCGCTTCTTCCGACGGCCTTCACCTGCTCTGTCATCGAACAACAGATGACGGCGTCTTGCCATCCTAACGGCAAACACCAGCCAACTCCTCCTCGCCCCGTTCCGTGATCAATTGATCAATCTCAGCCCCCCTCGCGTATGTGGTACCGAAGAGGTTACGTCCAATTTCGGCTTCCCCTTCAAAATTTTCTAGAGCTCCTTCAGGGGAGCAGCGTAACCCGGAGTGAGACTAGTGGCCAACAGGCTTGGAGCTCACATATTTAGTTTTGTACAGCCCCCAACCCCTTGCATGGACGCGTTTTGCGTACCTTTAAAATTTTCCTCCCAATTCTCCTTCGATTTTTCGATTTTTTCGATTTCGAGCGCAGACTGTAATCGGCACACGCAGTAGAACCAGCCGCACCAGCAATAGACACCACTGAAGATGTTCACCGCAGCAGTGAACGAAACGTTTGGTCTCACAACCAACAGACCACGGCCTCATAGCCCGGAAAACTTTTCTACTATTGACGCCGGCCGTGAAAGCCTACACTCCAATATAAGTATTTTAATTGTTTGATAGATGGACTTCGAATCACTTATCGATTATAACTTCAATCTGTCACCCTGAAACACAATGATACAGCATGCAGATTTCATTCAAGGAAGTCGATGAGCACGTGTTTTAATCTATTTATGACAATTTCTAATACAAAAAATAGGCTACTGAATTTTGATCTGCCTGACAGCGTCCGATGTAAAGACATACAAGACATTAACAGTCTCATACACATGATCGTATATGTATTTTATAAATCAATGGTTTGTGTCGCTATATTATATCAAGCATTTATTTTGTTAAATTTATAACTGTAGCGAAGTGATAAAATCTTGTAGTTCATGTTAATTCCAATATTAAACTTCATTTATTAGTAGACGTCGGAATATTTCGAATGGATTCGACGTCTGCTAATAAATGAAGTTTAATATTGAAATTAACATCAACTACAAGATTTCATCACTTCGCTACAGTTATAAATTTAACAAAACAAATGCTTGATATAATGCACACATAGCGACACGAACCATTAATTTATAAAATACATATACGATCATGTGTAGTACATTAATACGATATATTCAGAATTAATAAATTAATCTTAAACACAAGGTAACATTTATATAATTTCAACCTGTTTTAATGTCCATAATTCTTAACTTTTTGTGTGTTAATAGATGTTTTAATTTATTGTTATAAATTGAAGTAGATATGAATACTGATTTGGTTCCAACCATCACACAAATTAATTTTAAAAAATAATTAACTCAACTGTTTATTATTTTATTTTATTTGTATATATAGTTTTTAATATGTCTATTTTATGTTTGTTTATGTATATATTTAGTGGTTATTCCAATCACAGTAAAATTAACGTACCTAATGAGATATTTCGAATATATGCCTGAAGATGCCAAATAGGCGAAAACGTTAGCATAAATCTTTTAACTTCGATGAACTATTTATATTTATAAATATTTGTTGTTTTTTTTAATATTTATGTCATTTCGACTGAATATATCAAATAAGTATTCTTATATTATCTGGTGTTAAATCAGCATAATTTAAAAGCTTAAATGTTATACGAGTGTATACTGGTTGAGTGTTAGACTCCTGGTTGAGTGTTAGAGAAGGCCGTATGGCCTTAACTCTGCCAGGTTAAATAAATTATTATTATTATTATTATGATTATTATTATTATTATTATATTTCTCTGAAAAATATAACAGGTAAATGCTGAGATTTAATAATAAATCCAACATTCTGGTTATGACTAGTTAAAAAGCACATGCCGTTTATAGCGAAATGACAGCTAAAACAAGAAGTTGTACGCGGTTTCATTTTGTAAATTGAGATGTTTTAAATATCAACTTTCCTGTTTTCATATTAATGTTACAAACTATGTCAGCCACACTAGCAGTATGATTGCCTCACCCCACACAATGTATTATAGGCCTGCTGTAAGTGTGGCTGACAATTTGTAACATTAATATAAAAACAGAAAAGTTCACATTCAAAACATTGCATAATTTACGAAATTAAACGAAAAAAAAGATGGAAAATTGTACGTGAGGATCGATTACTACAGCGACGGATATAACGGATGTTTTAAAATGAAATTCCTAAATTGTATAGAGTTCTAATCAAGTGCAGAATAAAGCTATGAAAACTTCATGGCACACACTCGTACACTGGATGAATTCGAATAATATTTTTGTTTATTTTACGACGCTTTATCAACTGCTATGGTTATCTAACATCAGAGTGAAATGAAGGTGATAATTCCAGCGCTATTATTCCAGGGTACAGCGCCGAAAGTTACAGAGCATTGCCCTAAAGAGGTTGAGGGATAATTCCGGAAAAACCTCAATCAGGTAACTTGTCCCAATCAGGAATTGAACCCAGTCCCCCTCGTTTCACGGTCAGGCATGCTAACCGTTATTCAACAGCGTTGGACTTTCATTATTTTTAAGACGATAGACTTTCACATATCTTCGTTGGTGCCAATAACATGTTTGATCTTATCAACATATATCCCAACTCCCAGAGCACCACTTCCACAACGAGAAGGATCTGCAAGCCCTTCTGTATGGGCACATATCACGGATGCCCAGTGACAGGCTACCTCAAAGATTGCTTACAGACCTAACGGGAAGAGAGACCTTAGGAGGTCGAAAAAGCGGTGGAAAGACCAACTCACTTGAGACAGAACAGGCCAGAAGGTCTAATCCTTGACAGAATTTGATGATGATGATGATGATGATGATGATGATGATGATGATGATGATGATGATGACGATGATGATGATGATGATGACGACGATGATGATGATGAGGGGGAGGAGGAGGAGGAGGAGGAGGACGACGACGACGACGACGACAATGCCACACTCACACTCACAATGCCACTAGTCTCGTTCTTATTTTTTTTCCAGAGGTTATTTGAGTCCTATATAGTCTTACTTCAAGTTTCAATGAAAGAAAGTCAGTAGAACCGCCTTTGAAGTTATAGATATTAAAAAACAGAGACTAGTAAAAATATGGAACGAAGAAATAAAGGAAGCCGTAAGAGGAAAAGGAACAGCGTATCAGAATGGCTCCAAACAGGATGAAGGGAACCGGCAGTGATATATCACCAAAAAGAATTACGCAAAAATTATAATGTACCAGACTAGCAAAGATCTTGGGATAATTTTATAAGTTCTGTAAAACATGATGTTCATAGTAGACAGATGTGGCCTATGAGTTGATGCGACACCCAAAATAATGGCACCACAAGAGAAACAGTAGACATAAATACAAATGAATCAAAGAAATGGACTCAACATTACAAAAACCTACGGAACAAGTCAGTGATGCCAGTGATTCGGTCCACGGATACTCTCCTGAAGCTGACTAAATAGAATTCTGCAGGAACGCTTGAGATAAATATGGAGCTTCTTAATATTGCAGATTCAATATTTATAGCCAGAGTACACTATGGACGTTACGGCGAAGTGAAGAGAAAGGAGTAGAAACATTTGAAATGTGTATATGGAAAAGAATGGAGCTTATCAAATGAACGGACAGAATAAGAAATGAAGCTGTGCTAGAAAGTTTGGGTGAAGAAAGAATAATACTGAAACTGATCAGGAAGAGACAAAAAAAATTGTCTGGGTCACTGATTGAGAAGAAACTGCTTACTAAAGGATGCATTGGAAGGAGTGGTAAAAGGGGAAAAAAATTCGGGGCAGAAGAAGATATCAGGTAAATGACAACATTAAGATATATGGTTCGTATACGGAGACTAAGAGGAAGACAGAAAATAGGAAAGATCTACTTTTGGGCAGAGAACTATGAATGAATGAATCTGAAACATTATTAATATCATTCTGTATTGCTTACTTCCTGCAGAACTCTGGCATTTCAATGTAGTAGTCAAGTGTCTGAATCTATATTTACCCTTCATAATATTCTACGAGACAGTATATCTATAGGCCTACGATAAATACGTGTTAAGTATAACGTATACCGTACATTCTGGTTTCATTCAATGACGCATAGTGTCACATACTTACAGTATAACATCAAAATAAGCATCGTTATCGTGTCACTGTTTAGGCACAAGATCTATTCCCGCTTCACAATTTTCATGCTTTTCTTGGGCGTCCTACATCTCTTTTTGTTATTGGTATGTACTTATAATAATTTTTTTATTATCCTGATCCCTCTTTAAGAAGTATATATTGTGCCCCATTTCTGTTTATCGTTATTGATTGACTTGGAGAGCGAGTTGGTTACTAATTCTTGTCTGATGTCTTCATTAAGTTTTCGGTCAATTATCGTACAAGCTTTCACTGATCTGAGGTACATACTGTAATCTCACTCTGTAGCTGTTATAGATTCGAGTGAGATGTCATGTTTCATAGTCATATAACATAGCAGGTACAGCTGTTACTTTACAAAATTTAAGCTATATTTTTCCGTGTTTTTTTTTAATGTTCGTTTCAAAGTACTTACTCGTATTTGTCGAAATTGAAAATGCGTTGTCTACCTAGATGTCTCTATTTCTGTTATATGAGTTACATTCACAAGAACAAGTGAAGTGGGATGTTTGTTCAATTATTTTATTATTAATTAATTTTTTTAATGGGAAGTTTAACTATAAAGCGGAAATATTAAAATTGTATGCTTCTCCGACCTGTTGAATTCATACACTGCTATTTGAAGTTGATTTTCGGATACCTGGAGAACTATTTGATCACCCGGAATATATTTTGTGTATGTATATGTATGTTATTATTTAGTTTTATCCCTGGGTTGACTATATTTTTCATAACCCAAGCATGTCATCATTTTATGATATTTATAAAACGAGTGATTCTACCCACATCTTTAAAGATACACCCTAGGTTCCTGTAGCCAATGTTAAATGCTTTCTTAAATTCGATGAAAGCCGAATTTGTGTCAATTTATTTTACCTAATTTAATTTGTTTATCTTCGCTATTATTCGTTTATACTAAACTTATTGTCCGCGCTTGACCTTCCTCTTATGAAGTTATATTGCTCTTCAAACTATATGGAGTCTGCTGTTTTCCTTATTTTGTCATTGAAAATTTTAGCCAACAATTGAAGAGTGTGATTCCAGAACGCGTTAAGACCATTTTTATCATAGAACTGGACTAGAGTTTTATCCACCGGTCTACGCACTGAGCGAGTTTTCGAGTGACATTCACAATAACAAAACCTTTTAGACTATAATAATTGCTGCTATTTTGGAAGAAAACATGTTTAAAATATAATGATACACGGCTGAAATATAAGAAAACATACGTAGGGGAATTCGGGGGAATATGGGCAAGTGGGGAATAAGGCCAATATTACGTTTTCATGTCGAAACTCTTGCAACGAATTATGTTTCTTCGCTAATAACGGTTAATATAAAGTGAGAGTATCGTAATGGTTGCTGTGGGAAGCGCGCTGTGCAGTATTGTCTCGTATTGTTGTTAAAATAGCCATATAAAACGTGAGTATTGACTTCAAAGTATACTAAAATTTCACAATACTTATTTTAGATATGTTATACGCAATAGATTACACATGAACTTTAGAAAATGTTTAAAATCTAGTAGTACACATACAGAATACACATCTTGAACTGCCGTTCTATTCCGTCAGACTTGTTTTGTGAATAGTTTACGGTAGAACCAACCGTTGAATGTAAACCGTACATGTCGGGATAATATGGGCGCTAATGTTCGGGGGAATATGGGCAAGCTTTACACTTCATAAAATGACTCTTCAATCTTGATGAAAATTGCCTACAAATGATTACAAGAGCGAAAGATGTCATTGCACCCAAAGAACACAAAGCGGTGCATTGTATTTACCCTAAAGATAAGGAGAAACCATTAGCCTTGTGGCCGGCTTCAATGCAGCAGGGAACTACTTTCCTCCAAGTATCATTATAAAAGAAATGAGGACAATAATGACTGAAAGAACAGCTGCCTGCTGTCAGTAAGGTGTACTTCAACAAGCAGTCTGCCTACACTAACGGAGATACGAGGTTTGATCATTAAATTCCAAGTCCAGTCCCATAAGTGGAAATGAAATTATCTCATTTAAATTTGGCTGCCATCCTCTTCAAGGTAGTCCACTTGGACAGCTATACACTGATCCCAATGTGTCTGCCATTTTTGGAATGCCTCCTGGAAGTCTCGTTCTTGAAGCCTGTGAAGCACCTTCTGCGATTCCCGTTGGATCTTCTTCACAATGCCAAAACGGTGACTCTTTAGCTTGAATTTCACCTTCGGAAACAAAAAAAAAGTCGCAGGTGACCAAAGCTGGTGAATAAGGGGGTGAGGAACGACGACTATCTTATTACGGGTGCAAAACTGGAGTGTTGTGAGAGCTCTGTGAGCTGGCGCAGTGTCGTCGTTGCTTTTTGTCCAGAGTTGTGGTCGTTCATATTCAAAATGGACATGAAGATCATTATGCACAATTTGTCGAATTTTTTCGACATTTTCGGTAGTGTTGCACGTGTGTGGTCGACCTGGCCTCCCGTCGTCCTTCAGCGATGTTCTGCCATTTCTGAAACGCGAATGCCACTCAAAACACATCGCCTGACTCACTGCTTCGTTCCCGTAGGCTTGCTTCAACATTCCATGGGTTACAGTTGCCGATTTCCCAAAGAATCTGACGTTGGCTCTCTGCTCCAGTTTCGAGTCCATCGTGGTTTCGCAAATGCGCGGATGCACGTGCTAACAAAACCTTGTGTAACACAGGTCTCAATGAATATAGCGCTTCGAAACTTTGTGTCGTGTCTCTTCAAGGTCGTCTAGTGTCACTGCTGCGCACGCGTGTCAATCACGTGATCCCTTCGCCCACAGCAGCTACAATCTCGTAATTTAATGATCACACCTCGTATATTTTTCTTATTAATCAAGAACTTCGTTGTTTATTTCAACATCAGTAAGTATGCACCTGCAATTTTGATAGTAGGTGGACGTGATTCACATAGTTGTAATCCTGACACTCTTAACTTTGCAGTAGAAAACAGATTATACATGTTTTGTCTTCCTCCACACACCTCAGGGCTGGCTTCAATCAGCAGATAGGGGTCTGTTTGGTTCTCTGGAGAAAGCTTACAACAGCGGTGCTACAGTTTTCTTCAGGCGACATAGGAGACTTTTTACGAAGGTCGAGTTTGCTTCCATTGTCTAAGAAGCATGAAACAGATGTGTTAATGTATGTCTGGCTGTAAATGCCTTCCGAGCTTCAGGCCCTTTTCCACTACACATGAGTGTCATTCCTGATTATGTTAACATTGGCACTGCAGCATCGGTGAAAAACCTACAATTCATACAATTCCTTCCACTGATTCAAATGTCTTAGAATATCCAAACGTCATTTATCGCCAAAGAGTCGCATCATCTGCCAAAAGTCTTACGCAGTAACCATCACAAATTGCATATACAATATATAATATAGTTAATGCAGTTATATTTTCAAGTATTTTAAGTGTTTTTTCACTTCTTTCAGTTGATTGTGATTCACATCGTTAATGCCCATTTTACCTCCACACTCGGGGGAATATGGGAAAAACACATTAACTTGCATTTTGCAGTTTTACTTGCATACGTTTAGGAATAAGCAGTCAGGATTCTTACATAATATAGCTAAATTGTTAAGAAACATATCCCAGCTGTAAAATTAATTATTAGAAAAAACCGAGAGATATTGTACCCGGAATAGTACTAAGGTGCCCATATTCCCCCGACTTCCCCTATAATTCATGAAAATGGCCAAATTGACTAAGCACTTTATGAGATTACAGTCTTCAATTTGTACCCACTATTAAGAATATTCTTGTCAAGGCAGGAATTAGGAGATGTAGGCAGAGAGCGTTGGATAGAGAGGATTGGGCGAAGATTCTTAAGGAGGTCAAGGCTAAACTAAAAGGGCTGTAGGACCACAGATGATGATGGTGATTAAGAATATTTCTGTGGTTTTTGTCAAAACATGATAACTCCAAAAAACCTGTTTTGCGATACAAGCATTTTTATTTTCACTTTTCCTACAGAAATCATAATTCTACATACAAATGTGAATGAAAATGACATAAGATTAAATGGAGATATCACGGCTATATCAAATGAAAGAGAACTGTTTGTTTTATATAGAGCTGCGTTTTCAGCTAAAAAAGGCTATTTTGGAATTCTCTTCTGACCAAACACCACAGATTTCAGCCTCTGTAATTGGAACTACTGTTTTATTCTCTTCTTAAAAATCGACAGACTCGTGGAATTTACCGTTTCTTCCAGCAATTATTAAAAAATATATAATCTGGCTATAAATATTGAATCTACAATATTCAAGAAGCTTTATATATTCATCCCAAATCTTCCTGCAGAATTCTTAAAGTGAAGTGGATAGGCATTGGATACATACATATACTATTTTGTCACCACGTTCTTCAATCGATTCATTGCAAAGCTAACAGTCAACAGGGTCATTACTTCGAAAGCTATAGCGATTATAAATCCTGTGAACTCAGTTTCAAACAAAGCGGTTCTGTTCTTGGAAGAATTGATGAAAAATTGACAGCTATGCAACATAACTTAAATCTATTTTTAAATATTTAACTGACTATAAAAATAAGTTTTTAAAATCAAAGTTAATTAATAGTTTTGATGAATTAATTTAACGTATCTTTACTACGTTGTACTTATCGGAGGAAATAAAATATCAATATCATTTCATTTACTGGCGAAGAAAAGTCGTCCGTGCCTCCTACTGTATCTGTAGGATTTGATTAAAAAATATTATCACTTATATCTTGACCAAAACTACTTCCGACTTGACAGCTTACAGAGAAGGGGGAGCAGTGTTGTCATGTTGCCCATTTTTGTGTAAGCGAGCGCGCTGCCGATAGAGTGCAGTAATGAACGGCTGACATGAACACATGTATTTCTAACCATGTATTTGTTGAATACTAGGCATTAAAATTTGTGTACATTATTATTTTTATTAGTCTATTAGTAGTAGTAGTAGTAGTAGTAGTAGTAGTAGTAGTAGTAGTAGTAGTAGTAGTAGTAGTAGTAGTAGTAGTAGTAGTAGTAGTAGCAGCAGCAGCAATAGCAGTAGTAGTAGTAGTAGTAGTAGTAGTAGTAGTAATAGTAATTGTAGTACCGGTATTCTTCAATGTAGTACCACAGTCTAGTATATACTCTTACATTACACCCCATCTCTCGCGCTTGACTCTTTGACGGGGCACCTTGTCCAATATTCTTTGTTCTCCGCCTGCCTTTCCTTCCTTCCGAAATTGCACAAATCACCTGTTTAGAAACTCTCGCAGAAACTAGAAAACGCACACATTCCATCAATAACAACGATGATAATACGTCTAATATAATTTAAACAAATACTAAAACAATAATACAACTAAATAATATTTTTAATTCACACAAAGCACGCGCTAACCAGCCAACTCAAAGTCATTCTGGGCACTGTATTCACCACTAGGCCGTGGCATTCACGTGCAACTTGTAAACATAGACACGGTAACCCCGTCCCGTTCTCATGGTTACGCGTCTCTCGTGATTGGTTGATTTGAATGGTTGCTATGGTAACATGTTAAAGGCGCCATTTGTGAGGTCGGAAGTAGTTTTGGACAGACCATAAGTGAGAAGTAGTCGATTACAGGTTATTGCGCCGAACTTTTCGAATCGAATTTCTTAAAAAATAAATATAAAAAATAAAAATAATTAATTGTTCCGTACAGTCCATTATTTTTACTTTTCTTTCAATTAATTTAACTTTACGGCCACTTATTATTTAATAATAAACCAATCGCTAAATCATACACCAACTGACCAGCTATTAGGCTACTATCACTCGGCATAATTATGAAACTGCAAACGTAATGTAAATAATTCAACAGTGAGCACTGTGTAGTTTTAAAAACGAGTAAGGAAGTTTTGGGTCACAATTTTTTTGATCGGGTATGCTAAGTTAAACCTTAAGAAGTACACGGCCAGTAACCACTGTCAGTCAGTCAAGTCCCTTCCATTATTTTCTTATAATATTAAAATGTCAATGTCGCTATTTTTTAGCCTAATTCCATACAAATATCACTTACTCTTTTAATGAATGCTACATTATGTTTATTGTTGCTTTGAGAATGAGAACAACACAGTGCTCAGTTTCACAGATGAATAATTGGTAATCGCTCTTTATTGTAGCGACAGTATTCTCTTATTCGTTTTGAACTTGTTCGAATATCGTATCATGATATTTTTTTAGGGGAAAATAATTACATGATAAAAATTTTACTGCCGATTTTTTAAGTGTTTCTTTTTTCCCATTCATAACAAAATCCGTGAATGTTTTTCAGGCCCTTCGGGCAGAAGGTGCCGTCCTCTAAATTCTGCCACCCCGGGGCAACTATTCCGGTCTACCCATTGGTAAATATGGGCTGGATACAACTTCTAATTAAAAGGTAAGAGCAAGATTCTGTAGCGAGGTTATTTAATACGCAGAAAACTACATACACGAATGATGAACAACTTCGCCAGAATTATGATTCAATAAAGAAAATGACAAGGAAACATGCAGAAAAAAAAGGCAGCATGGGCTCCAGACTGGCGGAGGTCTTGCGAACGAAGTTAAAACAAATACGTTATTTGAAAAAGTGTTTGAAACAACCAAACTCTGTGGAAGAACGTGAGAGCATATATATGATTTCGGTGCTACTTTCATTGTACGTGAATTAAATAGTGTTTGCATATTGGAAAATGTAGTTGTTAGAATGTAGATTAGCCATTGGTATCTTCCTCAGAGACTATGACTGTTATCAACTGTTCATGATGACACCGGTCCTGAAGTTGAAACAAGAAGCACGGGAGTAGGTCAACTTTGAAGTAAATTTAATGTACTCCACAAATGCAAAAGGTTCCCTTGCTTCCGCTCTACAAACAAAGGAATGTAGAGATGTGGAACAGGAACCGATACCTATTGGCAGTGGGGTGAAAAACGTATCTCATATCACTACATAAAAATCTCCTTCCGCAGATATACTAAGGCTCCTAATCATACACAAGATCTTGACGTCAAGTTCAAAGGCCTAAACCTTCAATTAAATATAAATCTTCTAGTCCGTCTTCAATCGAAAGAAAATTGGAAGCGTGGGTCATAATGAAAAAAGTTAGATAGGAAATGTCTTAACTTCCAGAGGGATAAAAATATCGAAAAGAGTTACAGGAACTGCAAAAGAGGAAAGTGGAGTTATGGATTCAATGTCTAATGAGAAAGCAGGAAGAGGAACAAATGCGAGAAAAAGAGAGCGTGATATGAGGAAAAAACAACTACAATTAAGTATTGAAATTAAAGAGAAAACATGAAAAAAAAATTGTTTTTATTTAATATTTCAACTTAAGTTGTTAAAATGTAACCTTTATTTTGAAACAAATACTTATTTTCAAGTAAATATCTTCGTGTCAAATTGAAATGAAAACTACACGTAAAATGAGATGTACATGATTAATCAAGACTTTAACTAAAATAAGTATATAACTATTTGATAACTCAGTATTTTAAATACTTTCGCTTAACCATGTTAAACTAAACTTAATAAATATTATAAAGGGCCGTACATTCATTACCTACTGTAAATTAGAATATAAAATACAAATGTTCCATTGTTTTGCATATAACAAAGTTGTAACTTTAATAATTACACGAATCTATTATTGTTGTTCAAGCAAATTAATACAGATTTAATTAGTATAAACTTTTCCTATTAGTTTAATGCATTATTATAGTTCATCGTTCTATTTTGAAATGTGTTTGTTAAGTGTAAACAGTACATGTATAATTTATGTAATTTATAGGGCCTACTAATAATAAAAGTGTAACCATTTTTTTCTGGTAATTGTCTCTTTTCAGAAATAATTAGTGTTAACATGTATAATTAATTATCCAGAGATCAAAACTCGCATTTTTTTATGTTTGTTCATATGTCTGTCTATCTGTCTGTCTGTAAAGTTTTCACGCGATAATAGCTGAACCGATATCTTTGAAAATTGGTATGTAAGATAAGTTAGTTCCTGCTTAGAGTTTAGGCTATATGGTATTCAAAATAATTTCTTTAATTGGTCCACATAAAATACTAATTTTATACATTTCAATTTCTTTTTGTCTACAGAATCTTATTTTTACTAGTTTTGTCGTAAATGATGAGTATTTTCCCTGGACCAAAATACAACATACATGAAGTAAAAATTAGTATTCTATCGTTGAGCTCGCTGGAGCTGAGTCATTTTACAAAGTGTCACGAAATGGCGTTCCTGCGCTCATAATTTATCCATATTCGTTTCCTGTATTTCTTAAAATAATATTTATGTACCATGTTCATTTTCATTTAATTTATATTTAAATAAACAGTGATCCACAGTGAGGCCAACACAAAAAATGATCTTCGTGCACAAGCCACGCTATATTGACATTACTTTGGAGTGATTTATTAAAGGATGTATCCAAGACTACCGATAATTTAGAAAATGTTAATCGAATTATTCTTGCAACAAAAACGGATTTCCTTAAAGCAAATTATTCTATTTTAATTATTTGCGTACAAAACAACAACTATTTTTAACAAAATAATCTGCCATCAATGAGGGTGACCATAAAGATCCAGAATAAAAGCACTACAGAAAATTTAGAAAGACAAAAATATTAAATACAGGAAATGTTTAGTAAAACATCCAGAGAAATGCAAACCCAATAGAATCATCAATGGCTAAAATATAAATGGTAATGTAATATTTGGATTGAATCCTTAAGAATATCCAATAATTTTTTTTTAATTTCAAAAACATCTTAAAGGAATTTTCCTTGCACAAAATGAGTGATCTCTGGACCAAAATGATCATATTTTAATTATATATATATATATATACAATTTCGATTAAGAAAATGTTAAACGATTTACCCTTCTAACAACTACAGATGTTCCTTTGACCAAATGTCCTATTTTAATTATTTAATTACTTTCTAGTTTATCTGACGTTGTATGTGGTTCTTATGACTAAGATACGTATTGTTAATTTATTGTAGGCCATAAGTGATCGAGCATATAAGGACTCGCACACAATGGGGTGAAGGTCGTGGGTTTGGATGGCCCACAAGTCACAAGTCGTGCTATTTAAGTTACATTGCTAATTATTCAATATGAAGTGTTGTGCACTATATAGAACAGTTACCCATTATTTACATAACTGTCTCAGTGACCACAGCGTATCTCTAGAGTGGTGTGCTATAATTCTGAGGTTATTTTCAACTATTTAAGTATGTTTTTTCTCCCGTGTGTGATACGGGAGGATATCGAAGTTACATTTTTTTATTCTGTAGTGTACGTTAAACATTTTGAATGTTTTATATACTAGATGACACTGAGCGGTTGTGCCCTACTTTACCGAGAATCAAGGCAAACAGCATCCAGGCTACGCTGCCTCTTAGAGGAGCGATAGTGCATCTGGACTCTGAATTCGATTTGTGCTTCGTTCATTTTAGTGGATAAGTATAAGTTGTACATTGATAATTTCGGGTAGTATTCCCTGAAAAATGTTCTGTATGTTAATGTTAGGTAGACAGGCCTATTGTTTTATGGCCTATAATACGTGCTTCAAAATGTCAAAACAAAAGTCTGAATTATCCGGAAAATATCCTGAAATACTTTTGACTCAAGGCAAAACGAAATTCGGATATCTAATAACAGTGAGGAAGAACGAGAGATTCGTTTACAAATTAACAATGCAATCATTTCAGCGACTCGACCGAGAGAAACTAGCATGAAATACTTTTATCGGCTTGCCGAAAACAGAGTTTGAACTTGGCAGGCTCGAGAAAGAGGAAACAGCGCTGAACGTTCTCAGAGAATTAACGAACAACGATAGTGTATTGATTTAGTAAGCAGTAATAGTACGTTAGCTTAGCATTCAATTGTTGTTTAGTCAACTGTCCGAAGACAGGTCAGCACCCCACAAGTGACACTTATGATGCAACTAGGCCAGGAGATAATGGGTAGGGTGGCCAGTTCCTTTCCTCCTCCATTGCATACATCGCTGACTAGATGTCATTCCATTATGATGCAAATATTGACTATGCTCTTTTAAATTTTAAATTAATAAACTAGGTAATAAACGCAATGCAACAAATGGGGTAATGAGCCAAATGGATTATGTTGCGCTGTTGGGAAAGTTGTGTCTCCTGAGATTAAAGAGCCCTCATAACCATTAAAAAATGTAATTATCGGAGTACATCCGTTATCAACACACTTTTAAATATTATAAGACAGTACAACATCATATTCCAAGTGGCATCGTTTGGTGCAGAAGAAATATATAAAGTCAATTTTATGCCAGCATTTAAAGTTCAAGCATAAGCTTATAGGCTGGTTCAAAATAAATCGGGAACGAAAACGACAACGAGAACGAGAACGGAAATATTGTTAAAATAACTGGTTTTAAATGATAGCATTCACAATTAACTATTGTGAATGCTTGCATTCAAGTACATTTATTTAACATTATTTCCGTTCTCGTTCTCGTTGTCGTTTTCCGTTCCCGGTTTATTGTGAACCAGCCTTATCTTTCATTATTCGATACACTCTTTTAACACTTATAATCACTGAATAACTTTATGAAATCTTTACCGTATTAACTTTTGCAATTTACTTGGCTGACTAGTTTCGAAGTGGTATCTAGGTTTCGGAAAATGAAGGATACCACTTCGAAACTAGTCAATCAGGTAAATTGCAAAAGCTAACACAATAAGGATACTAGAGTTCAACAACGATCGAGAAAGCAAGGCTAACAGCGTCTGCAAAGCCGAAAACCCGCACGACAATATAGCCTATGTCATTGATAGACATCGGATTTTTAGGCACTAAAAATTGCAGTTTTAGGCGCCTAAAATAAGCTCAAAATTTGTAAAATTAGGCTCTATTTTAATGAAAATAGGCATTTTAGGCACATCAAGGTATCATACTTATTTCTTTCACTGAAATTTTTAGTTATGCACTAAAATACGCACAAAAAAGTATGTTTAAACATTTAAAAAGAATACTATATTATATTTATAAACAGAGCTGCACAAATTTAATATATTGAAACTAATGAAATAATGATTATTGTTATCAAGATTACTCATTTTAAGTTATTGAAATTCAGTTCCATGCTCAGACTTTATTATAATTATCTGCACAGTACACCACCAGAATTTTTTCTAAATTCTCCACAGTTAACCTTTGCCTTTTGTCACTGAGAATCATTTTGAAAGCAGAAAAACTTCTTTCAACCGAAATTGATGTGAGAGGCGCAAATTTTAAATTAGGTACAATAGAAACATCAATACTTACTGGAACATTTACACTTTCCCCCGATATCACTCTTGATACTTTTTCCAACAATGAAAATCCTACATTCTTATTTAATACGTTGTCCCACTTATTTTTAACTTTTTTCCCAGTTTCGCCCAAAGCAGAATGTATGTTCACTTGAGCTTCCTTTACTATTGCTATTTGGCTACAAAGAGATTGTTTTTCACGTTCTAATTGTTCAATGCTTGCAGGTATGAAAGAAAAGTTTGATGTTATGTAGGCAATATCGTTTTTCACTCGTGAGTCATTCAGACAATCTTTCACTGCTTTCACACACGCTGCACTATCAGTTTCAGGTAATTTATCAATAACTGTGACCACTTCTTTAAAATACTTAGAATAATACACCACTGACTGAATCCAGGTTCCCCATCGTGTAACAACCGGCTGAGGTGGGAGTGGGATATCTGGAAAGTTCTCTCTGAATATTGAAATCCTGGATGGGGCTTTACAAAAACATTTTTTTGTGTTAGAAATAAACGAATTGACAAGAGGAGATTCATTCCGGAATGTTTCAGAAACCCTGTGAAGGCCATGTGCTAGACAGGTTACATGCGTGAGGTTAGGATAAAATGTTTTAAGAAGTGGAGCTGCAGCAACCATGTATGAGGCAGCATCAGTACAAAACAACAGAACTTTAGAATCGTCTATATTACCTGAGTATAAAGAATGTAGGCCTTTATTTACAAAATAAGCAATGGCTTGGCTATTCACTTTCGAAAGTTCCTTAACACATACGAGGTGTGGAATCGAAGGTCCATCAGGACTAAGTTTCCCTACTACCATATTTGCTATATACCTATTCATAGGATCTGAGATTTCATCCACAGAGACCCATATGTAAGAATCACCTATATCCTCCCGAATGGAAGCTAAAGTTTCATTGTATATTCTGTCTAAGTAATTTTTTCTTAGGGTCGACTGAGATGGGATATTTTGTTTGCAGTATTTTTGTAAAAACTGTCTTAAAACCGGATTTTCAATTGCATTCCAGGGAATGTTAGCAGCAACAAACGCTCTGGTTAAATCAGCATAGAAATTGCTGCTGAGATTGGATGAAGTAGGCTGTGTTAGTAAAGTTTGTTGCAGTTGATTTTTCTGCTGAGCTTTAGCTTTATGAGCCTATCCTTGCACATGTTGCTTTAGGTGGCACTTCTTTTCTTGCGAAATCTAAAAATGTAAAGTAAACTGAATTAAAATAAAATCCTAATTGTTGTATTGCCGTATTTCTATCACAAAGTTAGTGGGTTCGAACAATCAAAATTTTAATGACCTGCAAATACTTTAACTATCGGAATTTAAAAGGTTAAAGTGTAGTGGTCTTAAAAAGAATTATACCTCAGTCAATGTATAAATATTATAGGCCTACTCATTAAAATTAATAGAATTTATATATTTCAACTATTGTTACATACCTGTTTGCTACAAATCTTGCAGAATATTATTTTTCCATCATAAGTGAATTCTGAATATTCTGTTAGCCATTGTGTAGATTTTGCACTTATATTTTTCGGCATTATCGCGTTAAACTTCACAGGAAAACGTCCTACCGCTCAAAACTTCTCAACACAAATAAGGTGAGGGAAAGAGCAACTGTTAACGAGCATTCAAATGAACCGTTGTTATTGAGATTCAATTGGACAAAAATACAAAGTTCCACTTATTGTTGCATTTCCTGGTAGTGTTAACACTAGGAGGGCCATTCTTTTAAATATTTTGTAACGGTTTACCCTACTAATTCGCAGTTCTACGACTTTTCATAAATATTTCAAAAACACTCTTTCTCCAAAAATTGTGATTTTATGACACTCTGAAGGGCAGTGCAGCTAATCGGTTTCAGACCGAAAACAGTCATTTTTATAGTATAGTATATCTCTGAATCGGTAGCAGCACATGTTGTGATTGTTGCCTGCTTCAAAACTAAGGTTGGTTCTTTGTCGGCATTTATGCCTCCAAACATGTTAAATTCGGTGAAATCTATTGCGAGTGTCGTGAGATTCAAAACATTTTGTTTCCTTTATCAATGGTTTCATGGCCGGTGTGAAGCAAGCTTTCCACTTTTTAAATGCCTTAAATTTCGCAGTGAATGCATGTATAAATTATAAAAAGTAAGAGTAAAATGCGAAACTTTACAGTGAGTTAGGCATTTTTAGGCGAATATTAACGAATTAGGCTCTAATAACCGTTTTAGGGCATTTTAGGGCACTATAAAACTCTTTGAATACCTTTCAATTTCCATGAAACACAAATATTAATAATTATTTTTACTTTTCTCCTAAAGAAACAAAATAGGCATTTGCCCTAGAATCCTATGTCTGGTCATTGACATTGAGTGAATCAAGTGAACGTTCAAGACATCGGAAGTGATCACTCTCGAAGTGATCTATGCTCTCGAACGTCAAGCAGCCGTGATCGTCACAGTTGTTTATACCCGACTGAACTTTTATCTGTTTTGGCAACTGTTATATAAGCATAAACAATCAAGTAGCCCATTTGAAACATCCTCTCTGCCTTTCTGTGTATAATAATCCGTTCCCCAGTTTTTATTAAATTACTAGGCCCTTATGAAAAGGCTAGTAATTGTTTTTCCGCACGTTTGAGATCAAGTGTACAATTTCAAGTAAAAAAAAAATATATTAACGCTTTATATAGGGGAGAGTCGGGTAGTATCGGACATCGGGTAGTATCGGACAGTGCGTTTCTTTCATCTACCACCATATGGTAGTACCTGAATGACATGGTTACGTTTCTCTATGCGACATCACAGAAACGTAACCATGTCAATCAGGTACTATCATCGTGTGGTAGATGAAAGAAACTCACTGTCCGATATTACCCGATGTCCGATACTACCCGACTCTCCCCTACCGGTAACGTTATATTTTATGTTTCTTAGAAATGCAAATTTATTCAAGAATTTTTTTCTATTTATAATTATAACCATAGGTAATATCTAGAGCCCGGATGTTAGGCAAAATACCTTTTTTTTTTTTAACTTAGTGTAGAGACCTATTAGAGATAAACACGTTTCCACAAATTTGGGGACGATAAGTCCAATTTTTATTTTGTCTTTTTTGCCTATTTTAACTGCCGTTGCCTTTTTTTTTAGCCTTTTTACGTTGTCATTATACATTTCTATATTTTTAATGCATTTAAAATAAACCGCACATAAATTATATAAAAAAGAAACAAAAAAACCTGTTGTACAAATTAAAAATATATATTCACTTCACACAAATATTTGCTGAGAATCTTATTCTCCAGCAATATATATGTTTCCAAGAAGTCTCCCCTACCGATTCCATCTTTTATGTCACTTAACAAAGATGTTTGTACAGTGTAACCCTCAGTGCTCAGGTCACTTCGGGGTTTAACAGCGAAAGAAAGGGGATGAGAGAAGTATTAAAAGCAAGTCTCCAGGTCCCGTTACTGTTGTCGCCTGCACGCACAATTCACGCGTATTTTGAAGTCTCTAATCCCTTCTCACATCCCTCTTTTTGAGACAATACATAATCGGTTTTTCCCGTTCTCTGAAAGAAAGTAGAGACAGTCCTTCTGAAATAAGTTGTTTTAACTTTGCTCCAATCACTTCAGTAGAAGTAGAAAGATCTTTTTCCGCCATGGCTATTCGTGTTTTGTGGTAGTGCACGGGTAGTAAGAAATCAGAAGTCCATTGTGATAAGTTCTGACATGAAACAGTGGCATTTGAATCAGAAAGTGATAGTGTCCTAAAAGTAGGCCCTACTTCCAAAAATATGCATCCACTGTACTTGAATATGAAAGACTGAAAAAAAAAATTATATAGGAAGTTATGGTAAACTACTCTTAAATTTACGTAAAGATTGGTTGTGCGATGATGAAACGAACTGTGAAAGGGCTAGATCAGGCATGCCAGAAATCAGACACTGAATGTGCATATATGTGCGCGGATCGCCGGTCTGTACGGATTGTATCATTAGCGTAGCTCTTACCAGTTCTTAGCTGGAGGAGTGTACAATAATCTATCCTGCGCTTCTAGTATTGGATTAAATAAGCATTTGGACATTATAAACACACTTAGCAGAAGGAAAAGAAAACACAGTTATTATCAGTGTCTATATTTTTGATCATTGCAATACAAGAAATATTAGACTTACTCAGTTATACTTCACAAAGTAGTGGTTTGTAAAGCATAATTTATTAACATGGTTTTTGTATAGTATTTGAAGAAAAAAAAATATTGCAGTAATTTCGAAACAACAAAAAACGAACACAGTATTTCATTTTACTTAGTAGGTACTAATTATTTTAATGAAATAGACCCTACTCTTTCATTGTTCGTCAAGCATTATTATTTATTGGGACCATTGGTACACAAATATTGAAGAAAATATTATACTCCCAATTAATTACATGCAGTAGGACATTGTAAAGTTTTTACACTGAAATCATTTTCTTGCTGTATGTCAATATAAAGTACCACTGCACACATCATCCCTTTATTCTTCGTCTTTCACTGTTGCTACTTCTCGTCACTGGAATTCTCTGCCGCCTGAAGTCAAGGGCTGCCGAACTTTAATTTCCTTTAAATGTAAATTAGAAAAGTATGTTATGATGAGTTGCCAAACCTAACGTATTGCAAATGTGTTCCACTGTATTTATTTATTTTTTTTCTTATTTTGATTATCTAAATTGTGTTTATTTATCACTTAACGCCAATATGTATCCCACTGTGTTGTTGTTTTTTATTATTAATCTATTTTTGTGTACATTTTATTCCATTGTCGGTTTCTGATTTAATTATGTAAGTCCCACTTAATTGTAATCTAATATTAATATGTATACTAATGTGTTTATTTTTATTTTTACTGTGTACATGTTTCTTTTTTTATTGAATTATCGGCTTCTGTTTTTATGTGATTCGCATTTGATTCTAACAAATTAATATGTATTTCACTATGTTTATTTTTATTTTAGGGGAGAATCGGGTAGTATCGGACGTCGGGTAATATCGGACAGTGAGTTTCTTTCACCTACCACACGATGATAGTACCTGATTGACATGGTTACGTTTTTGTGATGTCGCATAGAGAAATGTAACCATGTCATTCAGGTACTGTCATATGGTGGTAGATGAAAAAAACGCACTATCCGATACTACCCGATGTCCGATACTACCCGACTCTCCCCTATGAGGTAAATTTTATGTAACTAACTCTTTTGATCTCATTATGTAATTAGTATGTAATTACTTAATTCTGATCAAGTTTTATGATCAACTGTGTAAGCAAGTTTTAATCCTGGTTGAGTGTAAGAGAAGGCCTTAAGGCCTTAACTCTGCCAGGTTAAATAAAGCCATTATTATTATTATTATTATTATTATTATTATTATTATTATTAATAAATAATATAAATTAAGCTTAGAATATAAATTCACATATAGTTTATTCGGAAAACTTTGAAAACAAGTATCGACAAGTTGGAAGCTTTAGTCTACTGAAAGAAATTAAAAGTGTAGTTCACAAGCTATGAAGCGACATTCTCTTTATGTCAGGTTTAAAGATTTATTAATGTAAGTATATTAAATTAATACAGCAACGTGAGATGGAAAATTTTCCATTATATTATTTTTCCAGAAAATTTTTCCGCCTTGCAAATAGTTGCTTTCTTCGCTCCTTATAACCTCAAAAGCCTCACATGTATTCCTCACTATATTCTCATCATTTATCAGCTTATGAAATGGAAGTCGTAAGTCGTCTAACCTTTGATGGCTGTATTAGTACAGACTCCAAAACAACGCCACTGTCAAGTTCGTTTTGTCGTGAGAGTACTGATTAAGAAATAAGCGCTGGCGAATATCATATTTTGAGTAGTACTTTACTAATCCGATCTAAACTGTCACAACACTATTACCTTGACATGGACTGATGAAAGCCTTTCATTTTAAAATAATTATTGTTGGCTGAGGAAAACATCATAACAATTATGTTATATGATTCGTAATTTCTCTTCTTCGTTGTATCTGTGGATTCCTCACTTTATTTTTCATAACGCATTCACAGTCACAGCTCAATCAGCACCCGTACTGAAACTGTGTTACTGAATTCAAAACTGATATACTACTGCAGGTACTGTATAGCCCTGACGCGTTCTCCTCCAAGCCGATTCACTCCCTCCAGGTAGGGGAATAGGAACTGCACATCACACAGAGACAAATGCACAATGTGCAGGATTTTGGCATGACTGGGCTAGATGCAGGTTCTGCTTCTTATGTTGCTGCTGTTGCTGTTCCTCCTGAGGAGGAAGATTATTGCCTTCCATTTCTTAGTATTGTCATAAGGTAAGCAGAAAACAGAATGTTTAAAAAACATTTTATACTCCCATATTTCATTTTTAGCAGTTATTTTCTTGTAAGGACTTTCAAAATCGTTTAAGTAAAACACTGTCAAGATAGATGAAGTAAAATAATCCAAAAAGGCCTAGTTTTATGTATAGCGTACTATCCTACAATGAAAAGTACGTTACTTTGGAAGCATTTGTGCGATCCAGCCAAGCCGCAGGGTTGGCAACGCTGACGTATATTATGAAGCACAGCACAAGCCACAATGACAGGCTCAACTCTATCACGTTCAGGGGCAGAGTGTTGAACGAAATAGGTAATAGTCTCTTCCACACACCAATACTGTACTTCGTAGCAGAGTTCAACAGTATCCCTGGTCTGTTAAGGTGCGTACACACTTAGCGAACGAACAACGAACGAATGATGAAGCAAAACTTCGTTGTTCGTTCGCTGTTTGGAGCAGCATTCAAATCATCAGCAAATTGTCAGAAAACATTCACGTTCGCTGATTATCCGCAATAAAGGCAGACGGAAATATAACTATAGCAAGCGCAGCCGTTGTTATTATAGGCAGTTTAACAAAAAGAAAGTTAAAAACCAAAAGGCGATGGTGGCAGACGCCACTCTACGAAAGTCACAATCAATATAGAGGCACTGACTTGCTTCATGATTTACGTCAAATGGAATCGGGACAATTTCACAAATTCTGTCGCATTTCAGAAACAGACTTCGAAATATTGCTGTGCAAAATAAGGCCAAAAATTTCCAAGAAAGACACAGGCTGGCGAGAAGCAATACCTATTCAGGAAAGACTAGCATTAACAATTCGATATCTCGCTACAGGAAATTCATATACAAGTTTAATGTATTTATTCAAAATGTCGAAACAGCTAATTACCAGGATTGTTCCAGAAATATGTACAGCTATAATTGAGGAACTGGAAGATTTTGTTAAGGTACGACTGCAAGTCAGGGGAAAGTTTTAGTGCACGGATACCTCACTGACAATAATTATTTTAAAATACTAAAAAGAGAGATTTGTCTGTGTCGAATGAGCATCATGCTTACGAAAAGGCACTTTTCAGTGCCAATAATTTATTTTGTGACCACAAGGTTGGAACTTTGTTTTTCTGGGCGTGAATTTGTCCAAAAGGAACGACATATGTTTATACGCGAACCAAGTTGACTCGTACATTTCATCACTCCCCATTCCAGATCTTTTTGTGGACTTCTGTCTTTCCCTCTGGAATGATGTCAGTAGGGACTCAATTTTCTTTTTGACTTCTGGTCCCTACAATAAACAACAAACATTTATCCACTGAAAATAAATAAACAAAAATAATTTTCAAATTTTGCACGTGTTTGACTCGCCTATCTTACAGCTGAACATCTTTCCAATAGCTACCCAAACATCATGTTTTCTTACATTATTGTGGTAAGTGGGATGCTTGGGATTCCATAAAGTTTCCTGCTCCCTATATGCATTAATAAGAGTTATAACAGCGTCTTCCGTCCACTGCAGTTTCGACATCCTGTTGGTGAAATTGAACTAAGCGGTGCGTTCTGTTACGAACTACCAACTAGTGGTAAATCCCGTCAACAACGAAGGCCAACTTCCTTTGATGTACCGACAAGCGACGGATCACTTCCGAAGGCAAATCAAAAGATCGGTTTGCCTTTGCTGCGACGTACACACGTACCGATTTCAATAAGCGAATGCAATCGTTTGTCGTTCGTTCGTTCGTTCGTTGTTCGTTCGCTAAGTGTGTACGCTTCTGGTCCCTACAATAAACAACAAACATTTATCCACTGAAAATAAATAAACAAAAATATGTGCATTAATGTGCTTTAAATTCACCAACCATTATATTTGGTTGGTGAATTTAAAGCAAACATCAGCAATATAAAACAAGGCCGAAAAATCCCTCAGTTTTTGACACATCTCCGTGTAGAAGAACCAACAAATCCTCTCCGGGCAGGACATCCATCTTTATACATACCCTGTCTCAAAGAAATTTGTGATGCAGATTCCCATGACTGTTTGATCTATACAGATGGATCGCGTTTGGATAAACTGTCGAATCAAAATGCCAAAGTAGGCTGTGCCTTTGTCGCCTACAGGAACGACAGCGAACACACCTCAGCCATCTTCAGACTCTCCTCAGAGTGCTCAGTGTTTCAGGCGGAACTATTAGCTTTGCGAGAAGCAATCAAATGGTGTAGTCAGTCTGGTTACAGCGCTTGCGTTCACAGTGACTCGCAGTCAGCAGTAATATCAATTAGTGATAAATATAACACTAACATTATAGCCTCAGAGATAAGAATTTTAATAATGAAAAGTGTCGTCCATATTTGTATAACTTGGGTCAGAGGGCATACTGGGATAGTTGGAAATGAGAGAGCCGATGAATTGGCAAAGATGGCAGCCAACTCTGATGTGCCATTGTCGTACAATTTATGTCCGATATCATATATCAAAATAGTAGCCAAAGAACATTATATGCAAGAATGGAACGAAAGATGGGTCAATAGTGATAAGGGAATTCTTACAAAAGAGCTGTATTTTCCAACGGTCTATGATCGTAATAAATGTAAAGTAATAACGCCAAATTTCGTACTGACACAGTTTTTGACTGGGCATGGAAAATTCGGGGAATACTTAAATAGATTCCATATTAAAGACGATGCAACTTGCATTTCTGGGGAGGAATCTCAAGATGTCAAACATGTATTATATGATTGTCCAGTCTTTTGCCGTGAAAGATACGAGCTTGAGTTGTTACTGAACACTCTAAATTATACATTTATCAAACCGTTAACCAATATACTTACCAACTCCAAATCATATAAGTATTTCATGTCCTTCTTGAATAGAATATTCGTGAAACTGTAAAATGTTAAATTATTCCGGGGAAAAAAATCGTATTAGTTCTAATCAACTATAATGAAACTGTAAGTCTTCAATTTCGCATACTATAATATTGTAGGCCTACTATTAGTTTTAATTTTTATTTTAATTAGGCATTTGATTTCTAATTTTGAGCAATTTCTTGTAATACCTGATTATTGCCAATTGTTGTTAGGCCTACTAAATAATGTATTTAATTCGTAAATTTTAAGCCATCTCTTAGTATAGCTATTTATTGCCTCTAAAATAACATGTTTAATAGCTATTATATATATATATATATATATATATATATATATATTTCTTCCTATAACCATTAGATATAAATATAGAGACATGCCTTGAGGCTTTATGAAACGATCCAGTCTTTCGTTAAGGTGCATTCTTGTACATAATTCATGTGAATTGTAACCTTGACCACAATTTTGTATGATAATTGTATTATTGTTTATTGCTTATAAAATATGTATTTTGATACCAACTATAACCCTAATATACCTCAGGGTGAAATAGGGTTTATTAAATTGGATAATAAAAAAAAAGTGTGTACGCACCTTTATGCGACTCGTAAAGATTTTCTGCCAGTGACCTTGGCTGTAAAAACTGTGTGAGGAGGTAGTCTGTTAGCGCGTCACCAAGTAACACAACATTTCCCTTTTACTTCTGTTCAGACGTAGGAATTATTGAATACTGTCTGCTCAAGAACATCGCTTGGACATGTAGAAAATATGTCCATTACCTTAAGTTCAGTATTACATACGATTTGAACGCCCACAGAAAAACTTCCGCTCTTTCTCTGTACTCTTCAGCATGTTTCCCACCGGGTGATTTATCACTTGTGTGCAGTCTACTGCACCTATCATTCAGGGAAACGCAGCTATCCTACAAAAATGTAGCTGTATCTTAACATATTTCAATCTGAGATCCAGAAAACTTTTTTAATGTAGGAGCTAAGGATCCACATCTCTATTTTTCTGCTGGCTGTGCTTTTGTCTACCACAGAAGTCGCCAAAACAACTTAGAAAGGCTCCACAAGCATAAAATTTCAGAAGGTAAATGATGGGAGATACCCAATGATTTCTGTAAAGAAAACAGTTTTTCTCTCAAAATTAAATTATAATGATATTATAATATTGTCTTATGAATTTGCTTAAAATTTAATTTTAACTATTTCAAAATCATCAATTTCGACACAATTATGATAATCTCAACTATTATTACCTGTCTGTCATGTATTCTAAGTCATCATTTATTAATTCCAGCAGGCTTGAAACAGTGTCTTTTTCAGTCTGATCATTTCCAGAAATTTTTCATTTTCATACTCATTTAATAGACCAGACCTATGCCTTGTTCTCTTCTGTTTTCGCTTTTTGAAAAATACGTAACATACTCGTAGTAATTCATCATCACTATCATAACACATTTAAAAAAGTCGGAAACATTTCAATGTTGGTTACATACGGAGAGTAAGAGAAAGGCAGAAAATAGGAAAGACTCGGTTTGCAGTGAAAGACCTGCCCTTTGGCAGAACATTATGAATGAACGAATAGAAATAATTATCGCATAATGTAATATTATTTCCCCTTTCCGTAATATTGGTATTAACAGGATGTTTAATAAATAACATTACTAGTAGTGGAAGGGAGAAGGACTGGCCACTCATTATCTCCTGGCTTAGTTACTTCATTAGTGTTGCCCGATTTGTGTCATTTATTAGGTTCCAACCTGTACTAGTAAAAGCGCAGTAAACAATCTTAAACTTAATCAGTGTTCATCAACGTCATCAGACTTTGTAATGTTTAGAGAGAGCAACAAATGACAAGGTCAATAAATCATAATTATTTTTCTTAAGAGCAAAAAAGGTTAATCATAGCACAATTAAAAAATGTTCACCAAAGTCATTTATTTCTTTGAGACATGAAACATGTTAAAATTGTAAGAGCTATATTGCGTGACACATTTGAAAATGGCTTGTGAACAGCTGAGGGTAATGCGACAAAGTGTTTGTGTGGCTGACTTCATACTTGTTGATCTATATCTGTTTCGCAGAATAGCTGCGAAGTGACCCACGCGAATGATTAGGCTACATGTTGATTGATTATTCCTAACGCCTTTGTTTCCTACAATCAACGATACAATCAGTCATTATTTCATGTCGTACAGCGTAAGTAATTTAAGCATAGGAGTGTCGTACACAAAACTTAATTAGCGATGCTGGCGCTGGTTCCGTGCTCCTATATAAAAAAATGAAATGTAACAGATTTTCAGAAAATCGGTCATATTTTCAAACCAAAAAAGAGTTATAATTTAACGAGTGAGTGAGTGAGTGAGTGAGTGAGTGAGTGAGTGAGTGAGTGAGTGAGTGAGTGAGTGAGTGAGTGAGTGAGTGAGTGAGTGAGTGAGTGAGTGAGTGAGTGAGTGAGTGAGTGAGCGAGCGAGTGCTTGCTTTGGAGGTTATTATGTTTATGTGGGTTAGCGATTATTTGAATAATTAAATTAGTAGTTACCAACTTAATTGATTTGACGACTGCTAGGTATCTTGCTATGGTGAGTAATGCTAGGTTTACACGGCGAGAGTTTAGAGCGAGAGAAGATCTAAAGTATCAGGAGAGCTCTCTAACGGAGTGTTTACACGGCGACAGATTATAGCTTCTCTAAACCCATTAGCGAGCTCTCATGAGATTTATATAACTCTAAACTCTAATGTTACTCTCCGGACCGTTTACATGGTGCAGACAGTTTAGAGTGAGAGAAAGTGTTACGAGCATATAGAAAAGAATAGGCTGGTCAATGCGTTTATAACTATGGCAGAAACACAACGTTTTTCGGCCGCTGTAGTGTGCAATTCTACTGAATTGAAGAAAGCAGAGGAGAAATAGATCTACGTGGGAAAAACCCTGGATATCTCGCAGGAACACGCATGGAGCTTACACATCGGACCTATAATTGGCAAAAAAGACACAACTATGAGGATTGTCATTAGTATTATTTAGTATAAAGGAAAGGCTGTTGGTCACATTACGCTTCCTAGCAACAGGTTTATACCCTAAACACATTATTTTATTGTTCTTAACAGAATAAATTATGAATAATAATAATAATAATAATAACAATAATAATAATAATAATAATAAATAAACATATCAAAATGGTAGACTACATTGTTCATGTAAAATGTATTAAGTTTCTTTCATTATGTTCGAAAGGGTATGGTGTATGAATTGAACAACAGGAAGGTAGTGCCTGAGTATATGTCATACCTTTTCATATCAAAAATACAACCATTTATTTTAATATAATTGATACAGAGAAGTTTTGAAATTACGTCTATTGACCATAAAATATTGTACGAAGCATTTAATACGCAACGATGAATCCTTTAAATGCCCCAAATGTCAATGTCAATAAGTGTTCTGCTACAAATATCTAGAACCGAACAGTGCTCTGAGCGGCGGAATTGCGTCTCTACATTTACACGGCGAGAGTTTAGAGAAGAGAGGGCTAGAGATTATAGCTGAGTAGGCCTATAGCTCGTGCGGAACATGGTGAAACTTGGAGGGAGAGAACAGTATTGTGGTGTGGGATCGACTACCGACAGATGTTATGTGACGAGATGCAAGCGAGACTGAACAAGTGTTACCCCCTCCACTCTTAACCGCCCGTAGAACTGGTTTCTCCATCAAGGTCAAGCTTCACCAGGTTCCGTTCGACCTATACCACCGTGTAAACGGTTTTGAGAGTAGGTATCTCGTTGACTCTAATTAGATATTAGAGAAACTAAATAGAGAGGCCTTGAAAACTGATCTCGCTGTGTAAACACCCTTAACAGAGAACTCGCATATGCTCTCAACTCTCATTATAGCTACTCTAAATTATTCAACTCAGTTGAACTTTTTCATAAACTCTCGCGACAGAAGCAGTATAAATGACGGTCAAAAACAATGGAGTGTCGAAGACACGAAGATTGTTTGAAGCATATGAATTAGAAAGTTGTTTGTGGAATGTGTTTAACAAGAATTAGGACCATGAGAAATCAGGCATTGCCAAAATTAGCTGAGACTGTTGAGGCGTCTGAATTTGGCTTTTAGTTTTGTTAATTTACTGTAATTTGGCCGTAATTTTAGCAAGGTCCATTGTTTTAGTTGTTAATTATTTTGTGGGTTTTATTCTTGCTTATCTATTTGTTGGAGGAGGTACAGCGAAAGCTCCATAACTGTAAGTGCGAACTGTAATAATAATAATAATAATAATAATAATAATAATAATAATAATAATAATAACCATTATTATCACTGTTTTATTATTATTATTATCACTATTATGTTATTATCACTACTGTGTTATTATTATTATTATTATTATTATTATTATTATTATTATTACTGTGCATTTATCACCATTCACTTTATGTGGAATATTTTCCATAGTCCTTTAATACTTTTGATAATGTAGCCTATCATATTAATAATAATAATAATAATAATAATAATAATAACGCTCACCTAGTGCATTGCAAACAAATCACATAACTGGTACAGTGGGGTCTGTACCGGTATGTGTTAACAAGAATATAGTTATAATTTAACAAAACGAAATAGGCACAACTATTACACTGCATTAGTAGAACCATTATAAACACAATAGCTATAATGAAAGAAGATGAACAATGTTATGTGAAAAATTATTGTTTTTCTTTGAACACTCGGTCTCTTTTGAGGAGCTAAAACGCAATCAGTCATTTTCATCGCAAATTCTGCACACTTTTTTTAACATTGGAGGTAAATTGGACTTTGGCCCTTGTAGCAAGAATTTTTTTTTCCTCTTTAATTTTGGGGGGCACAAAGCACATCTTCTTCTCCTTTTTCGTCTTCTTCTCAAGAACCACTTCTTCAGCTGCATCCGTTGCCTTTCTTTCATCAGCAAACCTGAAAGTTTTCTTTATACAAGGTTCCTACAAAAGACCTTTCCGGTTTTGAACACATGTAATTTACGTGCTATGAATCTGAGGTGCATGAAAATAGTACCAATGGAAAGAGAAACTCCAAACGTTTAGTTTCTTGACTTAAAGATGTTCAATGTGTCCCCCCCCCCTTAGTAACACGGCACACATCAAGCCTATAGTCAAGTTCCACGTAGGTACGCGGATTTTCCGATCTTCAGATTCTGAGGTTATGTCTGTTCACCTTACCAGAAAGTTGAATAGTGACGTCGTCAGAAAACACCACGGAACGAATAAATTCATCATCGTTTTCAATTAAAGTCTACATACTTGTGCAAAAATTTCTTCGTAGTACTTTGTCCTCTGGTATTAGGGCTTGCAGCAACTGTAGTAAGTATGGATGTAGTCGCAACCGCTTGCGAAGAATCGTGCCTTTAAATCTGTGTATCATTTACGGATTTTATGCCCACTGAGTGGATCTGCACCAAACTTTGTTCGGAAATGCTTTTGCACATTAATAACCGACTGGTTCACATGAAAATTAAGCTCTTCTGTCGTCTATAGCAGCCATTTCGCCTCAACAATGAACAAATTTGTTTATATGTACTATTATGAGGCGTGTTATCAAGTAGGGAAACAATGTTAACACAACTAAACTTTTTTAGTTTCTCTTACCATTGGTACTATTTTCATGCATCTCTGATTCATAGAATGTAAATTACATGTGTGCCGACTTGAGCTATAATTTGCACATTTTTTATCAAGACTATCAACTCCGTCCTTCGTACAATTACAGTATTCTATAGGAATAAATAAATAATGACTCACCCAACAATATTAGTAACGCAAGTACTATGCACGGTCAGGTTACACAACTGCTGACACACTGCTCAGAAGTTAGATGGGTGATGATGTCATAAAAACGCACTGACCAGTCTATTCTTCTCTAAATGCTCTCTCTCAACACTTTCTCTCACTCTAAACTGTCTGCACCATGTAAACGGTCCGGAGAGTAACTTAGAGTTTAGAATTATATAAATCTCATGAGAGCTCGCTAATGGGTTTAGAGAAGCTATATTCTGTCACCGTGTAAACACTCCGTTAGAGAGCTGTCATGATTCTTCAGAACTTCGCTCTGAACTGTCGCCGTGCAAACATAGCATGATTATTACTTTAGACCTGTATTTCAAGAGTTATGCGCAAGCTTGTATAATCTCGTACGCAACAGTCGCGATAGTTAATGAAAAAGTTCAACTTATCTGACTAATTTAGAGTACCTATAATGAGAGCTGACAGTATATGCGAGTTCTCTGTTCAGGGTGTTTAGACGGCGACAGCAGTTTTCAAGGCCGCTCTATTTAGACTCTCTATTTAGATATTAGAGTCAACGAGATACCTGCTCTCACAACCGTTTACACGGTGATACTCAGCTATAATCTCTAGCTCTCTTCTCTAAACTGTCGCAGTGTAAACGTAGCATAAGACGCTTTAGGTAACACTTTTCATTCATTGACTTGCTGGTCTGATGATTGGGGTATTGTGTGTGGACGATTTTAAGGATATTGTAAGCAATGAAATGGATTATTTCCGGTCCCACATTTATGGTCATTTTGAGAGATTTAGACACTTTTAAGAAAAGTAGCAATTTCTAGTGAAAAAAGTCGAACTACATGAGATCTGTGTTGACTGTGTTTGTAATCTCTGTGTAAGTGAATCTCGTTGTTTCAACTTGTGTTTTACGTTCATAAAAGGCAATAAACACAATGTGAATTACACATATATTTTCGGTCAAGAAATAAAATATACTGTTTATTGTATTTTTACTGCATGTGTATGATATTAGAGATTCACAAATTATAATATACATATTTTACAGGTTAGTAAGTGATTATCCTCAAACAAATATCTTTGTTTCGAGTATGCTGCTATCTTTTAAATGAAGTTGTATCTCGGAAAAATTTCGATACTGTGTTTTGGGGGGATCTCGACATGTATCTATCAAAATGTTTGTGTTTTTTGAACTTAGCAGAGTTCGCAATCCTTCATAGAGTTTTTAATATCACTTTGTCGTCCACACCTTTGAAGTAACGGTTAGCGCGTCTAACCATTAAAACCAGGAGGGCTGGGTTCGATTCTCGGTCGGGGCAAATTACCTGCAAATGATGGGTAACTTTCGGTGCTGGACCCCGGACTCATTTCACAGGCATTATCATCTTTATCTCATTCAGACGCTAAATAACCTAAGATGTTGATAAAGTGTCGTAAAATAACCTACTAAAATAAAATATCACTTTGTCCGTCAGTTTTTCTCTCTGCATGCACGAAGTTGCTCATTTTCCATTGAACCAATCTTAATTAAGCTTTATATTTTAATGTTCATTGATATCGGACAAATAGGAAAAGGCAAAACGCTAGATAGAAACATGGAAGCTCAATTAGTTCGGCATATCCTTCACCTTGCTTCTAAAGGCTATATGGATTAACAACTAATGACGTAAGAGAATTGACATTCTGATGTACTGCAGGATAACATGTTTGAGTACAATCTGGTTCTAGCCGAAAATTGATGTGAAATTCGTGTTGAAGAAGACATTACCACTCCTCCAAAAACACCACAGACACCATCTGCGCAAAGATATTTAGGCTAGTCTAATTCCGCATTACTGATACTTTCTTTGAAGAACCGTCGCCAGTCCCGCTGCTAAAGCTTTCATCTGTGGCAAACGAGTAACGAAACTGCAAGATTCAGATTAATAACGTCTGAAAACTATAGGAAACAGCTGAAGGAGACTAAACAACAAAAAGAAGTTAGGTTTTCCCAGAGAAGGAAGCCGCCTAAGCAGGGCCGGATTTAGGTATAGTGCCGCCCCTAGGCAGTGCTAAAATTTGCCGCCACCCTCGCCCCCAACTCTCACAAACAGTTTATGAGCAGCTATTATACAGGTCATGTTTAGTTTAAATTAATTTTTAAATAAAATATTACAATTCAGAAAACAATAAATTACTGGAATCAAAATACATGCATCTCACTCGTGAATTATAAAGATTTTTTTCTGTGTGACATTGCAGTTCCGGCATGTCTCTTTCTTTACTGTGTTATTTTACGACGCTGTATCAACATCTCAGGTTATTTAGCGTCTGAATGAAGTGAAGGTGACAATGCCGGTGAAATGAGTCCAGGGTCCAGCACCAATAGTTACCCAGCACGTGCTCATATTGGGTTGAAGGAAATCCTCGGAAAAAACTTCAACCAGGTAACTTGTCCCGACAGGAATTCGAACCCGGGCCACCTTGTTTCACGGCCAGACGCGCTAGCCGTTACTCCACAGGTGTGCACACGGCATGTCCTCACTGTACACTCCAAACAGAGAGGTTTCCTGCAACAATGACAAATGTATGCTGTTTTCTGTTGCTTCTTTGGCGGACAGGTGTAGAAATTTTTCTGTTTCTCAAGTTCCTCTTCAAAATTTGATTTAATGATGGCACAGCCTCTTCAGATCCAAATAGTCTTCTGATACAGACTCGGGTTTTAAAAGTAATGAACTTGTTGTTGTTTCTAATAATGCATATCGGGAGTAACGAGTACGTTTGCAAGATTCTTCATGAAAAACATTCTGGAAATTAGTTCGTTGTCATTGTAGGAATCGTACATGATAACTGCACTAATGTCAAGAATTCTAATATATATATATATATATATATATATATATATATATATATATATATATATATATATGTAGGGAATCGACGCCACCATTAGTCAAATTATAATATGCAATAATTTCTGATTTATCACTTACATCATCAAAAAGATTTGAGTGATGCATAGAGCATACCAGAACGACAGTCCTATTCTTTCTTGGAACGTGAGACACCATGGTCACATCATTCATATTTTGCTCATCGTTCTCGCCAACATCTCTCACCTCTAACTCAAATTCTGACTCATGCTCGCTTACTATCGCGACATCTTCGGTGCAATCGAGATCAGAAGTACTTCCTTCATCGTCCTCATACATAGTGATATAGCACTGTTGGAATTAGTAGCATTTACATTCACTGCGTTCGAAGGGCCAGGTTTGTTATTCATGGTCTTAGGATTTTCAAATTCACATTATACGAAGGAGAAGGCTTGCTAGTCATACTGGGTACCCAGGCATGGTCTGCCAGACCGCCCGAAATAATATAAATGTGATAAAAATGATAAAATACTGCCAGAGGCAGTTACAAACAAATCTCTATGACGGAGGTCGTCAACAACAATAAACAATATTATTACACAGAATCACAGCTGCGCAATTAAATTTTAAATGGAGATATAAGCAGTGTGACCAACCGCAAATGTCTGAGTGACCATGCCTAGGTGGTTGAGGGTATTGTTATTAATGTTCTTCAAGACAGGAGCAACTCCCACCCTGAAAGGAAGCTATTCGACCTCAAAACGATATCAAAACTTTTATTTCTATATTCTGAAATGGAAAGAGAAGCAAGGATTTAATACCGATGTGACAGTAGTTTACGGTTATGATTTCTATGTACGACCTTGTACTGACATTTTGTTTTCATATTATATCTTTTTATTGCATAAAAATTTTATCCCTATCATCATCACCATTGTTGTTTGGAATGTTGGAGTGTAACAATAACTTTCAATGGGAACTTACTGGAGATATAGAAGATTGTATCAAATCAACCGTGAAGTTTGTTAAAACTTGTAATACTCTAAGTACGGTTTACTTACATTTAAAAATGATTACGTTTGGTAGAAAAAAACATTATATCTGTGTCCTGGACTGAATCCTATATAAAATTAGAATAATTGAATCGTGTTCTAATATCAAATACTCAACCTTGTAGATTTCACTTAACTCTTTCCCACTATATCATTTAAGCTCACCTTACCTCCACCATAATTTTGATTTAGGTTAGGACCTACATCATAAGGTATTGAAAATGTATTGTTTAATGTTAAAATTTCATATTTATACTTTTGACTGTTATGATGTTAATTTTAATGGTAAAAAGGAATTTAAAAAATGTACTAACTTTGTTGTAATACAGTAAATGTACACCTGAAAATGCAATTTGCTTACGCAATAGCGATATAACTATAAGCTTTCGATATATCGATATATTTTTTGCAATATATGTCGATTATCGAAATTAGATTTCCAATAGATTGCAATATCAATAAATCGGTATTTAATTTATTTCCTCCATCACTAGATCTGACGAAGCACATAAGACTCGAGACAAAAAAAAATATAAATTCAAACTTATTCATTGTTGAAACAAAATTGATTTGTGAAAGGCAGGCTGTGGTTTATTTTTGAGCATTGATTTTGTTGGTGCCATAATTATTACGAGTATTTCTTACTTCGATAGAAAGTATAAAGTAAATTGAAAAATAAACTCCAACTCTTTGCGGAATAAACCTTTAATATCGAATTATATAGTACACATGCTCTAAAGTGATGTAGTATTGTTGACGATATATTATATTGGAAAGTAACAGAGTTCTGCTTGCTATTCATAGCGATAAATAATAAACACACATCCAATATCATTTTCAACAATGCATTCTTGTTTATATAAGTAGTTAAATTTAAGCAGTTGCAAAGTACGTATAATAAGTGATACCGACATTAGAATATAACTATGCAGCCGTACACTTTCCTTTTACTCTCGCCACTACCGCGACAATGCGATAACAAGCCAATATCCGACTTCCACAAGGTGTTCAAGAACAAGCTTCAGAAAATATTTACCAACAAGTGTTTTAAAAACAAATTTCACTGTAAAATGAAAATATAAAAACAGAAGGAAAAAGGAAGAGAAAGAGAGAGAGAGAAAATGCATCCTCCTGGAAATTGCCGTCCTAGGCAAATGCCTAGGTTGCCTAGGCCTAAATCCGGCATTACGTTTAATGCTCGGCGTGTAGGGAGGCGGGCACTAGTTCATCAAACAATCTAGACAATAAAAAAAACTATTGTGCCGCGTGTAGTGGGTATTACTAAGATGAAAATGCTAGAGAATTTTATGTTCAGTGTCTAGGAGAATACGAAAAATGGTTTCACAACGAATCTGTGGAAAATGGCACCGACATGTGACCAAAGCCAGTAGGAGTATTATAAAGTATTTAGAAATATTTCAGGAGCAAAATTTATGTTGTAAATGTTGGGTTCTAAAGTTTTTCCTATGTTTGTCATATAATGTCGAAATCTCCCCCATTATGGGAGAAGTCGACAATTCGGCACCAATTTGTATTTTTTAAAATACAGTGATACAAAATGATTACATTGGCAGTAGATATATTAAATGTACGGAAAACATGTCCATACATATTAGGAGAAGAAATTAGAATAAAATTTGCATAAATTAGTCTCAAAATTAACATTTTTCATTTTTCATTAGCGTGTCCAGATGTCCATAAATATTCCTGTATTTCGTATAAAGATAAATTAAGAGCTTATCCTTAATACAGACATAATTGAATAATTAACTTTTGAGCATCATGTCAGAAGTTATAGGGCTTATAGGAATTGGTAAAAAAAAAGTAATCATTTTTAAAACATTACGAGAAACGCTAGCCTTTGCTAAGTCATGGAGATGCAATAGCAATAAGTTATACAAACAGCAAAGTTAACAGCGATCAACCGTACCATATCTGCTTGATTGCCATGTGAATATAAGCTATTATATGGAAAATTACTAGTGTTCTATTCTGTGAAAATCACCAAACAAACACCATTACTTGCAAGAAGTCAGGGTTCAAAACTTAATTAGTGTAGGGTGCAACATATATTAAAGGTACCGAATTCAATTGTTTTAAACGTGTTTCCCACGCCTGTATGAGTCCATACAACATAATCCTCGTGGTCCTGTGTATTTTCAATGCGTCCAGGACATTAAAACTGCTTTGAGTGTAGTAATCCACAAAACGTTGTCCCAGGAAATCCTGAATTGTAGGACAGTACATTCTAGTAAGAGAGATAAACTAAATGTTGCAAGGTGGGAAGGGAGAGAAGTTGGAAAAATAAAGAGAAATTGAGCAAGGGGGTACAGTGGCATGCAGCAAAGTGGCAAAGTTTGAACAGAATGTGTTCCCTACGCCCTACCGCTCTTCATCCTCTCTACCATTAGCCGCACGAGTGCTCATCCAGTGGACCGTAACCCAGTAATGGGGGCAAGAGGTAGACCAGTCTTTTCAGATAGCTCAAGGGATGAAAAAAAGAAAGGGGTGTGGAGGTGGGGGTTGTATGTTCAGAAGAAACTACACCCCAGAGACGAGTCCCAATACCAGCAAATACGATCAGAAAGGATGAAAGAAAATACTATAAAATAGGAGGCAGAAAGGGTAGATACTGAAAGAAGCCATACGAAGTCTATGTTGTGAAAGACTCCCATGTAAAATATCTCCGACATTTCGTTTAATGTAACTGTCATAGCCATCATGAATGATACCCAAACATTTTCATGTTTTCAGCATAAAATCAGTTATACGGAGATTTAACACAGATTTAATGCAGAGACAGAAAATTATGAAAAATGATCCTTGAAGGATATATTTGTGTTTCACACCTTTCATTTTCTATTACGATTAGCTTTCTTATATTATTACTGTACTGTTATTACAATTATTTATAATTTACATACTGGGCTATTCACATGACCATAAATAAAATATCAAAGAGTGATTAACTTGATTAATTTTTAGAAATATTATCAGAAGGTCATAGAGAAAGTGTCAAAAATATGGAACACCATTTTGTTGTTTTTTTTTTTTTTTTTTTACTTTTCGTTTTACATCTTTTGAATACTGAACATAAAGTATTGTTCTGTTTATTGTTCTGTGAATTCTGTAGTGCTCGGGAAAAAGTCAAAAATATTAATTTTACAGGAGAAGGAAAAAACTATCTTCACACTACTTTATGTCGATTTGATTTTCTTCTGTATGAATTATTGTAATGGGAGAAATACTTATGTATCTTTTGCCGAGCGAGCAGATGTTCCGTAAGTTGTCAATAAAAATAAAAACTTTTTGTGGAAACTGACTTATGCCACTTTTCCCAAGCATTGCAGAATTGGTCTACATTGGATTTAGAAATTCGTAAGATGTTATGAAATATTTAAAAAAGTAATTTCCTCAAAATCTAACATATTTCTTCATAAAAATGGAGGTACAAATATAGATTACTATTAACAAGTTACAACATTAACAAAATTGCAAAGTCAAAATGGCCTCTGTTAAGAAAAGCACAGAACAAGCATTCAGAATCTTGATTAGAAGGTGTTTTCCCAACAGTAATATTGAATCCAGATGAATCGCCTCTCACGTATTTTTTCGAACTTTTTTATGGCTCCTTGCATTTGGATTAATCTTGCTCAGGATAGGGACCGATGGCGGGCTTATGTGAGGGCGGAAATGAACATTCGGGTTCTATAAAAGCCATTTGTAAGTAAGTAGTACTCATTCCAGATGAACGGTCTGTCACTTCTTTTCTCGAACTTGTTTTATGACTTCTTGCATTGCCTTTTCATACCACTGTTTTCTAAGTTTATTGGAAGGTGAAGTTTTTCTTCCTTCTACAGATGTCGACAATAGTAACGAAAAAGAAAACCAGAGTATAAAGATGGAATACTAATAATACAGTAAAACCTTATTAAAACGTACCCTCTATAAAAAGGAAACCTGCACAAACGAAAAATAAATTTGGGAACGGAATGATTTCCTATGTAAAACAATACTTTAAAACGGAAAACTGCATAACGCGAAAACGGAATAATTTTTGGGCACCATTTAAGTAAAAAAACCTGACTAAAACGGATAATTTTAAGCGTAACTGTTGCTAAATAATTCTTTCAAACCATTTTTAATTTTGCGATAATACTGTACGAAGCATGACATAATTTCTTTGTGTGACTGTAAATGCAATGATCTGGAAGACTTTCGCTATTCATTGTCAAGCATTGGGGGTGAAGCTTGCCTAGAATACAACACGTCTCAGGTCGTATATCACCTGAGACGTGTTGTATTCTAGCGGAAGCCTTCCAAATGACTACGCATTGATACTGTCTTTCGCGGCAATATATTATTTTTCAGTTCGAAGCTGAACTATTGAAACGTTTATCATTATTGCTTTTTCGAGGAAAGTTGAATTTTGCGGTAAGTTCTTTTCTTGAATATACATTGTTATTATTTGTTCTGCTGTACTACTTTTAGTGCTAATTCTATTAATACTAATTATGCGTGTCCCACATAACATCTTTTCTTATGTTTTATATTCCTACGTTTCCTTCCACTAGAAACTACCACATATTCACCTGCATTACGACGTACCTCTGATTTCAAATGTAATTTATTACATTTTCCAACAATTTTTCTTCTTCCAAATACAGTATAGCTTATCGCTATAAAATCGTTTCATTTCTAACTCCATCTCCACAAGTATTCCTTCATAAATTCAACGATTTTTCACTTCCAAAATCACCAGAAGTACCTGTGCGCTATTTTCTCCTATTTTTCATGAATTGTCATCAAAATAGTTTTCTCCGTAGAATTCCTGAGCATAATAGGCTACCTTAATTTTTTAAGTGGTTGGGACTTTTTGGTTGGAAAGGAATTTTTTCAGGAGTCGGTAGTTTTTTTTTTTTTTCATTTTAGCGACCTGGCAACACTGGTTGTCAACAAATTGCAAATAATTACTAATTTCGCTTCTATAGAGACAAGTGTGATTGATTATGCAATGTATGCGAATTCGTTTCAGAATAATCATGCATTCATAATAACATTTTAACATAGTCTACACATCTTCCTGTGCAGTAACATTTACACCATGACAATTCATAAAATTGAATAACGTAAAATGTATTTATTCGCAACTTCATTACAGGTTATTAAAATAAAAAGAGTATGAAAAAACAACTGAAACCGAATTATTAAACATTTCCCACAATTTCAAAAAAGTGCCTTTCACATTCGAAGCTAATATGGCTTTAACAAATATACACTATCCTATATCTTTCTTTTCTCCTTAATGTGCTGTTTTCTATTCTACTGTACTCATAGACCAATGATCATAGTTTCCTTTATATAATCAATATCTTTCGATAATCTATATCATTTATTTACTTATAACATACAATATGCAAGAAAAGTTAAAAAATAAAAAATAACGAGTCGAGGAACAAACAATTACACTTTTTCATAACATGAAATATAGGAGAGAGTCGGGTAGTATCGGACATCGGGTAATATCGGACAGTGAGTTTCTTTCATCTACCACACGATGATAGTACCTGATTGACATGGTTACGTTTCTGTGACATCGCATAGAGAAGCGTAACCATGTCATTCAGGTACTACAATATGGTGGTAGATGAAAGAAACGCACTGTCCGATACTACCCGACTCTTCCCTACATTATTATATAAATGAGTCGGTTAGAGTCATAACTCACAGGCTCCAAAAAATAAAAAATTGAGATACCGTTATAATCCCATGCGGTTATCTGCGTAGAACACGATTCAGAGGTTAATTTTTCACATTTCTTACACGATGCTTGTGTAAACGGGCGACAAACTTACTGGTTTTTATCAAAAGTCTCATGATCCCCTGGATCTTGTGAGTTCTGTTGCATAGCGCTTCTCGACCAATCACCTATCAGTATTTCCCTCCCGCTTCTCCACTTCTTGTTGTGTAGAATAGGATTGTGGATGTGTATCTTGCGTGTGCTGTGTTATTTTTATAAATATCAGTGAATTTAGCGGCTGTAATTGTACATTTTGTAAACGTAATATTATGGAAGAGAACATATCACAGATTGAAGAGAGAGGATGATCACTGAAACGTATAGCAGCTCCAGAAATAACTAACAGAAACCGGGCCAAACTAACAAGGTTAATATTCTTTTCTGATCCTGGTTGGCTCCTACTGATATATTGGTAAATTAAGCAGGACCAAGTGTTTTATCACATTATAATATATTCAAGTCCTACATGTACCGTATATCATTGATGATGCCGTGAATAATAATTAATTGGACAATATTGAAAATATGTGCGAATTGATGGAAGCAGACGTTAATCTTGTAATATAGAGGAACATAGTAAGAAAAATTTGAGTTTTGATAAAAATTTATAATCAGTATTTCTTTTGTAGGTTAAAAATTGAGAGGTCGACTCAAATGACGGGAGAACCCGCTTTTATAAAAAAAATAGTTTTTTCATCTCTAAAATATTGTGTCATAATTGCAATGTTTATGGCAATAGCTTATCTCACTGGAGTTTTAAATATCCACCAGAAATTCTCAGACTGTTCTCAGAATATTTAATTTCTCTATTCCAAGATTTGTGACTTATCCTTCTCTCTGACTGGACCCCTCACTTTATATTGTACTTTGTTATTTTGTAAAATGTACTCGTCTAAAGCATTTAATAATTGGACACCTATTTTTTTTTACAATGAATTCAAAAATATGCTTGAGACAATGTTCTAGTGTAATATTTTAATTTGTTACTGTCAAATCCCACATGATCCCAACGGGTCACTTTCTAAACTCACATGTTCCAAACGGAACACTCTCAGAACGCTCATGATCTAAAGGTCATTGTCAAAACTCGTATGATCCATAATTTAAAGCTAAATAACTTTTACTCCTGTGTAAATAAATGCGGTTACAAATCTAAACAGTAGTTTTCAATCATTGCTCTTTCATTTATTAACCTTCATTGTGAAGAAAATGGACTCCAAGTGTTACAAATATGTTTTCCCTCATTTGTGAAAATGTTCATATTTGGAATAAGTGAGTTATGACTTTAACCGACTCAAATGACAAACTTTCGCTCTGATCTGAGACACCAGTCCTTAGACCAAAGTTTTTAAACATTTTTGAACATGTGGCACATGAAGGTTTAATTTAAAATCCCGCGGCACATTCATATAATCTAAACCAATGATTTATAACCGATGGAGAGATTTTGAGGGTTTTAGGGGGGAATATGAATACTGAATGTTGAATTGTGCCGCGTTCGCTGAATGTTGACTTCTTGTGGACTCACTTTTTACTACTCTTTTCACTTTTATTTTCTCAGTTTTTGCTACAATCCGTACTAATTTAATTTTCTCGCGGCACACCGGTTGAAAATGGCTGCCTTAGACGATGAATATGTTTATTTTATGAAGTATCTGAAGAATTTTTCTACGTAGATAACTGTTTCACATTTTGGGTTCCCCAATAAAGATGTAAAATCCCGCGACTTAGTACTCTCCAAAAATAGTAGGAAACATTAGGAGGATTTTCATCTAGGTACAAACTGAATGTTATGAAGTAGCTTTGATAAGCATCTCCGGATGTATTATGTCGGCATCGAAAGCTTTTGTTCTCACACGGCTGAGGATATATATGCAAGGTTAAGAAATAGACAATTCCATCCGGCCAGTGGCCCAGTACCTCAATGAAACCTATCCTGAGCGTTCAATCTGTCGCTGTGGTGTCATTTCTTGGTCATCGAGGTCACTCAGCATTAAACCATGAGATTATGGTGTGTGGGGTTCGCTAAAGAGCGAAGTCTACAAGCGCAAAGTGGAAACAAGGGAGCAATTGCATGCCCACCTTTTAAATACTTTTGTCCACACCAGTGGAGTAACGGTTAGCGCGTCTGGCCGCAAACCAGGTAGCCCGGGTTCGATTCCCAGTCGGGGAAAGTTACCTGGTTGAGGTATTTTCCGGGGTTTTCCCTCAACCCAATATGAGCAAATGCTGGCTAACTTTCGGTGCTGGACCCCGGAATCATTTCACCGGCATTATCACCTTCATCTCATTCAGACGCTAAATAACCTAAGATGTTCATAAAGTGTCGCAAAATAACGTACTAAAATAAAAAATTTAAATGCTTTTGATAACATTAAGAAAGGTCCGAACCAGATGGTCTGGCTACAGTTACGAAGTGCATAGAGAAGTATAACAACATAATATTAGTTTATCTTCAAATTTTTCCTTATTTTTTTTTAGCATTAAACCATGAGATTATCGTTTGTGGGGTTGGCTAAAGAGCGAAGTCTACAAGCGCAAAGTGGAAACAAGGAAGCAATTGCATGCCCACGTTTTAAATGTTTGTGATAACTTTAAGAAAGGTCCGAACCAGGTGAAATTAGCAACACGGCGTCTGGCTACAGTTACGAAGTGCATCGAGGAGTATAACAACACAATATTATTTTATCTTCAAATTTTACCTTACTTTTTAACGGACACCAATAGTAGTGTCTTTTACATCAGCATTGGAGAAAGTAAAATGCTTCTCATCATCCATTATTATTACTCTATTATGGCGGTGCGTCCTGTGCGTTCAATGATTTAAAGAACCCCCAGGAAAAACAATTTTATTGCTTAAATAAATTTATTTATAATTTACACTATTATTTTTGTATCTTTAATAAGTTTACTTACAATATTGATGCCTCTATGAATCGCAGAGATCGAATAAATGCTTACGAAGTTCAATTCGACGGTCCCATGGAATAACATATTCATGATTCGTTTTTTCGATGTTACTAATTTCTTAAGAAAAAAAAATATCCTAGTCTACAATAATGGAATACAATATTTTATTTTGGATCCCAAGTTGATCTCCAACAAATGGAAATGGTACAAGAGCAAGATGCTTCTGATGATAACAGTAAACTACGTGTACAACACATTGTACGAGGGGGATCCAGGAAATAACGACCATTCGCGCATACTCGCCGCGCAGCTGACTCCCCTTCCTTGTTTGAAGGTCAACTGGCTTCCTTAACATGTGTTCTCATAATGTTGTGAGTACTGGTTGCAACAAGTCGCCATTGTGCATTTTGTGTTACTTCAAAATGAACGACGTGATTGATAATCCCGCCGACTGTGAGGTGAGGAGTGTGATTCGATTTTTGAATGCCCGACATTTGAAACCTGCAGAAATTTACCGGCAATTGAAAGAAGTGTATGGTGATACTGTAATGAATGAAAGAAATGTGAGAAAATGGTGCGAAATGTTCAACAATGGGCGAACAAATGTCCACGATGAAACTCCATCCGGACGCCCATCACTCATCACAGAAGACCTGAAGACTAAAGTGAACGACAGAATCTTGCAAGACAGGCGCACATCACTCGAAGAATTGCATATTGCCTTTCCTGACATTTCTCGTTCTTTGCTTGGTGAAACTGTGTCGCAACATCTTGGCTACCACAAAATCTGTGGACGGTGGGTTCCACGGCAACCGAGTGACCAACACAAAACTCAGAGAATGGCCTCAGCATTGACATTCTTGATGCGATATCACACAGATGGAGACGCCTTTCTTGATCAAATTGTGACTGGTGATGAGACCTGGGTGTCTCACAACACCCCAGAGACCAAGCGCCAATCACGTCAGTGGCATCATCCCTCATCACTCAAGAAACCGAGAAAATTCAAACAGACTCTCTCAACACAAAAAGTCATGGCTACTGTCTTTTGGGATCGCAAAGGTGTTCTTTTGCTGGATTTCATGCCAAAAGGCACTACGATCAATGCAAATCGTTATTGTGAGACTTTACGAAAACTACGGTGAGCCATCCAAAACAAGAGGCGAGGAATGCTTTCGAGAGGAGTTGTGTTTCTTCACGACAACGCCCGCCCGCACACTGCTGCTTCAACTCGAGAATTGCTGGATCAGTTCGGTTGGGAAATCTTTGATCATCCGCCCTATAGTCCAGACCTTACTCCTAGCGATTTTCACCTTTTCACTAAACTGAAAGACTTTCTGGGTGGTACGCGTTTTGAAAGTGATGAAGAGTTGAAGAAGACAGTGAACACCTGGCTTAATGAACTGGCGGCAGAGGAGTATAACACGGGAATTCTAAAGCTAGCGAACAGATACGACAAATGTTTAAATGTAGGTGGTGATTATGTAGAGAAGTAAAGGAAGCTTCAGTTATGTAACATACTTTGTTTTTTCAAATAGATATATTTTTTTTTAATTATTACAACAAAACGGTCGTTATTTCCTGGATCCCCCTTGTATTTGACAATTCTACTTATAATATGCCCGTTTCAGGATTTGAGTGCAGTTGATACAAGCGCAGAATAGACATCGTTTGAAGACTCTGCGAATGCTGAAATTTCTAAGCAAAATAAAAAGAAACATGCAGGAAAGAAAACTAGTCCTGGTAGAAAGTGGAAAAAAAATGAAAGTAATTGGACGATCAATATTAAAAAAAGGAAAAGGCATGAAGGATCAGAATACAGTTCATCTACAGGAAAAATAATACAAGCAAGACAAATGGGACCAGGTTGAGCCTTAACATGTAGATATGGTTGCAAAAACAAGGTCACTCATGAAGACAGAGGAAAAGTTTTCAGTAGATTTTGGAGTCTTTCAGAACACACTAGAAAATGGGATTACATTACAAACAACGTAAGAATAATTGAAAGGAAAAGAACAACAACTGCTTCGCCTAAAGTATCTAGAAGACAGTTCACTTTTATTTACACTTTACCTGTTGGCAATGAAGAAAATAGTGTGCAGGTCTGCAAAACGATGTTCCTGCATTCCCTCGGCATAAATGACATGTGGGTAATGACAGCTATGCAGAAATTTGATAAAGGAACAGGAATAGTTTCCCCAGATAAACGAGGAGAACACAGAAACCGTGGAAATGCTGTGTCGGAGAGTGTGAAGGATTCCATACGACAACATATTTGTTCTTTTCCAGCTGTAGACTCCCAATATATCAGAAAAGATTCTACACGAAAATTTTTGGATGGTGATTTATCCATAGCAAAAATGTATAGACTATACAAAGAAAGGATAAACGAAAATGGTGGAGTATGTGCCACAGAGAGACAATACAGAGAAGTGTTTGTTAAGGAATTCAACATAGCCTTCTTTTTACCAAAGAAAGACCAATGTGAAGATGTAATACTTACAGTATTGCAAGTGAAGCTCAGTTTAGAAGATTCTCATGTTGGACATATAAAAAACAAAGATGTACGTGAAATGAAAAAACGTGATAAATTGAAAGCTCAGAATGACAAAAGTGTATGTGCGGCAGTTTTTGATTTGCAAAAAGTTCTTCAAACCCCTTATTCCGATGTTAGCATCTTCTATTACTTAAGAAAATACTCTACCTACAATTTTACAATCTATGATTTGGGAGAAAATAAAGGGTATTGTTTCATGTGGCATGTGTCCGTTGTAAGAAGGGGCTGCAATGAAATTGGTAGTTGCCTACTGAAGTGGATAGAAAGAAAGAAGAAAGAAAATGAAAATATAAAGGAATTCATATTTTTCTCAGATAACTGTTCAGGACAGAACAGAAACAGGTATATTTTTGCTCTTTATTTATTTATAAGCGAGAAGTTCATTGTCAAAATTACACATAAATTTCTGGAAAAAGGACACACACAAAATGAAGCAGATTCAATACATGCTTTAATTGAACGAAGGAAAAAGGGACGAACAATATTTACACCTGTACAATGGATAATGCTAGTGAAAATGACTAAAACAAGTGGAAACCCATATGACGTAACTGAAATGGCACAAAGTGATTTTAAAAACTTGAAGTCTTTAATCACTGACGAAAAGGGCAACTGGAATTTGACAGAAAAAAAAAGAAAAATGTAGTCTGGTTGAAAGTTAAGCAAGTTAGAATTGTTCCAGAATTAGGAAAGAAGATATTCATAAAATACAATCATTTTGATGAGCATGAACATAGTATTGACATAAAGCACAAAATCAGAGGAAGACGCAAATCCTGGAAGGATATCAATCTAAAATGTGCTTACACTGCTCCACTTCCCATCTCTCAAGGTAAACTGAATGATCTGATATTACTGTGTGATGAAAAACATCCCCACATTCCTAGCATTTATCATGGATTCTACAAGGGACTTAAAACCAGCGAAATTGCTGAAAATTGTGACAGTGATGAATAACTTTAAAATCAGTGGTATTGTGAAATATATTATTATATTTTTGTAAATGTTTATGTACAGTTATGTTTATAGCAATGTAGTTACAATGTTTTTAACTGTAAACGGTGGCATTATTGTGCCTTCTTCCGCAAGCAACACTATTGTATGTCACATACAATATTCTTACAGGGAATTCGTGTTAAACTTTCAGTATTGTAAGTAACAATACGCATATAAGGAATGATGTCAGAGAAATGCTATCATTACAATAGAGTAGGACGTCCATTTCAATAACGAAAATGTAAACAAATGAGACCTAATTAAAAATCATGATTTTTCACAACAATCCAAAGTTGTTTTTAATCCTACTGAAAAAGTTTATTTTGTCAGTTACAATGTTCTTCGATGGGACCGTCGAATTTCTCCTCTGAACCTCGCCGAGCCAGCTTCTGGACTTGCGTTCGGGGCGAAAGGTAAAGGCCCATTCACAATGAAAATTAAACATAACCGTAACATAAACACAGAAGTTTGCGCCCAGGCTACCAAATGGGATCATTCACAATGATTCACATAAGCATTGACATAAACATTACCGCAAGACGTTAACATGAAAGTTTGCAAACTCCAAACTTTCATGCTTATGCTTACGTGATTTGCAAATAGAACACAATCGTGGAGCGCTGATGCATACGACAGAATATGAGAAAATGACGTCGTTGTTATGTTTCCATGGTTACCAAGTATGTTTGCTGTTATGTTTATGTTCCCATCGTGAATGATGGTATGACTTCTTGATTTTACCAATGGAATAAGCGAAGAAAGCAAAGAAATAACACGAGGTGTTCGACAAGGGTGTTCTTTATCACCTGTTTTATTTAATTTATACATTGACGACGTCACCAGAAGGTGGCTATTACATATGGAAACAATTTTTAACCGAACCAATACACCTCTAAATACAATATTGTTTGCTGATGATCAGGCTATATTTACAACTACAGAAGATGACCTCCAACGAGCTTTGTTTAAACTGAACTGCATCGCCAAAGAATATAATCTTCAGATATCTACTAAAAAGACTAAAGTGATGGGCTTTAAGGGAACAACGCCATTAAGAACAAAAATAATTATTAATAATGAAATCATAGAGCAAGTGAACTGTTTCAATTACATAGGCTGCATGATATCATATGAACAAATTAACGACATAGATAGGAAGCTCTCTAAATTCCAGCAGTTAATTGGCACGATAAAAAGAACACTAAAGAAGAAAGTTAGGACTGACACAATTTTAAAATTTTACAAAACAATGGCGATTCCAACATTAACCTATGGATCCGAAACATGGTGTATGACAACTCAACAAATGAAGAGAATAGAAGCAGCTGAAATGAGACTGCTAAGGCCAATAGCAGGATATAGCTTATTGGACCACAAGCGAAATGAAGACATACGACAGGAACTAAATATGCCAAATATTATAGAAACTATCACAGAATATAGGAATAAATGGCATGAAGATATATGTAGGATGGAACCAACTCGCATTCCATACCGGCTACACCATTATAAACCCCAAGGGAGAAGACGAATCGGACGCCCTAGAAAACGCTGGAAAGACCAATTTTAATATTGCTATGGAGACGAAACGGGCTAATGGGCCCAAATCGTATTGTTGATGATGATGATGATGATGATGATGATGATGATTTATATTCTTAAGTTAACGCTTACGTTATGTTTAATTTTCATTGTGAATGAGCCTTAAGGGGGGAATGCTGCAGGGAAAACATGTATTTTAGTCTTAATATATTCATCTGCGAGTGTGACCAGTGTTCGTTTCCAAAGAAAATGAATAGTGATAAATATTTTTAAAACCAAATTTTTCAGTTTTAACCTAAGCTAAGTGTAAAATAAAGAAGCTTAGAAGGCCGTTACCTCAACTCGATTTAAAACAAGTATAAAACAAGCCGAGGTAAGATATTCTGCATGGCTTTTAATGTGAAAATTAATTAAAGAAACGGCTGGATTTGCGGTTGTGAATCTACAAATAAATTACTTTATTTCCCATGTCTGCTATTTGCTAAGGATAAAGATACGAGCTAGACATGTATTGGTGTGTCAGATTTAAACCATTTGACACAAAAAATTAAGAAGCATGAGGAATCTATTGCTCATAAGAATGCTTGACTAGATTTATCAATCCTTGGAAAAGCAGAAATTAGGCAACAGCTTAGCTCAGCTTTCAGGCAGAATACTGAAAGACAGAACTACGTTCTTTCAAAAATAATTGATCTTCTTCATTATCATCGTCATTATCAGGCTCATTTTAAGGTAATTACCTACTTTAAAGAACTGTAGTATTTTTTTTAATTTTTCACAAACGAGACATTGTTTAAATTGTTGGAAAACTATATAATATCATAAAAGTAGTGAACTCCTTGTCATTTTAAGCACGAACCGCCACTGATTGTTGATGAAATGACGATGTCTACAGGAACTAGGAATTCGACGAAGATAGGGTAAATTGTATAGTGATTGACCACTTAAGCTAATGAGTAATAAAACAATGAAATAGCGGAAAACAGTGATAATTTATTGAGAGAATTTTAAAGGCATTGAGTCAAGTGAAATCAAAATCAATAAACAAAAGAAAAAATAAAATTGTATTGCTAAGATAAATTAAATAAACACAACAAGTCCACTTTTAAAGTTATTGACCTTCTACTGCTCAGTTATTGACCACACACTTATTAGTGATTGACCGTCTACTGCACGGTTATTGACCACACACTTATTAGTGATTGACCGTCTACTGCACGGTTATTGAATACTCATTTATTAGTGATTGAACAATACATTTTCACAGTTTTCACATTTTTCTTGTCTGTTTCGTTTCTCTTGTTCTGATCTTTCTCATTAAGAACTCTTCGCCACCGGCGTAGCTCTGTCGGCTAAGGCGCTTGCCTGCCGATCCGGAGCTGCGTTCGGACGCGGGTTCAATTCCCGCTTGGGCTGATTACCTGGTTGGGTTTTTTCCGAGGTTTTGCCCAACCGTAAGGCAAATGCCAGGTAATCTGTGACGAATCCTCGGCCTCACCTCGCCAAATACCATCTCATGATCATCAATCCCATCGACGCTAAATAACCTCGTAGTTAATGCAGTGTCGTTAAATAACCAAGTTAAAAAAATTAAAAAAGAACTCTTCTCGCTGCCTTTTCTTTCATTTCTTATTCGCTTCCTTTCTTCTCTTGCCTCTTCTTCCATTTTTCTCTTTTGTGCCTTATCAGAAGCAAGTGTGTGTTATTTCTCTGATGTTATTGCAAATGGCTTCACCCAGCACTGGGCGAGGACTAAAGGACACCTTTTCTTTAACGGGATATTTGATTCTGAACACTAAGGTTGCTTTTAGAACACCAAACTCTTGGCAGCTTCATTTAAACCAATTCTACTGCGGACAGGTTCTATAGCGTTTCGTAAAGCTTCCTCTGTATAATGCACTTTACCTGGCTTAGGCATTATAATATAGTATCAGTCCTGTAAAAATCCTCATCATTTAACCGAATATGTTATAGAATTGAGCAAATTGGTCATTACTCTAACAAATAATTTATAAACGACCAATCACTGTAGTCTGCGGACATACACTTTATAGTGATTGACCACGGGATATTTTTATGTCATATAAAAACTTTTACAAAATAATATTCTGTTGACGGAAACCTTATACCTTTTCTCACACTATGAGTGTAAAAACGAGCACGAGAATTTATGTATTCTTTGCAGAATAAATAAATTGTTGTGTGCATTATTCTTAGCAATTACTCTAGTTACTTACACTTTTTTACGTTCAGTTGCATTTACAATCGATTTCAGTCCTCTCAGACAACAGAAACTAACTCAGTGGAATGAACAGCGACAACTAACCACAAATAAGGGTTGTTACTAGAGGTATATGCAGCAAAAAGTGAAATCACGATCGTGGTTTATCCACAATATACTTGAAAAAAGGAAGCGGTCAATCACCGTATACTGGTCAATAACTACCTAGTTTACCCTATGTCTCTGTTTACTTCAGAATCTTCATCCTTTTCCTAAATTTCAGGATAGGCCTATTTAGTGTTTAGTTTCTGGTGTGTGGTCATATGTGAAACACTAAGTTATATGCTCATACTTAATTTTTATATTAAAGTTTCAATTTAATTTTCAGTTCTTTAAAGGATCTGTTTATAAATATTCTGATGTCTTTTCTCTGGGAAGGCCCTTTTTTGTAGTTCCATGTAGATATGAGATTACTTCTTCTCACTAAGAAATAGCCCTGTAAATTGCTGCTCGTCCACCGCTGTGGTCTCGTGGTAGCGTGTTCGCTCCCGAACCCAGCGGGCCGGGGTTCGATTCCCCGCTTGGGACGAGTTCCCTGGGTGAGATTTTTTCGGGATTTTCCCCTCACTCCTATGGATGAATATCAGGTAACTTTATCAATGGTATGGAACCCCACTCATTCTCACCACTTCCTTTCCCCCCCTCATCATCCTTCCTTATCATTCCGGTTGTCTTGTAGATTTTCAGATCGCGCCTGCGGCGGCCCTCCGGAGCTCCTAGCCCTCTCGTCCGGCCTCCATGGATATGTGGCAAGTTGGCAGTTGGTGACGCGGCAGCGGAATCCACTCCCCTCCCGACGGAAGGGATGGCCTACACTTCAAACCGCGTTGGCCAGACGGGAGGGGTGGCGTACACTCCAGACCGTTTGAGGGAGGGGGAATGTGGGGGTGGGCTGTTGGGGGGAATGGTACACGGACTTAGCGACGTGAGATTCGAACTCACGACCAGCGTCCCGCGAGAGAGAGCATATCGCGCGGGCTTCATGAAGCATGATGGACGGCGCGCGGCGGAGAGGGGAAAGGCCCACGCGACGAGGGGAGAGTGCACGCGCAACCGCTGCAAGCGGAGTAAGGGGGAATGGACCTTCCCGACCCTTCCAGAAGTGCGTCGAAGTGGAGATATCCAGATAATTCTCTACACACCTGTAGAAATTTCTCGCAACTATGATTTTGCTATAAAAGAAGAAGCGCCAGCGAACTCGAGCAGTTTTTCAGTTATTCAGTCAGTGAGTAAGCCAGAGCAAGCAAGCCAGTCAAGCCAACCGGAGTTCGACTCGAGTGTGCGTCCGCATCTGCGTCAGCATCCGAAGGCCTGAGTTCGAGTGCAGTGGGCCGCAGTTGGAGGGACCTGAGTTCGAGTGCAGTGGACCGCAGTTGGAGGGACCCGAGTTCGAGTACAGTGAACTGTCTCTGAAGGTCTGTGGTTCGAGATACTGTGAACTCGAGTGACTGAGATAGAAGAACTGTGAACTGAGAACTGATAGTTCTGATTTGTAAATAGTGCTTTGTAAATATTAGTTAAGATTAACAGTTCATTGTTGTTCGTACTAGTCCAAGTAAATTGTCATTCTCGTCGGTGGAGTGCTATAACGAATACTGTGTTGAGTGAAAATCCAATTGTTGACGAGAGCGTTTAAGGCGAATTGTAGAAAGGAATTATTGTTGTGACGAATAAATTACATTGTTGTTACTAATAAAATTTACATTGGTGTCAGAATCGGGACATTATCGACAATGGAGAACCTACAACAGATCCTGCAAGCCATCGCGGAAATGAAAGCTGAAATGAAAAAGGACATAAGTGACGTAAAAGCAGAAATGAAAGACGACATGAACGACATGAACAAGCACATCAGTTTGGTCAAGAACGATATAAGTGAAGTGAAAACGGAGATGAAAAGTGACATAAGTGAAGCGAAAGGCGACATAAGCGGAGTGAAAGATGACGTCACTACGCAAATTGAAAGCGTTTCGGCCCACGTAGATGGAATTGTCGCCATCGTGAAAGACGAACTTAAGGCCGATTTGGACAACCTAAACAAGAAGGTGGTACCGGTGAGGGTCCTGAATGTCACCAATCGGGACAAGGACGTGCCTAGTGGAATTGTATTAGGTAGCGTCGAGCCGGTGGTGTCTGTGACGTCTCTAGCAGATAACGAGAAGTGTCACCGACCACGTCCAGATCTAGACCCATCACTGAAAGAGCTGGCTCGAGAATTGGCGGGGGATTTAAGCAAAGCAGAAAGAAGACAAGTCCACGATTTACTGACAGAATTTCAAGATGTGTTCAGTCTGTCTCAAAATGACTACGGTAGAACGGAGAAAGTTCAGCACCGCATCGACACCGGAAATGCTCGCCCAATCAGACAACCTCCTCGACGCGTCCCTCTAGCTAAACAGAGGGAGATTGACAGCCAACTGGAAGGCATGAAAGCAAGAGGGGTCATCGAGGAATCCGACAGCCCTTGGTCATCACCTGTAGTGCTGGTGAAGAAGAAGATTGGGGACCTGCGTTTCTGCGTGGACTACAGAAGACTGAATGACGTCACCAAGGACTGCTTTCCCCTTCCACGAATTGACGACACCTTGAACACCCTGGCCGGAGCCGAGTGGTTCTCGACGTTGGATCTCAAGTCAGGATACTGGCAGGTGGCGCTACATCCTGAGGACAAGGAGAAAACGGCATTCTCTACAGGCCAGGGACTATGGCAGTTCACCGTTATGCCGTTCGGCCTCTGCAACGCTCCAGCTACATTCTAGAGACTAATGGAGTCCGTAATGAGAGGCCTGACATACGACACCTGTTTGCTGTACCTTGATGACGTCATCGTGGTGGGCAAGACTTTCGGCGAACAGCTGTTGAACCTGAGGAAAGTGTTCGAAAGACTGCGACAAGCCAGACTGAAGTTGAACCCGAAGAAATGTCATCTATTCCAGAAGAAGAAAGTCAGCTACCTGGGGCACGTAGTAGGGACCAACGGAGTGGCCACGGACCCGGAGAAGCTACAAGCCGTCAGAGGATGGCGGAGACCGAGGGACAAGCAGGAGTTGCGCCGCTTTCTCGGCCTCTGCACTTATTACAGAAGGTTCGTAGCTGGGTACGCTAACATCGTTAAGCCTGTAACCCAGCTGACCGAGGAGAAACGACAATTCCAGTGGATGGACGAGGCGGAGTCATCCTTCCAGTCACTGAAAGAGGCGCTCTGCACTGCTCCTGTACTGGGATATCCCAACCCGTCAAGGAAGTTCACGCTCGACACGGACGCTAGCAACGTAGACATCGGCGGAGTACTCTCTCAGGAACAGGACGGGCAAGAGAGGGTGATTGCCTACTTCAGCCGAACACTATCCAAGGCTGAGAGAAACTACTGTGTGACGCGTAGAGAACTTCTTGCCATTGTGGAAGCCCTGAAGCACTTCCACAAATATTTGTATGGCCAGGAATTCCATCTAAGGACAGACCATTCTGCACTCACCTGGCTATTGGGCTTCAAGAATCTGGAGGGGCAGACCACCCGTTGGGTTCAACGTCTGCAGGAGTACAACTTCACCTCTGAACACCGACAAGGGAAGAAACATTCCAACGCTGATGCCCTATCACGACGTCCATGTCCGGATGGCTGCAAACACTGCCTGAAAGTAGAAGAGCGGGATGGCGCCCACGCAGTCCGAGCAATTGCCGCCCAGTCGAGCCCAGGATGGGATAACGCCCCCATAAGGAGGGAACAGCTAGAGGACCCAAACATTGGACAGCTACTGCGTGATGTGGAGTCCGGCCAGAGACCAGTATGGGCCGATATCGCTAACCGTAGCACCACTTACAAGAGCTACTGGGCCCAGTGGGAATCCTTCACTGTCAAGGACGGTATCCTGAAGAGGATTTGGGAGTCGACCGATGGAAGGACCCACATAGAACAACTTGTCCTGCCCAGGAGCAAGGTGAAGGAAGTGCTGGAGGAGACTCATGCTGGAGTGACTGGAGGCCACCTGGGAGCCAACAGGACGCTGGACAAGTTAAGGCAGAGGTTCTATTGGTTGCATCAGAGAACCGACACGGAACAATGGTGCCGAAGATGCGACACCTGTGCAGCCAGTCGCGGACCAAGGACCCGCAGCAGGGGAGCCATGCAGGAGTACAACGTGGGAGCACCTTTTGAGAGGATCGCCATCGACGTTGCTGGACCGTTCCCGGTCACGGATCGCGGGAACAGCTACCTGCTAGTCGCCATGGATTACTTCACAAAATGGCCAGAGGTGTACGCGATTCCCAACCAAGAGGCTTCGACGGTGGCCGACGCGCTGCTTGACAACTTCATCTGCCGATTCGGGGTGCCCCGGGAATTGCATAGCGATCAGGGGCGCAACTTCGAATCCAACCTGATAGGAGAATTGCTCGAGCGTCTGGGGGTGCATAAAACCAGGACCACTCCCCTCCACCCACAGTCCGACGGCATGATGGAACGATACATCAAAACAGTGGAGGAGCACCTGCGGAAGGTGCTGTCCAACCATCAACGAGACTGGGATGCCAGAGTCCCACTGTTCCTCTTGGCCTACAGAGCTTCGGTCCACGATACAACAGGGATGACACCGGCAAACATGGTCTTCGGGAGAGAGCTGCGCCTGCCCTGTGATCTGCTGTTTGGCACGCCACCCAGCGCCGACCAGCCAGCAACTGACTATGTGGCAGAACTCACCGAGAAGTTGAATGGAGTTCACCAACTGGCCAGAGAACACCTCAAGATGGCCAGCGACAGGATGAAAGTGCGCTACGACAGATTAGCCAACTCTGCAGGATTCCAGGAGGGCGATCTGGTGTGGCTGTATCGACCTACCAGGACCAAAGGAAAATCACCAAAGCTGCAGCGTGCCTGGGATGGACCATACCGCGTGGTGACCCGGATCAACGACGTGGTGTACCGCATCCAGCCACAACCTCGAGGGAAGATGATGGTGGTGCATCTGGACCGATTAGCAGCCTACCAAGGGACTGCCCGGGACGAGCAGTCCTAAAGAGGGAGCAATGTGACAGCGACGTCAGATTCGAACTCACGACCAGCGTCCCGCGAGAGAGAGCATATCGCGCGGGCTTCATGAAGCATGATGGACGGCGCGCGGCGGAGAGGGGAAAGGCCCACGCGACGAGGGGAGAGTGCACGCGCAACCGCTGCATGCGGAGTAAGGGGGAATGGACCTTCCCGACCCTTCCAGAAGTGCGTCGAAGTGGAGATATCCAGATAATTCTCTACACACCTGTAGAAATTTCTCGCAACTATGATTTTGCTATAAAAGAAGAAGCGCCAGCGAACTCGAGCAGTTTTTCAGTTATTCAGTCAGTGAGTAAGCCAGAGCAAGCAAGCCAGTCAAGCCAACCGGAGTTCGACTCGAGTGTGCGTCCGCATCTGCGTCAGCATCCGAAGGCCTGAGTTCGAGTGCAGTGGGCCGCAGTTGGAGGGACCTGAGTTCGAGTGCAGTGGACCGCAGTTGGAGGGACCCGAGTTCGAGTACAGTGAACTGTCTCTGAAGGTCTGTGGTTCGAGATACTGTGAACTCGAGTGACTGAGATAGAAGAACTGTGAACTGAGAACTGATAGTTCTGATTTGTAAATAGTGCTTTGTAAATATTAGTTAAGATTAACAGTTCATTGTTGTTCGTACTAGTCCAAGTAAATTGTCATTCTCGTCGGTGGAGTGCTATAACGAATACTGTGTTGAGTGAAAATCCAATTGTTGACGAGAGCGTTTAAGGCGAATTGTAGAAAGGAATTATTGTTGTGACGAATAAATTACATTGTTGTTACTAATAAAATTTGCAATATCTAGCTTTTAGTCCAAGCAAAATAAATATATACTAGCAACAGTGTGCTGCCGATTGTCAGTAGTATCCATGACATTACGACATCCGTAAAAATTGTTTAGTGGATTTACCATGGCACATGTTATTACTTTATCAAGAGGTACTATTTTGGTGTGCAATAATTACGGCTACTACACATCATGCATAACGTGGTCCACCGAAGTGGTGTGCAATTTGAAAATGGGTCACATTCCTGCCATCGATCCGCAGTATACGGAATCCCAATGACATAAAGTTAGGCATTAGACACACACACACATTCATTTTGACAAAAGCCACAACAAGATATATTAGAGATGTGAAAAACGGTAGATTTGTATAATGCTAGATATTCAAGAACAACACTTACCAGTACTTGCTCGAAATAAGCTACAAGCTTAAATTAGGCCTATACACAGAAGATGATGACAAAAAATGAATAACTTATTCTGATTCAGAGAGAAGACAATAATTCTCAAAGTTGTAGAAGAAAAATGATATGCTGTATTGTGTTATAATCTCAAAACAATAAAAGGTAGGTATGATTTCAGTGGACCAAAATAGTTTACGGAAGAACTCAGCTTAGGACTAAACAATGTGGTAGACGAAACTCTGTATATGAAATGGTCCAAGTAAAGAAACAATACGTGAACAAAATATCAGACGGATAAAATAATGAGGCAGATAAAAGTATTTGTGCACGAAACGCCCGACGAGACCGTATATAGTTGGACGAAATATAATGGAAGTACTATCTGTGGATTGTTTTGTTTAATTAATTTGAAATGTAAGTATTATTTTGCAAAATAGCTTATAACAGTAATTTAGGCTACAAATCTGTATCTTTAATTCTTTCATTTGAAACTGGATGCTCTTTAACGTTACAGATTGCTTTCCTTACTCTCATTAAGTAGATAAATCTAAGCTTAAAAGTAAGTCAGCTAGATTCTGTCGGGGTCATCTTAACATTTGTGTGAAAAATTAATTAAAACATTGTTCTAATAATAATTATTCCAGTAATTGTGTCATCTGAATTTTGGTAATAATATTAAAACCGTGGTTCATCATCGACGTAATGTATTTCCTTTTACAATATTTTATTAATTTGAAACTGCTGGTTTTCCTTCCATTTATTACACTATCCAAGTAAATTTAAATTTATACTGACATTACAATCACTCGTAATGATTTCGCTGTCAGTTATATTCATTGTACATAAAATTGGGTAACATATTGTTGTAAGGTACAGGCTACATCTAAATAATGTTCGTGTACTTTAATGAAAAATATTAAACGCATCAACATTCCAGTTACGGTTATTAACTTTTCACATAAAATTTTATCAATATAACAAGAAACTTACACGAGAAAGCACAGAGTATTTGTTTATTTCTTTACTGCTAAACTGTACTTAAATATTGCAGCTGAGATTCCCTTATGCGTCTCACGCTGTAAACGTTGTCTAAAATCGAGCCTGTGATTACAATAAGATAACTGAAGCCAAACACAGAACATTTTGAGAGGGAGTTAAATTTCCTGCATTCAATGCCAGCTAGAAATTTTTGTAGTAATAGTTTTAGTTGAATTGGATGTTTATCGGTTTGCTATGCAGTAGAAAGTATTCATGTTTCTCATGTACTCATTAACTCTGCTCGAAAAGAAAAAAGAAGATTTACAGTGAAGTCTCCAAGCAACTATACAGCACGTTGGATTATTTTTTTCGACACAAAATAGAGCGATTGTTTCAGCATAAATGAAACAATTGACAACAATGTACTAATAGAGTGTAGGTCTACATTAAGGAAGAATGAGAAAAGAAGAGTAATTACTGATAGTGATGGCAAAAAATACCTTACTGGTAAGACTTCTTCAACATAATTTTGGACAGCCTGTGTAAGTAAGATACGCGACCAGTGTCTGCTTCCTGATACCGTGTGCACTGACTCAACAAATATGACTCCACGTAGCGTTTCAGTTTTGTTGGAGCAGCTATGCCACCGCGTTGAATTTCCGATATTTTATGTAAAGTCTAAACTTGTTGTTTTTGTATTTTAGTTGGTTATTTAACGACGCTGTATGAACTACTAGATTATTTAGCGTCGACGAGATTGGTGATAGGGAGATGATATTTGGCGAGACGAGACCGAGGATTCGCCATAGATTACCTTGCATTCGCATTACGGTTGGAGAAAACCTCGGAAAAAACCCAACCAGGTAATCAGCCCAAGTGGGGATCGAACCCGCGCCCGAACGCAACTTCAGACCGGCAGGCAAGCGCCTTAATCGACTGAGCCACGCCGGTGGCAACTTCTTTTTGTTTAAAGTATCTCTATCATAGTGATCTAATCGGCACCATTATGTTTCTCATTTTACTAAGAGTATTTTCATTTTTTAGCCTCGGATTGTTCTTTTTCTCCGAATTATTATTCTTTTTTCCCAGTCAGTCAGTCAGTCCTTTTTGGGGTATCGACTCAAATCTATCTTCCTCCTTATATATCTTTATTAGGGGTCTATGTCCCCAATTATGCTTCTTGGTATATTTAATATTTTATTGTTTCCTCTTTCAGATTTCCCCTTTACATGATGGAAAATTACGAGTTGTCTCTGTTCAAATGTTGTATTCCTACCTTTACGCCCCATACTGTAGCGGCAGATGCTTCAGAACACATGCAGGCAAAACAGCAAGCACAGAAACACTGTACCTTCTGAGGCAGCAACCCCATGCTCAGGTAGACAAATTAAGAGGCCGAATATTATTGTGCCCGTTAATAGAAAAATATTTTTAATTCATTTGTGTAATGGTCTGAAAATTTGTGTATTTGATATAATTACTATTAACTATCAGCACACCGTTCCCAATTTTCATTTCAGACTCAGTCCAATTTCTACCGCATAATAAAGACAACAAAACTTGAAAAAAGGATCTGGCCGAATATTAAAGTGAGTAACTGTACTGTACATAGGACACGGTGCCACACAGAGGTAGTGACGAAATGACATAAAACTACACAAATACCATAGGATATAATAATATATCACAAATGATCTCACAGAAATATTACCCGTTTTCGGGAAAAAAAAATATCCACCGGAATACCCGAGGGAACTAGAGGTTTTGTGTCGAAAGATAAAAAAAATTAAAGCTAGGCCTATTTTTTCTTGTATATTTTCCTTCCATTCCCTCTCTCTCACTCTTATACTCTTTCTATATTTCCGTAACCGCACCTCTCTATTCTCACTATCTAATCTTATTTCTACACTATAGTACACATATCTACTTTATCGTTAATACAATTGAAGGGTCCAGGAGAAGAACGAGCCAAAATTTTATTTTTCACTGCAGTTTTGTAGCTTAGAATATGTAGTTTTGGACCCTCACATAATAAAGGGAAATAACCTGTTTTATCTTAGGAAAAATAGCGATGAAAGAAATCACGTACAGGGGAAGAACATGTTGAGTCCTCATGAAACAGAGAAAGAACCTGTCAAGTCCAGAATATTTGCTTATTAATAATTTTAAATAGTAATGCTTTTTTGTCTTTGCATGGATAGGGAAGGGTAAACTAAATTATCTTTTTGAGTCATTAAAATGTGCAGGCCGTGCACCTCGAGACCAACGGGAAAAGCACACTACTCGACCTCATAAGGTATCGCAGGAAAGAAAACAAATCATTCATGATCACAATCATTCTCTGAAGGGTAGAGAAAGTCAATACAACCTTCAGGATTCAAAGAAGAAATGCCTGCCAGCAGAGTTAAACACCACTAAACTTTATGAAATGTTCAAGGTAAAAAGTCCTGATATTAATGTATCTCATGATATGAAACATATCGTACAACATTCAATACAGACTTTAATATCTCATTTGGATATCCCCGAACAGACACATGCTCTGAGTGCAACAAGTATGCAGTAACAACGGAGTTGGAAGGTCAACTTTCCAAAGAGACAATTGATGCAGAGGCTAAATGAAATCTCCAACAAGAAATTAAGAAGATCGAGTTTCAAAAGAAATTACACCTTGTACGCGCACAAAAGTGGTACAAGAAAAAATCCATCCCAAATAATTGTAGCAGGAAAGTACTTACTAAAAAACCTATTGTTTTTGATTACTCAAAAAACTATCACTTTCATAACATAATTTCCAATGATCTTTATTACAAACGACAGCTATCTATTTTCATACGATGAAAGAGTAATGGAACGGAGAAAAATTCTCTCCGGCGCCGGGATTTGAACCCGGGTTTTCAGCTCTACGTGCTGACGCTTTATCCACTAAGTCACAACGGATTCCACCCCGGCGTCAGAAGAATCGTCTCAGTTTTAAGTTCCACTCCACCACACAACACAACACAGAAGGGGTTAGATTCGTTTTGAAGTCGTGGGAGGGAAAGCAGTGCAGTAGAGCGTCTCGTTTAGGCACAGTGAGAACGTAAACAAAGTGCAGGTAACGTGTGGGGGGAGGACGAGCCATACGATAAACACGAGGGATGTACGAGGTTTTAGTTACAACATTTATGGCGGAGCATTAATTGAAATTATATTTTCCAAAAACATACAAAACAAAAGAATACAAATTACATAACGTTATCATATACACATTTTAACAAACAAGCAAATTGTAACGTTGAAATAATTCAATATAACAAATCAAATTTTGCTACTTATATGATGTTGCTTTCTAGCAGCATTTTTTTACGGTCATGAATTTCATTCTCTGTATGACTAACACAATGTCACCGTCTTCTGTGGCCGAATTAACAAAACTACAGTATATTGGTCTGAAGTGACAACATTATTTCCTAAACGTAATTATCCTTCTCAAAGTTCAATTCATTCAGGTATATCTTGAGAAAGGATAATATAGGCCTACTGTAGTTTTGGTGATATTATGTTAGTTATACAGATAATGAATTTCATGACTGTAAAAATGCTGCTTGAAAGCAACATCATATAAGTAGCAAAATTTGATTTGTTATATTGAACTATTTCAACGTTACAATTTTATTGCTTGCTTGTTAAAATGTGTGTGTGATAACGTTATGCAATTTGTCTTCTTTTGTTTGTGTGTTTTTGGAAAACATAATTTCAATTAATGCTCCGCCATAAATGCTGTAACTAAAACCTTGTGCATCTCTCGTGTTCATCGTAGGGCTCGTCCTTCCCTCACACGTTACCTGCACTTTATTTACGTTTTCACTCTGCATAAACGAGACGCTCTACTCTCTACTGTATGTGGAATCGTCAAGATAGTATGATACATTTTAGAATAGCTGTAATGCATGGTCGTCATGGAGACTTATCGTAACCGACCATTTTTTCTGTCCATGAATGTACGACGAGGGTAAACAAATTTTACGCCTTTAACAAATTACATCCATCCCCACTAATCCCCAAATATTTCACTAATATACAAATCCTTCTTACATTTAACCGTTATGCTGAATCTCGGTGAAGTCCAGAGGGCCTAATTAACCCAATCCGCTCTTCTCACCTCCACGCTGTCTGGGATGTTTTAAGATGCGAAAGAGAGAGGTGTGCGGAAAACAACGGAAAGCTACCGCATTTAACTTTCTCAAGAAAAAATGAAAACTTCAAAGGAAGCCTTTAATTTAAAAAATCTTATATGGAACCTTGGAAAAAGAACTAAGAAACTAATGAAGTGCTTGGTGTGAAATTTGCCATTATATGAGGCAGAAACATTATGACGAAGTAAAGAAAAACGACTGGAATAATTTGACACGTGGATATAGAGAAGAATGTAGTGTGTTAAGATAAAGAGAATGAAGCTGTGCTGAAAGAGTGGATGAAGAAATAATGATGTTGAAACTGATCAGGAAGAGAAAAAGAAATTGTCTGGGTCACTGGCTAAGAAGAAACTGCCTGCTGAAGGAACACCGATATTCTCGCATATGAGCTCAGCTATCTTCAATAATGTGAATTTCATAAATAAAATGCGGCAATTTTATCCCGGTCGTGGACAAAATAGTCATATAGGCCTACACCACGGGAGAGGAACACTATTTTTCTCTCGTTACATTTCATCTTCCTCAGGAAAAATCCTGCAGTTTCTCTCCATAACACAGCTACTATTATCGTTAGTGAAAATAGTGCATAATATGTCACATTATTGTACCAGTAGCGTAAAATATTGCCATGCCAACTAAAACGTCATTAATTTTATTATGGCGGGATAACTTGTGTCATTACGTCAATATTATGAAACGATTTGCCAGGTTATAATACCCTATTTAATTCGGTCATTGCGCCTCACTACAACAAAAATCATGAAATTACATGGAGCTATACCTGAAAGCCAGATTTGTATACAGGCTGTTTCAAAAATACGGGGCATAATTTCAGGTATGTATTTCCCACAAGTAGACAATCAAAACAGTTCATTACAACATGTGTCCGGAATTGCTTTATTTCCGAGTTATGGCCTTCACAACATTGAAATTCACCGGAACGTTTTTCTTTCCGCAGGTCGTTGCCGTCAAAGGAGACATTAAGATGGCACTCTGACAGTTCATTCCGAGGCGAAGGTTACATTCAGTGTTGTGTAGGCGTTAGACTGTGCGACATGTATTCAAATCAAGAGCTGGCAGAGATACACTTCATGCAGAGGCGTATTTTGCGGGCTACCGGCGGTAGCCAAAGGAAATTACAAAAGAAAAAGTTTATAATATAACATAATGTAATAATTTTGTATTATTAGTTTTACCATAGTAATTAAAATTAAAGTAATTGTTAGATATATTTTGTGTAATAATAGGGTCAGCGGTAGCCCAAACCCTTTAACCAGTATACGCCTTCATGTACGGTAAGGCGGACGGCAATGCTGCGCTAGCTCGTCGTTTGTACCAGGAGAGGTACCCACAGCGACAATGTCCAGATCGGAAGACATTTGTACGTCTCCATTACCGTCTGTGCGAGTATGGAAAATTTAACTCTCCTGGTTTGGGAAGGGGACGACCAAGATCTACAACTCCAGAAGTACAGGAGGAGATTCTGGAGGCTGTGAACATGACTCCTTCTATCAGCACACGAAGGGTAGCGTTACAAGTCAGTGTTCCTCATACGACTGTCTGGAGACTGTTGAAAGAGTATCAATTGTATCCTTATCATTTGCAACGTGTACAGGCCCTGTCACCAGCAGAATACCCTGCTCGAGTTAGTTCTGTCAGTGGTTCTTGCAGCAGTGTGCTGTAAATCCGAACTTTCCTGCCCTAGTATTATTTACAGATGAAGCACAGTTCACACGAGATGGCACAACAAGTTTCCACAATCAGCATGTATGGGCGTATGAAAACCCACGTGCAACTGTTCCATCTCATCACTAGGTGCGGTTCTCCCTCAACATGTGGGCCGGTATCATTGGTGATCGATTAGTTGGACCCCATGTACTTGTAAACAGACTTACGGAGCAGGCGTACACAAACTTTCTGGAAAACACCACACCTCATGTTTTAGAAGACACTCCACTGGTCAATCGTCAACACATTCACTTCTTGCATGATGGCGCTCCTGCACACTTCAGTCGTACGGCTCGCCGCTTGGATCGAAGGTTTCCTGATCGATGGATAGGTAGAGGTGGCCCAATTGCTTGGCCTCTACGCTCGATTTCTACTTGTGAGGCCATTTAAACTCTTTGGTTTTATTCGTCTCCGGTGCCTGATTTGGAATCCCTTCGGAATCGAATTGTGGCATGTTCTGAGGACATACGCAATACTCCTGGAGTTTTGAATCGTGTTCGCAGGTCAATGAGACATCGATGTGAGGTCTGTATTCAAGCAGGAGGTGGGCATTTTGAACATCTTCTGTAATAACAACGACCTGCGGAAAGAAAAACGTTCCGGTGAATTTCAATGTTGTGAAGGCCATAACTCGGAAATGAAGCATTTCCGGACACATGTTGTAATGAACTATTTTGATTGTCTACATGTGGGAAATACATACATGAAATTATGCCCCGTATTTTTGAAACACCCTGTATATCTTCGAGAGGTTAAATGATTCCTTGAGTATGTTGTAAAGTTCACATAACTGCCTGCGTGTTTCCTTCAGATGACGAGAGCTGCTGCGATTCTCCCCTCGTATTACGGGCCGGATGTCCACTCACACCCCGCCCCTAGTAACTACCTCCCGGCGCCGAAAGGTCCCCTCACCACATGGCCCGGCCCGGAGAGAGATGGTCTCGCTGGAAGGCACATTCCTTCAGAATACGGGACTTGCTTTTTCTCCCCTCGTATTAGGAGCCAGATGTCCACCCACACCTCTGCCTCTAGCAACTTGCTCACGGCGCCGAGGGTCCCCCGACCACGTGACCAAGCCAAGAGAGGGAAGAGTCCCATTAAAGACCACAATTTTTTGGCAGGAATTTGTGACGTCAGTGGCGTCATAACGCTCCAAGCCACTCCAAGGAGGGGAGAAATGGCGTGCATCCCGAGGGGGTATATAAGACGGGCCCAAGGCACCGTAGAGACACTTCGTTCGTCGGTCAGAGAACTGCTACCACGCTTTCTCTGCCACGAACATTTTCTCTGGCTCAGAGTGTGACTATTCTGTCGGACGTGGTTTTTACTGCCGATATTCCCTCACGGAACAAAAACACACCTCCGGTTCTGTCTCCGCTTCCCCGTCACCACCCCTCTCACCTCTTTAGCGTATTACCGCTCATCCCAGCTATCTTAGTTTTCCCCAGTCATCTTGCCATTTTCTTCACTTTGCTCGACACCCTACCCAAGAAAACTGTAGTTTTCTATCCCTGTCATCCAGTAATCCTACCTCCCCTACAGAGGTCGGAGTCGCGGGCCAAGTTTGCGAGCTCGATATCTGCTCCCCATCTCTTCATCGGTCGGAGTCGCTAGCCATGTTTGCGAGCTCGATAGGTGAAGGTCCTTAGTTTGAGACTCCCTCTTACTCGCCCTAGTCGTCCTTTTTTCGAGAAAGTCTTGTTTCACTATTTTAGGCACTCCCGTTTCCCCTCTCTTTTCTTCTCTTTCGTTAAACTCGTGTCGTACCCTTCTTTTTGTTTTTTTATTTCCCCACATTCACTTCTGCAATCATCTCGCCTCTCCCCAGGCACTCCCACCTCATCCCCCTCAACACTCGGAGCCATTGTAAAACGGAACGAGAAACAGTTAAATCACTCTCACTTCTATTATCTCCGTCCTAGCTTCGCCACATCTTCAAATAGTCTCAGTCAAAATCTGAGCCGTGCCCGACATCGTAGCTGTTCATCTAGTACGTCACTTCGTCCGACCGAGTGCTCTCAGACGTCATATTACAGATAGCGCTATGAATCCCTTCATTTTCTTATCCAAACTATCCTATGGGCCGGTTTATTACGTCAGACGAGGAGAGAGGGAATGCGAGTTTACTTGGTTACGTGCAGTCATATGTTACGACACTCAGGAGCCGGAGGCCGTAGGGATAACAACACTTTGGAGCCGGACGCCGTAACGGTAACATCACTCAGGAGTCGGAGCCCGTATCGACAGTTTCATTTAGGCAATCGACGTGCACTCGGGAAATGGAGCTCGAACTGTATTCTACTTTGGTAACTTAAGTTCATCCTGGTAGATTGTTCGAGAATAGTGTGTCATTATATTTCACTTGAGTATTTACGGACTATATGGAACTTTGTTTGATATGAATATATTTTGGGATTTAGCGCGGCATTAAGTTGTATCAGATGTGTAATTATTGGAATAGGCAAATTTGGGTTGTGATATTCTCATTTTTGGTTATATGTGTTTGAGATATTGTGCGGGATCGTGTATTGGAAATCACTCGCTGATGATACGTCTTGGGTTAAGTAATTGCGATTACGTGAAGTAATGTAATGTGATATAGGAGGTTGTAATGTATTAGGGGATTATGTGAGGAAATATGATTTGATATGTGAGGTTTTGATGTTCCAAGACGGTTTGGGTAATAGCGTAGTGTTTACGATCTCTTGGGTTACGTCGTGTATGACGCTGTAATGAACTAGAATAGTATGGGCCTCATTTACCTATTCTAGTAGTTCCTACTCCATTTTGGTTATTATTGGTTTCCACGCCGGTATTCAGGAATCGAATGCATTGACTTTCCGTTGCTATTCAAATGATTATTGGTATTTGAAATTATTGTCGGTTACTTATCATATATCGTATCTCTCTCTCTCTCTCTCTCTCCCTCCCTCTTGGGCATTGTTTTATTGTAAAGTACAGAGATTGTTGTTACTGCTATCTGCACAGTTTATGTGAGACGGATGTGGAATTGGTAATTTATATAGTGATCAGTCATGTTACGGTTCGTACTGGGTAAATTCTTTGTGTTATACTGAGTGTATGTGTGCTTTAAGTTTGGTTAATCAGATGTTATCTTAACTATAATTGAATGGGCCATGTGTTATGAGTTAGTGTACTGACTGGGCGTTTATGTTGAGGTTTATATCTACTTGGATATACGTATTATATATATATATATATATATATATATATATATATATATTGAGAGAAAGTTTTAATGACTAAATGATTAATGGGTCAGTAATTGATTATTGGGAGATGGGTGTATTAGATTGTATTACGACTCATAAGTATGTTTGCCAAGTGTAGTTAAACTCTCCACGATTCAGTCATTGTTTTGGTACTTATTCAGATTAACTTGTTATATTCACATTCATTTAATTTCATACTTATATGTTATTTCATTTATCATTCATGTATATTGTTATCTATTATTGTTAATTATATCTCTTATACAAATTCACACTATTTATTTCTAAAAGTCTTCCACTGCGCACATCTAATCTTCCAATGTACCATGCATCTGGCGAATAACAGCCACTATAAGAAGTAGTAGAGGAGGAGAGGATGATCGTACACCACCTCCCTTGCCAAATCAAAGGAACAAATATTTCAATGTTCAAGATATTCTCAAACGACACTCCCGTTTCCCCTACTCACGACTCCTAGGGAGAAATTAATTATTGAAATAAATATCTGTATCTGCAACCAGAGATTTTCCTTTCAACATCGCAATATCACACTAACAAACCCTTAGGCCCACGTTGTCTCGTCACTCCCGTTTCCCCTCTCTACATTTGTGACCATAGCAAGCAGGGGACGTCAACGGAGACCAGCGCACAGCAACTGCCTAGCACCAGCCCTTTTCATTCCCCCCCACAAACTTCAGCCCACCTTGTCCCGTCATACCCGTTTCCCCTCTCTACATCCGGAACCACAGCAAGAATAGGGACGTCAACGGAGACCGGCGCACGATAAGTGAAAAGTACATGTGCCATTTAAAGAAGTGAAGTCAGTACGCGTATTTCCTTTATGAACAAGTTTACAAGAAAGATATGTCCATAGTATTAACTTTCCATTTTACTTAAACAATTTTTATTTAAAATTTTTTTTATTTGGCACTTAAGAAAATAATTATTTTGAGTGTGCAAGATAAATGGGACATCTTTATATTTCACGTCCCATTTCACATTGTGCTCTCATTTCTGAAAAATTGGTATAAAATTGCGTCTCTCCGTTGTTTGATCCTTCTTCCAGATATTCAACTGGCTGAATGTATTTTACGAAAATTTCGTAACTTCACATCACTGAAAACTGGTACTTTATTCCGATGTTTGCGATTTCATTATTGCTTCATGTAACTTACAACTTTCTTTTCTTAGATAAACGCTGTCTTCTTTCTTTCTTTCCAATGAAGAATATAACAATAATTGTTTCTGTCTCCTTAAATGCACAGAAGGAACTGCACTCTTTTTTAAAATTCTGCGATCTTCAGTATGAAGTAAACTAGATTTTAAGAGGCAGGATTTTTTCGTAGTCGTCTTCAGTGAAATGAATATTGCATTAATGTGCATATTTTCTTATAATTAAGTCTTTGAGATGAATCCTAATCAGCCATCCATTAAACTTTTCCGGAGATTTTTCGCCATTCGGAGATTTATAATATTACCCTTCTGATAATGTCCATAATGATTGGCGTAACCAAAAACACTACAAATCTTCATAATCATTTCAAAAGTGGATACAAACACAGCATGCTAAAGAAAATAAGTGCGCAGCACTGAAAAGCTGCTATCTAACTACACTTAAATTAAGTACGTATAATAATTGTAATTAAATTTGTTGATTGGTTATATAATTTTGTTAATGAATTTATAATTTCGTTTTGTTTATTGTAAATCGAGGGCTCACCTGACGGCATCGTCACTGTGAAACGAAACTTCATAAGGGGGTTACTAGGGAATGAATCGACATAAAACATCCACATTTTCTTTGCAGTTTTTGTGAGAGAAAAATCTCTTCAATTATAAAATCATTAAACTTAACCGGACACGGTCTTTAAAAAACATAATCGGAATCTGAAAGAAGAATCAGTTACCTTTATTTTGAGCTTTGAAGTAAATTGGATTAGAACTTACTTGAAAGCGCTACTGGAAATTTCAGAGTGTCAAAATACAAAATTTATCCTCCAAAATTAATAAAAAGTCATTGACTACATAACAAACACACAGGATAACTCTTGAGAAAGGAAGACTTTCAATTCTTTGCCAAGAAACGAAGCTAGGTGCACTACGTCTGTAGTCAGAAACGTTCTAATCTGCCCGCCCGCCCGAGTAGAACTCGTGTTCAGGGGCGGATTCCTGAATTGAAATCAAGAAGTATATAATACAATTTGTCTTATGTCTACTGCGCAATAAGAATATATAAATTTAAATTTACAATTTTTCAATTTTTGTAAAATCCATACATAACTTTTTAAATTTAATACTAGAACTATTAGAATTGACAAAATTAGGACATTTAAATATAAATTTGTTATATATTCTTGGGTCTAAATTACTACTATAATTAAATACTGCAGCAGTGTTTCATTTTGGTTCAAACAATCTTAAAGAATTCATACCTTTTGTTTCATAACTATGCGAATACAATTCAAAATTATTTCGATTTTTATGTATGAATTAGCCGTACCCGTGCGCTCCGCTGCACCTGTTAGAAATAAATATAGATTATAATTGAAATAGGACATTTGATCCAGGGAACATTCGTGTTTGATAGATTAATCGTTTAATATGTTACTTAATTTAAATTGTATTTAAATAATTAAAATGCGATCATTTTGGTCCAGAGAGCACTCATTTGGTGCAATGACCATTTGTTCAACATGTTTTTTAATTGTTATTATATGCAACCATAGTTTGATGAAGAATGACATATCATTTAGTTTTAATGTGTAAACTTTATATTACTTGCTATATGTTTCCATTGAATTATGGTAATCACTTAATTTTAACCGTTGTTTTCTACGTCTTTAGTAAATGGCGCTTGGCCCTCTATGGTTCTGAACCCTTCAAATAACTTAAATAGCGATACAGCATATATAGTGATATGTAATTATATTTCTTTCTTTCGAAAATGTAAGAATTCACGATCTCCTATGTGCCATTGCCATGGAATGAATAAATGTGTTTTTTCTTCCTACTCAAAAATTTTATATTTTGCACGTGGGAGTTACTCCAGGAACAACAACGCTATAATCTGAGGTGGCGGTGAAAATGTATTGTATAGTTATTTTAAAAGTCTTGCATATCCTTAAATATCAGTCCTATCAAAATTTTGCATAGAATAAAACTTATCGGAAATCATTTTTAAAGAAACCTTTGTTATGCAACATTTAAAAAAAAAAAGCAATAATAAGCGAGATATTTTGATTTGATTCAGGCACCCTTATAATCCACCTTTTAAATAAAGTATTTTGAATGCCATATAGCCTAAAATCTAAGTTATAACGAACTTAATTTATATTCCAATTTCCATCGAAATCCATTCAGCCATTATCGCTTGAAAAGGTAACAAACATCCAGACAGACATACAAACAAAAATAAAAAAAAAAGCGATTTTCGGTTTGAGGATGGCTGATTATAATTGTTAACACCAATTATTTTTGGAAAATCGAAAATTACCAGAAAAATTTTGGCTACAGATTTATTATTAGTATAGATTTTATTAATACAATATAATAAATCTGTCTTATTTTAAGAACATTAAATTCTAAAAACAATTTTTGAGATGGAAAATCAATAGCTTTATGAAGACATATTTTAATTATTTTCTTCTGTAATAAATAAAGTGGATTAAAATTGGATTTAAATAAGCTACCCCATCCTATAATTCCATACATAATTACCGATAGAAATAAAGTTAAGTATATTGTGCGTAACACATTTATTCACAAGTAATTCCTCAATAAAACAAAATAATATATTATTTTACATAATTTATTACAAAGGCAATTAATGTATTGATTCCATTTGCAATGACTACCAAAAACTATGCCTAAATACTTAATTTCAGAGGACTCCTTAATAATTGAACTTTTACACTGTATAAGGCAACAGTTAGTCTTGAGTCGAAATACAGTATACTATTTAAGTAGTAACAACCTTTAAAACAGCTTTATAGCCTTTCTCTTCCTTCATCCAATAGGAAATTCACATAAAATTTTAAGAGGAAATTATATGTTTGAAAGGCTATATACCATTCTGGAAATGAAATACATTGTCCCAGGCTTTACAAATGTGTGTATCGATTAGACCTATATAAGAGGAGTGTATCAGTAATGCTGCTGTTTAGTCTCTCTGGGTTAGTACAACACAATCCCCTATTACAAAAGGAGGAATTTGCATCCTATTATTGTTCATATTGCATATAAAATAATGATTATATAATGAATGAGCTAACAGGTCGTATGAACAGCTGCTCGTGCTTGTTTAGTGGTTTCTATGCCTCCCTGGAATTAGAGGATGATAGATTTTTAAAAGTTAATACAATCATTATTAACATAACTGCCTTCGGAAAGTAAGTGAACCCACAGTCTCACATCGTATTAGCCTATACAAAGGCATGTCGAGGAATTCTGTGACCATGAAGCTAGGAGACGCAGATTACTCGGTTTCTGAAAGAGAAGTGAATATTTACCTCTCTTCTGCAATGACTGAGTGTATACTGTATACCAGGGGTCGTCAGCACAGAGCTCGCTGGAGCTAGAGTCTCTTACCCGCGGAAAACGCAGTGCACTAGGGTGCACTCCGTAGCTCAGTGATGCCAATGCCCATAGGAGCAAGCGCGCGCTTTAGAACTCAGGAGAGCCTGAGCGTTTTACAACGGAAAGGAAAGAGACAGACGAAAGTGGTGGTATATACCGCTTGGTCAAGCATATTCAGGAATGGCCAGCACTGATTTAATAGATAAAGGGAAGAGAACTTATTAAAACCTTATCCATGTTAATTTTTAGATTTCTCTGAGAAGTATAAGTGCATTATAAGAATGTAAGATTTAATTTTAATGCTCATTTTTCACAAGTTTCATTTTTTATTCAAAAGAAATATTTTCTCAGCCTCTTTTATAGAAAAGTGAAATTTTCAGATATAGGCATATTTATTTAGTACCCTTACAGAATGTTTTCGTAAATCTAATATACGTAAATACATATTACTGAAGATAGTGTATTGAAAATTTTTTTAATATTCGCATGGAAATTGTTTGTAAGGAAATGAATTAACAAAGCAACTACTGTTACATCATAAGCAAAAGTTACGTGCCCATGTGTTGTAAAAATGTAAGCTCTATAGCTTCAGCATATTTCGAGAAAATAATTTAATATTCTGATGTTAGGAAATTGCTAACAAATATCATTTTAAAAGCATAATACGATAAGAGTTTTGTTATGGAATATTAGTTACAATTAAACATATACAGCACCTATGTAACTTTGCTTTGTACTGTAATATTGTTTTGATTAGTTTATTGATTACTTTTATAAGGCTAAAGTTACCATCAATATCAATTCCAACTTATCATGTCATACTCAATCTCTTTTTCTTTTTTCTTTTTTTTTGGGGGGGGGGATATCACTTTCTTTATGATTGATGTATTTCATCCATTTAGTACAGTATAGTTGTACTACTATGGAATTTATGTGAATATTTCTTCTTAGCTCTTTATTATGTTATTAACGTTTAAAACACAACTGCAATATTAAGAAATTGGTATTAGTAATTTTGTTTTACAGACAATATAGATAATATCAAACAGAAAGAAGCCATATAAAAATAACGACATAAAATTTCAAGTTCCGTTTGAAGTTTGTGCACCACTGTTTTCTTAATCCAACAGGCTGCTTATTCATATACACAACCCTTCCTCTTTCCAAACTTAGCGCTTGATGCCCGCGCACGGCGTCAAGATCAGAAAAATGCGATTGCTTTGACATCACTGCCGTAGCTGCTAGCGGGTATGCTCTCTATCTCTCCCTGTTGCACGACGGTACACACCGGTCAGCACCGCGTACCCTTTGCACATTTCAGCGAGTGCTGACGACCACCTTAGTTTAGGGGAAGCTGTTGTATTCAGGGACAGTGTTTTAAATTTCATTTTTTTAAATATTTGTATAAGATTTTATAACTTTTTATTATTAACAACAGTATCTTTGAAGTGCAAAGTATCTTAGAAAGAAAGGTTTCAATCAAATATTTTTTGTACAGATTTTTTAAATTTTCCTAAAGTACTACATACTGTCCCTAGATACATAAGGATGATGTACCTTGGGATACCTTGGGACATAGAATGCCGTACCTTGGGACATGGTTCAACATAATATTAATGTAACTAATATTTTATTGAGTTTATATTTCTACAAAATACAGACAATTTACTGTTTCCAGTTATTATTATTAATGATAAATTTTGCCTTTAAATTTAATGTAATAACAATAGTGATAATATTCCTAAGTTTTAAATAATTCTCAATTTTCTTGACAGTAAACAATATTAGGCGTTCCAATAAAATTAATTTCTTATTATCCAAGGGCGTATCCTTCAAATGACATTTTCAAAACATATTTCTTAGTGTCCCTTAGGCTTGAATCTTTTCTTTGAGAAGGTGGGGAAGTTTGAACACAATATCCTCTAAAGGAAGATCAACAATATCTGATTGCTTATCGTGTAAAAAAAAATAAACTGTCATATTTAGTAAACTTCTTTAGATACTGAACTTCAAATTCTATTTCACAAATCTTCTTACAAATTATTTATTTTTTTTTACTTGGTCATTTAACGACGCTGTATCAACTACGAGGTTATTTAGCGTCGATGAAATTGGTGATAGCGAGATGATATTTAGCGAGATGAGGCTGAGGATTCGCCATAGATTACCTGACATTTGCCTTATGGTTGGAGAAAACCTCGGAAAAACCCAACCATGTAATCAGCCCAAGCGGGAGTCGAACCCGCGCCCGAACGCAACTTCAGATCAGCAGGCAAGCGCCTTAACCGACCGAGCTGCGCCGGTGGCTTCTTACAAATTTTATCGACAAACAATTATTATTAGTCTCTCTTTTCTACTACACGAATGAGAACAAAATGTTCTCTCATTTCTTCTAAATTCGCTCGAGCAATCAACTTAGTGTCATTTACAGTTTAAATGACATCTTCATCATCATTATCAATAGAACTAACACATTCCTCGGCTCATCTGCAGTCTCTTCTGAATTATCGTTTGGAAACAGAACTTGTGGCTTCAACTGCTTCCGTTTCTGAACTTTATCATCACATTTCTCTTCTCACTCAATTTTCTTTTTCTTTTTCTTTTTCTTTCTTCTATTTCGGTTTTCTATGGCGTGCCTGTCTTTCTTTTTTTAGGATTATGAGTCATTCCTTTCCTGGAAGGATAATAATTTAGCTTTGTTGGAGGTTTGTCTCTTGATTTTTAATTTTCTACATGGCATTTCCACTAAAGCCGAAATCCCATAAAAGTCATTACTAAATATCGTTTTTGATTACTCTTCATAACAGTAACTTATTCACAATAATATTTAAAATCTAATGAGGTCCACCTGAAGACAGTTGTCCCCAGATACACCCTAGGTACATCAGAAACCAGTAAATTATATCTCAGCAACTTTCAAGACTGAAGTACCGAAAGCAAGCCAATAACCACATGGATTCGTAGCTAGAATAATAGGGTTAAAAAAAATAGACTTAAGTTTTTAATCGTGTATCTAAAGAATCATTTAAAAATAATTATTTAATTTTACAATTACTTACTTTTTAGGTTCAAAAGTAGATTTTTTAAAATGAAATCTCTCCAGATTGCTTCAACAAAAAGTAAATCATTCACAGAACAGCTAAATGACGAAATTAAAGTGGTCAACTCCGAAAACAAAAATTCCACCACAAAACCTTGAAAATAAACGAAGTTTCCCCAGGTACAACTTGCCCCTAGGTACAACAGCTTCCCTTACGTTTCTCCTGTTTTGTCTTAAGCGGCGGCATTGATCCATGCTAGTCGCATGATCGAAAAGTCTCACTATGTATGCTTATGTAAAGATGATAGAGTAATTTAAGAAACTCTTTTATTGATTAATGTGCTCCTTGGCTCACCACGTTACCTACTTTGTCTGTGCGGGTCAACATCAAATTTCAGACTGCAGATATCTCTGCAGGACAACATCTAGTAAGAACGCAGAAATATCTATAGGACAAAGTCTCACGAGACAACAAAAATCTCTGTAAGACGTCGCGTGAGATCACGGAGATCTCTATATATCAGTTCATGAGACAACATTCATCTCGTTAGGACTAAATTACTAAGACTGATAATATGATAAGTTAAATTTATTTTTATATTTCTTTTGAAAGATTATTACGCTTCATATCTGTGCAGAACAGGACAACTTAGTATCACAGATATCTCTGCAAGATGATGTATCTTTTAACCACAAAGTCTTTGCAGATGTCTCGTAAGACCACAAAATCTCTTAAAAAGTTGTTTTCAATATTCAAAAGTATTTTAGTTCAAGTAATTTTTTTGTTAGTTATTTAACGACGCTGTATCAACTACTCGGTTCTTTAGAGTCGATAGGATCGATAGGATTGGTGGTAGCGAAGTGGTATTTGGCGAGATGAGGCCGAGAATTCACCATACGTTACCCGACATTCGCCTTGAAGTTGGGGAAAATCTCGAAAAAAGACGAAGTGGAAAACGAATTCACGCCCGAGTGCAACTGTAAGGCCTCATCACGCCAAATATCTTCTCGCTATCACCAATCTCATCGACGCTAAATAACATATTAGATAGTTGATAAAGCTTCGTTAATATTTATACTGATGACATATAGAAGAACTGGAATGTTTTAGTACACTCCGAAATTGAAATATCTGTCATGCATTGTTTGTATTTTGGCGATGTTGATGTGTAAAGAAAAATATGTAACAAAAAGTTTTACATTAAACATAACATAATATATTTAATTGACAACTTATTTCGCGACACTGAAATAGTGGCAGGTTTAACATCGAAATCACTCATTTTATTTCAATAAAAATACGGTCCATAGAGATTAGAAATATTTTAAAGTAGCATTAAAATATAGTCCAAAAAGGTAAAAAGAATAGGATGGTGGAGGAAGCGCTGCAAGGAACCGAAACTAACAATTTTTCCTAATATTGAAGTGTTCAATATGATTTCAGTATCACATTGCGGCCTTTCATTGTGTAGACTTTATTTTATACTTAGAATATCTCTTACTTACTTACAACTTGCTTACAAATGGCTTTTAAGGAACCCGGAGATTCATTGAAGCCCTCACATAAGCGCGCCATTCGTCCCTATCCTGTGCAAGATTAAACCAGTCTCTATCATCAAATCCCACCTCCATCAAATCCATCTTAATATTATCCTATTATCCTCCCATCTACGGTTCGGCTTCCCAACTGACAGTCTATATGCATTTCTGGATTCTTCCATACGTGATACATGTCCTGCCCATTTCAAACGTCTGGATTTAATGTTAATGATGCATTTCTGGATTCTTCCATACGTGATACATGTCCTGCCCATTTCAAACGTCTGGATTTAATGTTCCAAAGGTGAAGAATACAATCCGTGCAGTTCTGCGTTGTGTAACTTTCTCCATTCTCCTGTAACTTCATCCCTCTTAGCCCCATAAATTTTCCTAAGAATCTTATTCTCAATCATCCTTAATCTCTGTTCCTCTCTCAAAGTGAGAGTCCAAGTTTCACAACCATACAGAACAACCGGTAATATAACTGTATAATAACACGCATTTCCTATATTTATTCTGCATTTAATTTCCTCCCGAGTGTCATTTATATTTGTCACTATTGCTCCAAGATATTTGAATTTTTCCACTTCTTCGAAGGATAAATCTCCAATTTTTATACTTCCATTTCGTACAATATTCTGGTCACGAGACATAATCATATACTTTGTGTTTTCGGGATTTACTTCCAAACCTATCGTTTTATTGCTTCAAGTAAAATTTCCGTGTTTTCCTTAATCGTTTCTGGATTTTCTCCTAACATATTCACGACATCCGCATAGACAAGATGATGTAATCCGTTCAATTCCAAACCCTCTCTGTTATCTTGAACTTTCCTAATGGCAAATTCTAGAGTGAAGTTAAAAAGTAAAGATGAACCTCAAGAATACACCACTAAGTTAAATCGTGTAAATTACGATTATGGATTACGCCGTTGTATTTTAGCCGATCATCTAAGACGTTATATCATCTAATTTTAATTGACTTCGTCATTACATCTAGTCGGTGACATTAAATCAGGAAGCAGGACTGTCAGTGACTCTGCCAAGTAGCTCGAAAATTAAGTCTGGGGCAAGATGAACAAATGCGCGCATAATTAGTCTCCTCGTACAGACTGACCGATTTGGCATCAAACCCCGGGTCTCCTGGCTCGAACTCTCCCAGGAGACGTCGCTAATGCGGCATTGTTCTGTATATTGGGCCAGCATTATCACCGTGATAGAGAGATGAGGTGCTGCAACCCCTCCCTCGAATACCGCGATAGCAGCCTTGTCTGATTCTAATCTAGGAATTGAATAGACCACATTTAAATAGACAACAGAGTATGTTTGATTTCCGAAAAATCTTACGAGATTAATGCTGGATATATGAGAGGGTTCTTCTAAGTTCTTCGGTTTTGTGTTCACAGCTATATTAGTACTCTCTTATGGTTGAATATAACTGAGAGGTTAGCTGGAAGAAGGGCGTAACACAGAAAACATAGTTTTGATATAATCGACAAAAACTATCTGTATCCCGCAACTCTTGCTAGAATATGACACTATTCATATATATTGTAAGGTAATACGTTCGCTTGTGATTACAATGAGTTCCATGGTTAATGTTTAAATATTGTACGAGAACGAAGCATTCAATTTCTTTTTTAATTACGCCCTTCTTCCAAAGAAGAAGGTTGAAAATACTGCAATGCTGTTAACTTTTCTATATTTCTAATATTCCTTTAGGAAAGGCTAGATATAGGTTTATACAACAGTAATGAAGATAATTAAAATGTATGTTCTACAAAAAATATATATGCGGTATGTTTACTAAATTGTTATCACAACATTAAAAATAATAATCCCACTTATTTCACGTTATCATTTTAATTGAAAGTACCTAGGATATAGGCTTACAAACACTATACCACTTTAAGTGATCTAATAACCTAACATAAACAACATCTAGAATATTGTAAGACCTATTGGAGTGTTTGGCTCTCATCTGTCATCACAGTATCACCTAGTTTCACTATATTTTGTACATTTATATCCTGTTGGTTTTTGATTCCAGTTTTCCAAAATCCTCAATGGAAAATGGCTTGTTCCTCTGTAGACATCTCATATTTCTTCTGGAAGCAAATGGCTTAAATGTTTCGCTGTTAATCTGTCAAAAATATGATCCTTCCTAAATGACTGACTGCTAGCCTGAATCTAACATTTTATAACACTGCATACGCCTATATTATTAGTACCTTACATTCATTCTCCATGGACAAACATAAATAGTAATATTGTATTTCTTTCACCAATTTTCCAGACTTAGCTTTGCCGTAATTTCGTCATGGCTTTCTAGATTCATTCATTCATAATGTTCTGCAGATGGGTAGGTCTTTCACTGCAAACCCAGTATTCTCCAGTTCTTTCTCATTTTCTGCCTTCTTCTTTGTCTCCTCATATGATCCATATATTTTAATGTCGTCTGTCGCCTGATATCTTCTTCTGCCCCGAACTCTTCTCCCGTTTATCATTCCTTCCAGCGCATCCTTCAGAAGGCAGTTTCTTCCTTTTCTTCTTCCTGATCATTTTCAGCATCATTCTTTCTTCATTCACTCTTTCTAACACAGACAGTTTTGTTTCTTCATGCTAGATTATTCTTTCATAATTTGTTAAACCTTTTCCGTTTTCTACCTTTCCGTATGTAATTCATTTTCACTGATACTTTCAACATCAGAAAGGTTATATTTTGCTTCCATTACGCGAAGGATGGGATAGATCAGAACATTTTTCAGACAACGCGAACACCCTTGCAGTTATCTTTGTCGGTCCTCGAACCACAGTAGTGAGATGGAAGACGGATACAGTTCAATAATATCTCTCTATTGCAATCTATTGGGAGTAGAGGCATAACATTGTGGCGGTTGGTAGAAACGCCGCCAAAGAACGCATATAGCCATTTTTCGGATAAACGCGGTAATTCGAATTATGCCCTTCTTTCAGCCAACCCCTCAATTTATCATTATTAGGCCTACGATCTATGTACGTTTCAGGAATTTTAGATCTGTTCCTCAAAACTCAAAAGCTCTTCTTGTTCTTTTTATCTTATCTTTGGCTTTTCGATGCTGCTTAAAAACAAGCTGTCAGGAAAAAAAATTACAGTTAAATAAGAAGCATCAATTTCCAATTACAATATGCTATTGGGTGTTCTTGAGTCTTATTGTTATGAATATTTGCTTATTTAATTGCTTTATTCACTCATAGCGTCCTATGGTTATTAATGGAGTCATGGTGTAACGCCAGTAGGAAAAACGGGAAGTAGGCCTACCTCTCGAAAATCTACCCACAAGAACCGTCTTTGTCACTACAAACTCTACATCGACCTGCCGAAATTCGAACTTGACCTACCACTATGAAAAACAGCATTATAAGAGTTCGGCTAATGGTGCATGTTAGGGGAGAGTCGGGTAGTATCGGACGTCGGGTAATATCGGACAGTGAGTTTCTTTAATCTACCACACGATGATAGTACCTGATTGACATGGTTACATTTCTGTGATGTCGCATAGAGAAACGTAACCATGTCATTCAGGTACTACCATATGGTGGTAGATGAAAGAAACGCACTGTCCGATACTACCCGATGTCCGATACTACCCGACTCTCCCCTACTATTATTATTATTATTATTATTATTATTATTATTATTATTATTATTATATGGTAGTTGTTTTTGTTTAAGTAAAGGGTACTCAGTGCAAAATGATCTTTATATTTAATGTAGTATAAAACTAATGTTAATATCATGTGATTTTATTATAAAAAATGTAAACGGAATATTTTTCTTAATATATCAATGTTAATTTCAGAAAATAACCAATGACATGCCATTATTTTTATTTTAGCAGGTTATTTTACGACGCTTTATCAACATCTTAGGTTATTTAGCATCTGAATGAGATCACTGTGATAATGCCGGGGAAATGAGTCCGGGGTCCAGCACTGCAAGTTACCCAGCATTTGCTCATATTGGGTAGGGGGAAACCCCCGGAAAAAATCTCAACCAGATAACTTGCCCCGAACGGGAATTGAACCCGAACCACCTGGTTTCGCGGCCAGACGCACTAACTGTTACTTCACAGGTGTGGACATGCAATTGTGTGATTATTTGATAATCAACTGGAATCTAAAGTTCGCCACTGATCATCATAACGTAGATGTAGGCCTATAAGTGTGTTTAGCTTAACCGTAGCGACGTCACTATGCTGGTATGACTGTAATAATCCTCCCCAACCCTGTTTCAGTTGACCACATGATTCCACGAATAAACTGTCAACGTTTCTTGTTGTGCATAGAAGCAGCTAAATCATTATGCTTGATTACTTATTATGCAACACTTTTAAGGCGATGCGCTACTAAAATAGTCGAATTTTGACTAATTTTATCACTTTTTTGTTTTCGCACTAAAAAATATGCGGTTTCATAAGGAGTATTTTCGTTAATATGTCATGTCATAATATCAGTGTATTAAATCTACAAATTAATTTGGTAGAAGTAGTGTTAATGCACTAGTTACGTGTAACCAAAACTTTAAATTTACTCGTAATTATCTCAACAAAGAAATTTTCTACGTTTTCAATGACAAGTATTCATTTTATTTCTCAGTGGTTAAAGCTAAAGTGATGAAACTCAGCATAGTTATTTATTAACATCTCTGTTGTGAAATGGAGCATTTGATTGGTTGTATTCAGTATAATTTTATTGCTAGAGAATTATAGCTACGTAAAGCAGTATTATATTTTATTAATATTTGAGCATTGAAGAAATTATACTTTTTTATAAATGAACAAATTAGATTAGGGGATTACTAATGTGTCATTGCACAATGTGCAGCGTCACGTTTAAGAAAAAATTAGATTAAGAATAATCTATAGTAATAATAAAACTGTAGCCGAAATTTTTCTGGTAATTTTCGATTTTCCAAAAATAATTGGTCCTAACATATATAATTAACCGCCCTGAAACCGAAAATAGCTTTTTTTTAATTTTTGTTTGTATGTCTGTCTGTCTGTCTGTCTGGATGTTTGTTACCTTTTCACGCGATAATGGCTGAACCGATTTATATGAAAATTGGAATATAAATTATTCGTTGTAACTTAGAATTTAGGCTATATGGCATTCAAAATATTTTATTTAAAAGGGGGCTTGAATTAAATAAACCGAAATATCTCCCTTATTATTAATTTTCATGAAAAATATTACATAACAAAAGTTTCTTTAAAAATAATTTCCGATAAGTTTTATTCCATGCAAAATGTTGATAGGACTGATATTTAATGAGATAAATGAGTTGCAAATTTACAATAACAACGCCATCTAAGGCGGTGTAATGAAATAAAAACAAATGACTTCGACTATAAGAGGTTTTGGACAACAACAATCGAAAGCTATGAAACATACGGTAGCCTACAGAGAATGTTTCTGTGTTTGTATGAAGTAATATCGGAAGCTAAATTAACCGATTTGTATAATTAATTATTAATTCACCATTGGAAAGTGTAGTTTCCCTAGATGGACATAATGCTATAATGTTATTACAGTAACTTCTGACTGAATCAAGGACAGGTAAGATTAAAATAGCTTCTTTTACACAGAAAACTTGATAGGCATTCGTTTCCTGTATTTCCTAAAATAATTTTTATGACCAAATGAATGGTCTCTGGATCAAAATGATCGCATTTTAATTTTTTAATACAATTTAAATTAAGTAACATAATAAACGAATTATCCTTCTATCAAACACGAATGTTCCCTGGATCAGATATCCTATTTTAATTATGTAATTAATTTATATTTATTTCTAATGGGTGCAGCGGAGCGCACGGGTACGGCTAGTAATATATATATATATATATATATATATATATATATATAGGATTTTCACTAAGAAAATTTAAAAAAGAAAACAATATAGGTTTAATTTTTTCAAGTGTTTATGAGAAATGATTGAAAGTAATTATAATATTGATATGCACATTCATTAAAATTTTCAAATGTCTAGCTTAAAAATTGTGGATTTTAGAAATTTCAGTAGGGCCTCGCCTTAATTAAATTGTGATTTTGTAACTAGAGTTAGGAAGTTGGTAACGAAACTATTAAGTTTTGTGAGCTTGGACTATATCTCTGCCGAATGAAGAGTAGTAACGCAGCTTTATTCCTCAACAAACTAGCATAACAAGCATGTACAGTTGCGTGATAACTAAACTTGTCGTTGTGCCAATGGTCCATGACCATAGAACAAGAGAAACAAGCAAATAATATAGAAAGACAATAATTTAATTGTCAATTAGAACCTTCGTCATTTTCAATCTAAAATAATTTTCGCATAAATATAAAACTAACAAATGAAATATATGGAGATATGTCTCTAGACTTTCTACAATACTTAATATTGTACAATTTTCATTTAACTAAATGAAATACTCTTTCTACGTCCAAAAAAACTATTCATATGCGGAAAATATTCCTTTTACGTCACAAGACGCGACTGGAGCAAGTCTGAAATATAAGATATTTCCTATTATATCAAGTGAACAATAGCTTGTGAATCTAATAGCACAGTCTACTCTAGCTTATACAGACACGAAGCTTGAGTTGTGGGGGTGCTAGAAACAATAGAATAGTCTGTGCCGGTACTATTTCGCATTGTCTATAATGAGGCGATATTAGCGATCCTACTGGTTAGGAACTATCTATGGATGCATATTTACTAGGTATTGAACTTCGTGACTGTATATACTAGACTGTGCTAATAGTGCATCTTGTATGTAGAACACACATAATTCTTTCCAAAGATACTTTTCATATTTACTTTAATGACTATTGGACCTTATGTGAATTTGATATAGGCTATATAGATTACTTCAACAATATTATTCTTCCACATAGGTACCTCACAGCTTCAGTCATTTTCACATTTCTAGACTGAAGCAGAATGATTGTTATACGCAATTCAATTGTTTGAAGGGAAATATACCAACATTATATATATACCTATTGAAAAAGTATTATGTATACTTGATTTAGGCTTTGAAGAAGACTGTTTCTCTACATTGTTTATTTCCTAAATAATGAGAGGTGTTCCGCCCGTTTTTTCATAGCACAGTGTCCCTGAACTAGGCTACCATTCGTTTTATAGATTAAATTTCCACACTGCATAATTTCCAGTAAAATATTTCTCCATTTGCTACTGTGCTTACCAGCAAATTCTTCAGGTACTCAATTTAACTTCTTGTGATTTGAGGTTTTAACTTCTGTCATGCTGAAAGCCGATCATTAAACTGCACAAATTCACTGCGAACGTTAGTACGTAATGAAACTGTATCCCTACTCTGCGTGAACATTATTGTAATGTAGTAACTAACTAAAGTCCTCCACATATTATTATTATTATTATTATTATTATTATTATTATTATTATTATTATTATTATTATTATTATTATTATTATCTTTCATCACAAAGTCCTTCACCCATAGTTGCGGATATACTGTGTGTTGTTCATATGCACAGAGTATAGTGCAATAGATCTGTATGTCTGGCTACACTCAATCTGAAAACAATGTTTTGGTACGAACTTCCTAAGACTGGTTGTAACAAGTTGCTCTCTTTTTAATCTGTGCTAACTTACTTACTGGCTTTTAAGGAACCTGGAGGTTCATTGCCGCCCTCATATAAACCCGCCATCGGTCCCTATCCTGAGCAAGATTAATTCAGTCTCTATCATCATATTCCACCTCCCTCAAATCCATTTTAATATTACCTTCCCATCTACGTCTCGCCCTCCTCAAAGGTCTTTTTCCCTCCGACCTCCCAACTAACACTCTATATGCATCTCTGGATTTGTCCATTTGTGATACATGCCCTACCCATCTCAACAGTCTGGATTTAATGTTCTTAATTATGTCAGGTGAAGAATACAATGCGTGCAGTTCTGTGTTGTGTAACTTTCTCCATTCTCCTGTAACTTCATCCCTCTTAGCCCCAAATATTTTCATAAACACCTTATTCTCAAACATCCTTAACCTATGTTCCTCTCTCAAAGAGAGAGTCCAAGTTTCACAACCATACAGAACAACCGGTAATATAACTGTTTTATAAATTCTAACTTTCAGATTTTTTGACAACAGACTGGATGATAAAAGCTTCTCAACCGAATAATAACAGGCATTTCCCATATTTATTCTGTGTTTAATTTCCTCCCGAGTATCATTTATATTTTTTACTGTTGCTCCCAGGTATTTGAATTTTTCCACCTCTTCAAAGGATAAATTTCCAATTGTTATATTTCCTCCTCCCAAGGGATCACAAAGAGTAGGAACATAAAGAAAAGGAAGAAGAAAACCAAACTTTCCTAGAGCATTTGAAAAAACCGTCGCGAGAAAACTAAAGAGGGAGTAAAGCAGTCAGATTCAACTTGCTCGTGCCTCTTGCATTCATTACCTGTATGAATATTGATCATCTGTACCATCTGCACAGTGTAATCACAGTTATACAGCCATACTTAAGTGTCAGTGATAATGACCAAACCCAACATATGGAATACACGTCCGAATGATCAATATTACGAACAGGTTAAGGGCTATTGTAAGCTGTCCATACTATTTTCTGCTTATTAGCAGACTGCGACGCAGGGTACCGAAACGCATCAAGTTACGAACGCACGGACCACTGTGTTCTGTAGACCGTGGGGAGAGAGATTGAAAGTGCAGTTACTCCTCAACATATAAACATTCAATCGCTGTAGGACACAAAATAAATGTTCACGTTTACAAATATAATATATAGACTAAAGTGCATTTCTAGTAGAAAAAATAATTGCCTAACATTACTTGTTTCAATTTACATTATATGTACAGCTGTCAAAAGAAAAAGTGGCCGCTCTCCTGAAACAAAGTTCCCTTCGGGTATCTTCGCTACAATTCGGAGACAGGCGATGTTACATGTTGTTGGACTACGTTGCCTGATATCTACAGTTATAATTGAAGTATTCTGTGTGTTATCGATAGCATAATGGTAGCGTTCAGGCCTCTTATTCATGAAGTCCTGCGTTCGACTACAACCACGTGCTTTTTTGTTCTGTTTTTGAGACAAACTATACATAATGGCTCCTTTCTCTTTTACGATTATTTTAGTAATTAACATCAGGTTCATTAATATATTATGCCATGACTTTATCATTATGATATTGTGGCTGCAAATGGTGGAAAGAAAAAAGATTTTATTCTCAATAAAAATATCTTTCGTGGCATAAACAAAACAAATTTACTGGCGTCGGCCTTAAAACAGTCAAACAATTAAGCGTTCAAAAAACAAACCAAAAAGCCACAATTCAATATTTAGTCTATCTTCCTCTTATCTCGATCATCTTGCAGTCGAGTGGGCATGGAATTGACTAGTCTTTGCAAATAGCGACTGTTTTTAGACACGATATTCCAGGCATTCTGAACATACATACATAACTGTTCTGTCCATGGGCAGGTCTTTCATTGCAAACCCAGCAATCTCCAACCTTTCCTATTTTCTGCCTTCCTCTTAGTCTCCGCATATGATCCACATATCCTAATGTCGTCTATTCTTCTTTTCAACCAGAGACCCAACCAGTTACTTTTTATCTTTCTAATCAGTTTCAGCATCATTCTTTCTTCACTCACTTTTTCAAACACAATTTTATTTCTTATTCTATCTGTCCACTTCACACGCACCGTTCTTCTCCACATGCACATTTCAAATGCTTCAATTCGTTTCTCTTCATTTCGTCGTAATGTCCATGTTCCTTCCCGATACAATGCCACACTCCACACAAAGCACTTCACTAGTCTCTTCCTTAGTTCTTTTTCCAGAGGTCCGCAGAAGATCCTTCTTCTTCTATTTAAAGCTTCCTTTGTTCATGTTTGCAGTTTTTCTTGGGAAGGATAGGCCTAAATGCGGTAACATCCCGTTGCTTTCCGCACACCACTATCTCTTTCGCATCTTATTAAATTCCAGGGGGCCCAAGCGTGGAGATGAGGAGAGTGGATTTGACTAATTGGGCCCTCCGGACTTCACCGAAAGTCACGGCAAGGGTTAAATATTAATTCTATCAGGATGTTTGACCCGATCAGAGATCGGAAAATCTCAATTAGCCTTTGCCACCCGCATCCTGGACTAGCTTCTACGAATCATCAGAAAATCTTAGAGTGTGATTGGGCCAATTTTTCCGAAAATGTTTCCACACTTTTGCCCTCGTAGCTCAGCGGACGAACGTCGAAATTTAGATGTCAACGTCTCAGGTTCAATTCCTCGTTACTCCTTTTCATTTTATTGTGGTTCAAGATAGTATAATGTAATAATACAAAAAGAAAAACTAATACCAGTATTATGCAACTGGATTTTTCCAAACCTAATATTAAATTTGTTATTTATATCGCTAAAGAACGATTACAATATAAATAACTTGAATATTATTTATACAGTATCACTAAAGAACGATAACAGAATATAAATGATAAATATCGGTTTGTTTAATTAATATAAGATATTATATAATACGTATTTAATTATCTAAATGAAATAACCTATTTTACAAAGAAAGATGTTTATTTGTGTTATAATAATTACCTACATAAAATACAGATTATTTATATTGCGAAAGAACAATAACAATATAAATAACTTGAATATTATTTTATAATGCTAATGAAGGAAAACAATATAAATGATAACTTGAATATTATTTATACCGCTAAAGAACGATAACAATATAAAAAACGTGAATATTATTCACATCGGAATTTCACAGATTTATTACAGATGTATTTAAGAAATTGTAGAATAATTGTAATTAGTAACAGTGTCCTATTTATTCTTCTTGGAGCCAAATTTGTAACTTTTAAAAGTGTGGTTACTATGTTGAAGTGTATGTGTTGCAACGGATGCTTGATTTGTTATGTATGTGAGTCAGTTATGGGATGCTTGATGTCGTCGCAATGTCGTAATTATAGTTTGATTGTGTTTGTGTGACTATTGTTTATTAATTTATGATGTATGGTACGGAAAGCTGCATATTTGTGTTATAGAAGTGTTACATATGTGTGTTGTTAATGTTTTTGTATGTTTAAAATTGATAACTGATATTTGTTTTGCAATCGCAATACCTAATTTACGGATTTTTTATGTTTTGTTTACATCGCGTAAGCTAATTTAATTTTCTTTTCCATTTCTCTTTATGCTTATCTTTTTTGTGTATAAAACTATAGCCCTAACATACATATGTAAAATAGGGCTAACCTCCATTGGAGATACTGTAGCTACAATAGTAATAATTATTATTCATATCGTTAGAAAACGATAACAGAATACAAATGATGACTTGAATTTTATTCATATCTCTAAAGAACGATAACAAAATATAAATAACGTGATATCCATCAAGAACGATAACTGGATATAAATGATAATTTGAATATCATTTACATCGCTAAAGAACGATTAAAAAATAAAATGAAAACTTGAAGAAGGCTCGAACCCAGAACCTTTGAATCATTAAACAAGCACTCCACCGCTGCTCTGCGAGGAGCAGATGTGGAACACTTTCATAGTTCCGGAACTGCTTGTACAAGCACATGCATCGTGTAACATCGCCGCGACCCGAAGTGGACTTTGAAATATTCGCTGTTCACGAGTGCGGCCACTTTTTTTTTGACAGCTGTACATGTTTTAACTATATAAAATAATCATTTGTGTGTGAGCTGAAAGAAAAAAAAATATACAGTACTTACATAAAATACGTTTCTTCACAATTCAACGCACCGAATTACGTAGGTACATTTGCAAACTTATCAAAAGAAAAGTATGTCCTACTTTAACTCAAAATAACTTTTTTTCAAGAAACGCTGTGAAATATTGTAGAAAGAAATGTTGGCATATACCAAAACTATACACAAATCTCGATGAAATTCTCTTTGATGTTTTATGTCTGATTGTGTTTTTGGAGGCCAGTTTTGACTGTATAATTAAATATTTTCCATGTAGCTTTGGCTATTGCAATGCTTTTGAAAGAATCGAGTTCTATCTGTCCTTATACATTTTAAAAATTTGCAAAATACAGTGTTTTTTCCTTTACTAAGTAATTTTTAGTAGGTTATTTTACGACGCTTCATCAACATCTCAGGTTATTTAGCGTCTGAATGAGATGAAGGTAATAATGCCTGTGAAATGAGTACGAGGTCCAGCACCGAACGTTATCCAGCATTTGTTCATATTGGATTGAGGGAAAACCTCCTGAAAAAACCTCAACCAGGTAACTTGCCCCGCCCAGGTATCGAATCCAGACCACTTGGTTTCGCGGCTAGACGCGCTAACCGTTACTCCACAGGTGTGGATTGCAAAGTAAATATTCCTTTCCGAACTTCTCTATAAGTTCGTTCTGAAGAGAACGCTAGGTGCCCTTAATTTTCGACATGTTCTTCAGTAGTGTGAATTATAAAACAGCAAAATTAAGACTAACACAAATATGCAGGTATAAATAATCAACTAAATAAATGAAAAGAAATAAAATATAGGTAGGCTACTTGTTTACTCACAGAATCTCAAGTACTTATGGTGATTGCAAGGACCTGCGCCAAGCAGAATGATATTGTAATGTAATTTCTTACGAAACCAACTGTACTCTCACGGTGCCATCTCACCTCATGGATCATGACGTCACGTATACTCTGTGCGTTCCAAACTTCAGTCTCGCCAATCGGTGACCATAGACCGCAGTCTGCTTATTAGTTAATGTGTCTGGACAGGAAAGCTTGCCGAACTCATCTTGCCTATGGTTTTTCCATGGTTCTCCTAAACCGCTAAGACAAAAGTCGAGATAAGCCATAAAATAAATGGGCTACAACCCTATATCCCCTCCCTACAAACGTTTCGGCCTTTCTTCCAAATTAAAGCCATCGAAATAGGAGTCTTGGTTTCGAATGTTGCCTTCGGTGCTTGTGGCGATTTTGCTCTAATGTCGCTCGTATATATACTTTGTCTTTTCGGGATTTACTTCCAAACCTATCTGTTTACTTGCTACAAGTAAAATTCCCGTATTTTCCCTAATAGTTTGTGGATTTTCTCCTAACATATTCATGTCATCCGCATAGACAAGCAGCTAATATATAAAATATATTTTTAAAATATAATTTCAAAACTATTGTCATTAATAGCATCAAATTTTGTACAGATGATAGTATTTTAGGCATGTTTATGCAGTTTAAAATTAATTAAGCTTGGATGAAAATTGTAGAAGTTTTAACAATCACACAAGTGTCTCTTTATTTTCAGAAAAGATGGAGAATTTACTTGAGAAAATATGATTTACATACACTCAAGACATTATTATTATTATTATTATTATTATTATTGTTATTATTATTATTATTATTATTATTATTATTATTATTTTCGCAAAGCTACTAATGTTTTAGTATAGGCCTATAGTATACTGAACCAGGCTTGTCTGTGTTGACATATCGAGTGGCTCTATTTCTAATCCAGAATGATCGCTGTAGAAATTATTTCAATGTTACTCACCGAAGAAGGTTTTTAATGTTGATTTTGAAAATCCAAACAGAAACTGCAATATAAATCTTCGCTTTCAACACATTACGAATTGGCACATTACAAATTCTTCACGGCTGGAAAATGAAATATCGCTAATGAAGGTTCGTTTCCCAGCAACAGCTAACAATCCTTATATTATATTCTATAGTCGTCGCTCAGACGGATGATCGTCTTCGTGGTTCCAGTTCTTAATGCAGGGACTCTTATCTTGGTGAGGCTTTCAACTCTATTTTGGTGAATTAGCGAACTAATATAATTATTATCCTTCATTTAAGGTTATGTTTCCTCTCTGGATTTAACATAATAATTATCGAAACATTACACTACATGCTAGCCTATTGCTATAATAATTTTTGACATTGCAGAGAGATTTAGCAAGTTAATGTAAATTGTGCACAATAAAATATTTGAAGTCAGTTGATTGTTGAAAAGGAACACGAGCAGGAGAACACTCCCTTTCAGGGGACTGCTAGAATTTTGTAAATTTAAAGTAAGTTTTCTTTGTATTGTATTTTTCGAATAATAAATATTATTATTATTATTATTATTATTATTATTATTATTATTATTATTATTATTATTATTATTAAGTTGTAAATTTATCAACATTAAATTCAAACGTTTAAGATGGACAGGACATGTAGCATAATTTATAGAGTGTTAGTTGGGAGACCGGAGGGAAATAGACCTTTGGGGAGGCCGAGACGTAGATGAGAGGATAATATTAAAATGGATTTGAGGGAGGTGGGATGTGATGATAGAGAGTGGATTAATCTTGCACAGGATAGGAACCGATGGCGGGCTAATATGAGGGCGGCAATAAACCTCCAGGTTCTTTAAAAGCCATTTGTAAGTAAGTGTTATCCCTAAAAGCATCAAATTTTGTACAAATGATAGTATTTTAGGCATGTTTATGTAGTTTAAAATTAACTGAACTTAGATGAAAATTGTAGACGTTTTAACAATCACACAACTGTCCCCTTATTTTCAGAAAACATTGAGAATTTACTTGAGAAAATATGATTTACATGCACTCAAGACATTATTATGATTTTCGCAAAGCTACTAATGTTTTAGGATATCGTATACTGAACCATGCTTGTCTGTGTTGACATATCGATTGGCCCTATTTCTAATCTAGAATGATCGCTGTTAGAATTATTTTAATGTTACTCACCGAATAAGGTTTTCAATGTTGATTTTAAAAATCCAAACAAAAACCGCAGTATAAATCTGCGCTTTGAACACATTACGAATTGGCACATTACAAATTATTCACGCCTGGAAAATGAAATATGGCTAATGAAGGTTCGTTTCCCAGCAACAGCTAACAATCCTTATATTCTATTATATTCTATAGTCGTCGCTCAGACGGACGATCGTCTTCGTGGTTCAAGCCCTTAACGTAGGGACTCTATCTTGGTTAGGCTTTCAACTCTATTTTGGTGAATTAGCGAACCAATATAATTATTTTTCTTCATTTAAGGTTATGTTTTCTCTCTGGATTTAACATAATAATCATCAAAACATTGCACTACGAGCTAGTCTCTTGTTACAATAATTTTTTTAATTGCAGAGAGATATAGCAAGTTTGATATGAATTGTGCACAATAAAATATTAGAAGTCCATCGATTGTTGAAAAGGAACACGATAATGGTGTTCTTCCTTTTCGTCCCCTGAGCACCAGAACACACTCTTTCAGGGGAGTGCTTGAATTTTGTAAATTTGCAGTTTTCTTTGCATTGTATTTTTCTGGTAATAAATAATATTTTATTACTATTATTATTAGTGTTGAGGGATTTAATCGATTAATCGATCAATTTCTGTTGTAGGATTAATCTATCAAAAATATTTAATCCAATAATCGTGTCGATTAAAATTAATCGGTTCTAGTTCATATTAATTATTATTTTGTTAATACAAACTCATAATAAAAATTCCGACAATATTTCTCTCTCGGAAATTGCTTACTTAAAAGCACAATAGTACTGTTATTTTCTAGGGAAAATCTTTGCACAAACACTTCAGAAAAAGATGGAGATACGAGGACAGTGACCTAGTCTACCTCTATTGCAAGTTGAAACACAATACGAAACCCTCATTAAGTTCATCTCTTATATTTATTTTATTTTATTGGGTTATTTTACGACGCTGTATCAACATCTAGGTTATTTAGCGTCTGAATGATAGGAAGGTGATAATGCCGGTGAAATGAGTCCGGGGTCCAGCACCGAAAGTTACCCAGCATTTGCTCGTATTGGGTTGAGGGAAAACCCCGGAAAAAACCTCAATCAGGTAACTTGCCCCGACCGGGATTCGAACCCGGGCCACCTGGTTTCGCAGCCAGACGCGCTGACCGTTACTCCACAGGTGTGGACCCATCCCTTATAAAATAGCCATGTCTACACTGTATGCAAATCTGGTAATTCGATTATAATAGGGACCGCTGTCCTTTTGCAATTGCAGTTTCTGTACTGAGTTTGTATATGAAGGTTGTGTGTTTGGTTTCATAAATAAAAAAAATCAATTTTTTGTGATTTGTAAAAAGTGTAAACTTAATTATGTCAAATGAGAATTTGAGAGTTCAACTCGGTGAAACTTTGGATTTAAATTGAACGATCGTGGAAAAGTGCTTGACAGAAAAAGAGCTTTTTTCGTGTTTAGTGATGTATGTGAATGCACTTATATGTTTAAAATCATGGATGAAGCAGTATTAACTAGGCAAGTCTTCATACTTTTTGTTCTTTATGTTTGTTTCAAAAATTCCAGGAGAAATTGACACAATAAATTATAAGCCTCATAATAAATATGTTACTAAGTAATTAAAATAGTTTTTTTGTAATATACCGATACAATATATATGCTACAGATATAAAACATTTAATACTAATTATGCTTATTACCGAACACAAGTTAAATTTAACAATAATTGTGTATTATAGTATATTAAAATATTTTTTCAACTCGATCAAAACTCAAGTAATCTATTAAATTCAAATAGTTAATCGATTAAATATTTTGATCGATTAACAACACTTAATAATAATAATAATAATAATAATAATAATAATAATATTATTATTATTATTATTATTATTATTAGTTGTAAATTTATCAACATTATATCCAAACGTTTTAGATGGGCAGGGCATGTAGCACGTATGGGCGAATCAAGAAATGCATATAGAGTGTTAGTTGGGAGGCCGGAAGGAAAAGGGCCTTGGTTAGGCCGAGACGTAGATGGGAGGATAATATTAAAATGTATTTGAGGGAGGTGGGATATGATGATAGAGACTGGATTAATCTTGCACAGGATATAGACCGATGACGGCTTATGTGAGGGTGGCAATGAACCTCCGGGTATCTTAAGGTGACAGATTGTTGAACGACATTTTTGTCGTCAACCTTTCTGACTGACCACTGCAAGGCAACAGTGAAAGACAAAACTGTAGCGTCGTTGGTGTGTATGTTCATCGGACACAACTTTGTTGCCAGCATCTTCATGGATGTAATAGAAGTAGCTGCTATTTATTTTGGATCTTGTAGACTGGAATTGAAAACGACGACGTATAAGTCAATTTTGGGTACATCCTATTTACAGCGAAATACTGTCACTTGAAAAGTTTTTTTACGAGTTTCTAACATTATAGTAATTATCCTCATAAGTTTTGTACAATGAGAATTTTCAGTTTTGATGAACTTTTGACTCTAGTTGTATCTTAAATTGCTCGGCTGGACACAGTTGGAGAATAAATGTGTCAGACCTTGTCCTGTGGTAGAAGCCATGTTTTAAATTTTAGCTACTCCTTCCTCTTACGTTTCCACTTTCAGACCTCATGTATGTCGGCCGTTGGCCTTCCCGGCGTTCCTTCTAGTCGTCGTGGCCTTTCTCTAGACCAGCGTTTCTCAAACTTTTCTATCCACGGAATTCTTTTAAACCTAAAATAGAATTGTGGAACCCAGCGGAATATTAGTGATATATATATATATATATATATATATATATATATATATATATATATATATATATATAATATTAAATTACCAAATGTACTTTTTCCACTAACATTACACATTTTTATTGATGTCACATATTATACATATTTAAAAATTATAAATAATATTGTTGAACTATATTTGCTGTTATTACAAAGATTAGCATTCCTGGTTTATTTTTACTACTAAAATTAAACATATTTTTTGAACTCACACGTTATACATTCTCGTATTTAAAATTTATTTAATGTTTCTGAACTATATTTGCTATTGTTACAAAGATTAGTAAATATATAACACGTATACATGAAATTAAGTCCACTTGCATTGTTAACACTGTTTTGTAATTCACACTAAAATTCAGGTACTTAATTTTTCAGAAAAAAACACCTGTTTGAAATAGATAAAGGGACGAATGTTTTTGTTGTTTACGCCTGCATATTTATTTAATATCGGGTTTAATGTTGGAAAGCTAAAGTCTCATGTCTGGTTCTGCATCCAGTCTGTTCCGGTATTTAGTTTTGATAGACGTACAACAGAAAACTCAGTTTCACATAGGTAAGTACTTACAAAAGGAAGTAGAATTGTAATAGCATTCTTTGATAACACTGGGTAATCTTTTCTCAGGCTGTGCCAAAAATCCACCACAGGGAGAGTCTTAAATTGAGGTTACAGGGATGAATCAGACGTAACTTCATATCCTTCAGAAGCGAAGGAAGAAGATTTTTTTTCTTTGATATCAAATGGGTTTTTGACCCACAAGTTTTGAAAATTGTTTTCACTTTCCTCTTCTGGAAAGTACTGCTCTACAGTGTGGCGCATATTCTCTAAATGCTTTGCAAATTCTTCATTGATTTCATCAAGTTCTTGGTGAGTTTCTTCGTTCTCCTCAAGGAACTCTTTCAAAGCAGGGAAGCTCTCAAATTCACGGCCGGCTAGACTTCTCATTCAGAACTGCAATTTTCTCTTGAAAGCCCTGATTTTATTTGCTGCATTGAATATATTAGAACAAAAATTGAGCTAAAAATGCAAATATCAAGAGACATTGTTTGTCACTCAAACCATCATCCAACTCGAAATGGTGATCAGTGAAGAAAGCAATCACCTCAGCCTTAAGTTCGAAGAGTCTTCTTAAAGTTTTTCCGCGAGAAAGTTATCTCACGTCTGTATAGAGAAGTAGAGATTTTTGAAGGCTTCCCATGCCGTCACAAATGATTTTGAAGAGTCTTGAATTTAATTTTCTGGACTTGATATAATTAACGATTTTTACTGCTTCATTAAGAACATTTTTGAGGGACAGTGGGATTTTTTATATGGCCAAAGCTTGATGGTGTAAAATACAAGGACTGATTTTGTAATTTTTTGCAACTGACTTTTTGCGCGATACTGCACCAACTGTTTTCCCGACCATTACCTTTGCACCATCCGTGCAGACATGAACACAATTGTCCCAGGGTATTATGATTTTCTTCAAAAGTACTCACTAATAAGTCTGAAAATTTCAGATCCTGTTGCATTAGCTGGCAGCGGTTTACGTATTCGCATATCTTCTTCAATAGCATCTTCATAATGTTAACGAACAAACACTAGTACAACTGCCAGATCTGCTACATCACTTGACTCGTCTATCTCTAGTGCAAATTGACATGATCTCAGCCGACGGTTTAATTCTTCCTTGATGTAAGCTGCCATATCTTGAATGCAACGAGTCACTGTTTCATTTGAAAGCGGCACGGAAAATATTGTTTAGTCTCCTTCTCATTGAGCATGCACTTAGCCATGTCAATCGCGCAGGGTTTTATTAATTTTTCGGTTATTTTGTGGGACTCACCTGCCCGAGCCACTCTGTAGCTTACAGTGAAAGATGCCTCTGTTGCTTTTTTCATTTGTACTATATTAAGATGACTGAGCTAAGAAGTTTTGTGAATTTAGTAACTCACAACGTTTTCTATCAAAGAAATCAATATTCTTGTTATAAAACTGAGATGGTTTGTTTCAAAATGGCGACGTAATTTTGAATGTGCCATCGAATTATTAGGTAAAATTCTGCCACATATTACACACTGAGGACAATTTTTAGCATCCATGAAATCCAAGGCTAAGTAACTCTCATTATTTACATTATTTAATTACAGATTCATGTTATGTTTTTGATATTGGCTCCATCACATTTTCAGGTGACGAGAAGCTATTTTGTACAACTGGTTTCATCACACCCACATACTTGTTTAGGGATAGTTGAAGTTTAGTGGCACAGTTGGATGTTAATTATTTTAATGATCCTGTTTTAAGCCTCAGATCCATGATTCGGTGTCACTTTGTATTAAAAAAGTAGAGTTATGATCGGTATCACTCCGTATTAAAAATACGATGACGTAGCTCGCAATGATCGGTCTTGCTCTCTATTTACACAATTTTGCAGAAGGGATGACAAAACTCGCACAGTTTTTCTTTAAAATATTTGAGCTTTCTCGAATATTATTAAATAAACTTTGAGACACAATTAAACATAACTTACCTCGAACTTCAAAATGATGTTCTTTCTTCTCCAAAAGAAGTGTCATGTGCTTTCTTGAAGGAACGTCAAAACAACTCTGCGAATTATCCTTCACAGAACTTTCAATTAATTTCGTATACAATTTACACCTGTGCATTATTGTTGGAAAATGTGTTAGCTGCAGACACTTAAGTTATTTCAAGCGCACCTATTATTATTATTATTATTATTATTATTATTATTATTATTATTATTATTATTATTATTATTTCAACAATGTGCATTAGTGATCGGATTGCCGTAAACGGTACCCATTTTTGTCCTGATAATTACCAATATAATGGCTGAATAAACAGGTATAGTTCTGTTCTTATTCTTTTTCATGTTTTTATAACATTACATTTTAGAGATTAAAAAGTAAATAATTTCACATCAGGAATTGCGCGGAACCCCTAAGAGTTGCTTACGGAACCCCGGGGTTCCGGGGAACACACTTTGAGAAACGCTGCTCTAGACCATAATGATATGGATGATATGGAAGCACAAAAACTCAAATTTGAACTGTTCCCATTTTGAAACAGCTGTATCTTCTGTACATAGCAGCAGTTTGGTTTCATATAGGTACCATTATTGTTTAAAAGTTTTGGGGGGTTTTCATCTATGCGTCTTTCGTTGCTATGGTAACTGTGTCAATCTTCTGTAAACAGACGGAAGATGTAGGAGAGTAATAATAATTTTAATATTTTTTACAATGGTTTTACCCTTACGAGTTCGAATTGGCCTTCTTCAGTGCTATTACGAATGCAATAGACAATATGCATATGCATTGAAAAGATATACGTGTAGAGCTTTACATGGATTGAGAAGTGGACAGATGAGGCACATTTTGAATTGAACGGAGGTGTTAACAGTCATAATTGGAGAATATGGGCAGAAGATAATCCGAACACAATTATAAAGCAAGGATTACATGATATCAAGGTTACTGTCTGGTGTGGTTTTACGTCACATTCCATAATAGGACAATATTTCTATGAAAAAATTGAAAATGGACAAACAAAAATAGTGGCGGTAACCGGGCAGCGATATTTTCAATTGTTGCAAGACTTTGCAATATCAGCGTTACAGAATCATGAAATCGAAAACATTGTCTTCATGCAAGACGGCGCTCCACCTCACATACACAACAATGTAAAAACACTATTGCGCAACGCATTTGGTAATCGTGTAATTAGTAGGCATTTTCCAAACAATTGGCCTTCTAGGTCACCAGACATGAATCAAGATGACTACTGATTATGGGGTTATGTAAAATAAAATGTATTTCTTAGTATACTACACCTGAGGAACTGAAACAGTCAATATCAGATGTCATTGAAAACATACCTAGCAATGTGCTTACTAATGCCGTTATAGTATAAAAGAAAGACTATTTCTCATTGAACAACACGGTTATATTTAATTTTTTTGTGTTTTAGTAAAATCCTATTTCTTTAAGAAAAAATTCGTGTTTTATTTTTGTGGATTCTAAAAATTTGACAAACTTATTACTAGACTTCGTTGAATTGCCACACGCAGCATGCAATCAGGTTGCCGATGTACAGTAGTATAGAAGAGGTGAGCGACCTCCCGGTCTCGTAGTATAAGCAGTTCATGTTAACAGATGTGACCGGTCCAAATGGATAGAGCAGCTACAGCTAATGTATACCTATGTAACCACTTGTTTTTGCATTGCTGTGGTTGGAATAGTCAAAGCGTAACATTTGTTCAGTGCAGACAAGAATTAAATCAAACATACTACAATGAGAATGTTGCTGTTCCAAACAATTGCCCCTGGAATATCCTTACCCCCGCAGCCAGTTTTGACCCGTTGGAAAACGTGGTTGGATACTGTTAATTATTATGCAAAATATTACAGCAAAATAATGGAGGTAATTGATGCATTGGATAGCACAGACAGTTCCGCTGTTGCAGCTGTAAAATCATTGCCTTCTGAACAGATATTAGAAGATATTCTGTTCATTGATTCTAATTTTAAAATCGTGTCCAAAAGCAGCACCCTGTTAGAATCGTCTAAACTACAACTCTCAGAAGCCCTTAACATAGTGGATAAAGTATCACAAACCGTTATCCAAATTTAACAATTCACTAATTTCAGAAAAAGTGAAATGTAAGTTGAGAAAAAATATTGCTAAAAATTCTGCCTATTCACAACTTCGTATTATAAATGATGTTTACTATCAGGTCACGACAAGATGTCTGAAGTTGGTGTACTAAAAAGTAGTGACTTTCCGTTCTTCAAATATGCACCTATTACATCGTGTGTTGTTAACGTACATTTTCCCAATATAAAAACTGTTTAAGTGACCATCGGAGGAGGTTCACTTTGCAGTCGCTCAAAATGTAAGTAACTCTTCACTGCAATGCACATATTCAAGGATGATGTGAGTATCTTATATTACATTTTAAGAATTAATATATCTCACTACAAAATAATTGTGTATTTACATGTTTAGACGTTTCCTACTTCAATGATCATTCATTATATATCTTGAATGCAGGACACAGGTTTTATTGTAACCGTAATATACTGCTCAGTGTTTACATAAGAGGCATACTCCATCAGTTTCACGTCTCCTTCTCATACAGTCTATACCGCGTGCGTAGTAAACCTTACGATTCTCGTGGAAATTCCACGAAGTCTACTTATTACATACAAACTTACTTACAAATGGCTTTTATGGAACTCGCAGGTTCATTGCTGCCCTCACATAAGCCCGGCATCGGTCCTTATCCTGTGCAAGATTAATCCAATAATTTCGAAGGAAAAATTGTTCCGGGGCCCGGCATCGAACCCGGGACCTTTGGTTAAACGTACCAACGCTCTACCAACTGAGCTACTCGGGAACTCTACCAGACACCGATACAATTTTTCCCTCTGTATTCACAGACCAGTGGACTGACAACTGTCAAGCAACCAACATTGACTGCACACTAACCCTGTGTGACTTAAATTGTGGTTTTTCTGTTAACGAACAGTGACCAAAGGTCCCGGTTTCGATTCCCGGCCCCGGAACAATTTTTCCTTCGAAATTATTCAAATTAACTTTACAAGGTGTTATATCTGAAATATTGATTTGCATAATACACGTCAATGTTCGTTGACAGAAAAACCACAATTTAAGTCACATAGATTTGGTGTGCACTCAATGTTGGTTGCTTGTCGGTTGTCAGACCACTTTGAGGTCTGTGGATACAGATGGACAAATTGGATCGGTGACTGGTAAAGTTCACGGGTAGCTCAGTTGGTAGAGCCTTGGCACGTTTAACCAAAGGTCCCGGATTCGATGCCCGGTCCCGGAACAATTTTTCCTTCGAAATTATTCAAATTAACTTTTCAGGGAGTTATACCTGAAAGTTTGATTTGTAAGATTAATCCAGTCTCTATCATCATATTCCATCTCCCTCAAATCCATTTTAGTATTATCCTCCTATCTACGTCTCGGCCTCCCCAAAGGTCTTTTTCCCTCCGGACTCTCAACTAACACTTTATATGCATTTATGAATTCGCCCATACGTGCTGCATGTCCTGCCCATCTCAAACGTCTGGATTTAATGTTTCTAATTATGTCAGGTAAAGAACACAATGCTTGCAGTTCTGCGTTGTGTAACTTTCTCCATTCTGCTGTAACTTCATATCTCTTAGCCCCAAATATTTTCCTAGGAACCGTATTCTCAAACACCCTTAATCTGTGTTTCTCTCTCGAAGTGCGAGTCCAAGTTTCACAACCATACAGAACAACCGGTAATATAACTGTTTTATAAATGCTAACCTTAAGATTTTTTGACAGGAGACTAGATCATAAAAGCTTCTCAGCCGAATAATAACACGTATTTCCCATATTTATTCTGCGTTTAGTTCCTCCCGAATTTAATTTATATTTGTTACTGCTGCTCCAAGATATTTTAATTTTTTCACCTCTTCGAAGGATAAATATCCAATGTTTAGGCCTATATTTCCATTTCGTATAATATTCTGGTCACGAGACATAATCATATACTTTGTCTTTTCGGGGTTTACTTCCAAACCTATCGCTTTACTTACTTCACGTAAAATTTCCGTGTTTTCCCTAATCGTTTGTGGATTTTCTCCTAACATATTCACGTCATCTGCATAGACAAGAAGCTGATATAACCCGTTCAATTTCAAACCCTCTCTGTTATCCTGAACTTTCTTAATGTCGTATTCTAGAGTGAAGTTAAAAAATAAAGGTGATAGTGCATCTCCTTGCTTTAGCCCACAGTGAATTGGAAAAGCATCAGACGGAATCTGACCTTTGCGGACTCTGCTGTAAGTTTCGTTGAGACACATTTTAATTAATCGAAGTAGTTTCTTGGGATTACCAAATTCAATAAGAATGTTATATAAAACTTCTCTACCATTTCAAAATGGGAACTTACTTTTGAATAACCTGAAATCCATCTAAAGCTTTATCCATAGACAAGTATATGTGTCGGACTCCCCATATACCTGAACTCTAGCTAATGGCTAACGCATTTAAAATGTACGCACAGGAACGGAATGTGGCAGCTTTACACTACGAGATAGAACATAAGGATATAAAACCGAAGTAACAAAACAGAGAGATAAAACTAATTAGTTTGCTTATTTTACAATGCTTTATCGCACGTCCTGAATGTGACGTTTCCGAGTGCCGGCCCACGCAGGCGTAATGGCCCAGCATGTCTGATTAACGACACGGTCGATGCTGCAACAGCTTTTTATTGAAGTTTGTGTATTTGTGCCGGTTATAAAATGAAACAAATTACGATGTATCAGCACAAGCCCTTAATAAAGACCACGTGATACCCACGTTCATGACGCTGTGTACGCGCAATGGGGTTTCAAATCTGCTCTTGCCCGCATTCGCTTTTGGGCTTAAAAAGTAAATTCCAGTGATGTCAAACTATTAAATTGCACATATAAACGTAGTAAAACTTTAGGTTCAAGAGTGGCTCTTTAATGTTGCGTTTAAAATTGAAAACAATGTAGCTAATCTAAATCATTTATATGCCATGTACACTTGTAGGAAGCGTGGCATAAGAATACTTATTCCTTTGCTTCAGTCGCAAGTCTTTATTGAATAACAATAGAGACGGCCAAGAATACAATGACTAGGCGAAAAACGCATTTCCAGTACAGTAGAGGAGGGAAGACCTGTCCTGTGATCGTAACATGTGCCGTGGCTATATCACCAATAGGTATGGAGAAGGAAAATAGGTTTTAGTCTGAGATGAACTTGCGTCTCAGTAGATTCCTATATTATTAGCCATCCAGAAATAAATTATCTTCTTGATATGAATAATTTCCAGGGAAAAATTGTTCCGGAGCCAGGTATCGATCCCCGGATCCTTCGCTTTGCGCACGAATGCTCTACCGACTGAGCTACCCAGGAAATACACCCGACTCCGTCCCAATTTTTCCCTTTATATTGGGACGGGGCCGGGTGTACTTCCTGGGTAGTTCGATCGGTAGAGCATTGGTGCACTAAGCGAAGGGTCCCGGAATCGATACCCGGCCCCGGAACAATTTATCCCTCGAAATTATTCAAGTCTGCTTCACAGGGAGCTTCACCTGAAAGCCAGATCTGTATAATTATCTTTGTGATAGCTCATTTTTTCCCTTCTCGTACAGCTTACATGCCAGATCTCGTCTCTTCTTTTCCTATTCCCTTCTTCAATGAGAAATTAATGACCAGAATAAAAATAAATTTCCACTATCCTTCTCTTCGATGAGAAATTAATCACTAAGAGAAAAACGCATTTCCAGTATTCTTCTCTTCAATGACAAATTATTGACTAGGAGAAAAACGCATTTCCAGTATTCTCCTTCTTGGTGAGAAATTAATGACTGGGAGAAAAACGAATTTCCAAATTTCTTCTCTTCAATGAGAGATTAATGACTACGAGAAAACTCCATTTTCAGTATTCTTCTCCTGTATGAGAATTTAATGACTGAGAAAAAAAGCATTTCCAGTATTCTTCTCTTCAATGACAAATTAATGACTAGGAGATGTTATGTTTTATTTAACGACGCTCGCAACTGCCGAGGTTATATCAGCGTCCCCGATGTGCCAGAATTTTGTCCCGCAGGAGTTCTTTTACATGCCAGTAAATCTACTGACATAAGCCTGTCGCATTTAAGAATATATAAATGCTATCGACCTGACCTGGGATCGAACCCGCAACCTCGGGCATAGAAGGCCAGCGCAATGCCAACTGCGCCAACTAGGCCGCCGACAATGACTAGGAGAAAAAAGTATTTCCAGTATTCATCTCCTCAATGAGAGATTAATGACTAGGAGAAAAACGCATTTCCATTATTCTTCTCCTGTATGAGAAATCAATGACTAAGAAAAAATGCATTTTCAGTATTCTCCTCTTCAATGATTAATTAATGACTGGAAGAAAAACGCATTTCCAGTATTCTTCTCTTCAATGAGAAATTAATGGCTAGGAGAAAAAAGCATTACCAGTAGTCTTCTCTTCAATGAGAAATTAATGACTAGGAGAAAAAAGCATTCTTCTCTTCAATGAGAAATTAATGGCTAGGAGAAAAAAGCATTTCCAGTATTCTTCTCTTCAATGAGAAATTAATGGCTAGGAGAAAAAAGCATTTCCAGTATTCTTCTCTTCAATGACAAATTAATGACTAGGAGAAAAAAGCATTCCCAGTATTCTTCTCTTCAACGAGAAATTAATGACTAGGAGAAAAACGCATTTCCAATATTTTTCTCCTGTATGAGAAATTAATGACTTGGAGAAAAATGCTTTTTCAGTATTCTTCTCTTCAATGAGAAATTAATGACTGGGAGAAAAACGCATTCCCAGTATTCTTCTATTCAATAAGAAATTAATGACTAGGAGAAAAAAACATTTCCAGTATTCTTCTCTTCAATGAGAAATTAATGACTAGGAGAAAAAAAACTTTTCAAGTATTCTTTTCTTCAATGAGAAATTAATGACTAGGAGAAAAACGCATTTCCAATATTCTTCTCTTTAATGAGAAATTAATGACGAGATGAAAAAAGCTTTCCAATATTCTTCTCTTCAATGAGAAATTAATGACTAGGATAAAAACGCATTTCCAATATTCTTCTCTCATATGAGAAATTAATGACTAGGAAAAAATGCATTTCCAGTATTCTTCTTTTCAATGAGAAATTAATGACTAGGAGAAAAATGCATTTCCAATATTCTTCTCCTGTATGAGAAATTAATGACTTGGAGAAAAATGTATTTTCAGTATTCTTCTCTTCAATGAGAAATTAATGAATGGGAGAAAAAAACATTTCCAGTATTCTTCTCTTCAATGAGAAATTAATGACTAGGAGAAAAAAATCTTTTCCAGTATTCTTCTCTTCAATGAGAAATTAATGACTAGGAGAAAAACGTATTTCCAATATTCTTCACCTGTATGAGAAATTAATGACTAGGAGAAAAATACATTTCCAGTATTCTTCTCTTCAATGAGAAATTAATAACTTGGAGAAAAAAGTATTTCCAGTATTTTTCTCTTCAATGACATATCAATGACTAGAAGAAAAACGTATTTCCCACAGCCTTTTGTCCAATGAGAAATTAGTGACTAGGAAAAAAATGCATTTCCAGTATTCTTCTCTTCAATGAGAAATTAGTGATTTGTGGAAAAAAGAATTTCCTGTATTCTTCTCTTCAATTAGAAATTAATGACTAGAGGAAAAAGCATTTCCCGTAGCCTTTTGTCCAATGAGAAATTAATTACTAGAAGAAAAACGCATTTCCGGTATCCCGATCATATCCTCCCGAGTCCTGAGACATTTGCTGTTCTATTTTTAAAGTTCCATATAATTGAAGGGTTTTTCGGAAAAACAATAATTGAAAACATAAATTTTCAGGAGAAACAAAAAGGTATCTGACATGGGTGTTGTTTACACATCAAGTATGAAATTCATTATGCGATTTCTTAAGATGTTATAGAAACGTAGGAAAACTGAAGTAGGGTAAAGGTTGGTAATACTGTGATACGAGTAATATTGTGACAGTTCTCTTTGAGAATCCAATACAATTTTACGGAGCGAGAGAAGGACCGGTTTTGTACAGCAACTTGTCCGCGAACATTACCTTAATATGTTGACGCAAAAAACCGATCTTCCTTTCAGGTTTGATGTGTCTGAACTTTTCGTCTAAAATCGCCTAATTTAATATTAATTGCAATTATTCGTTACTTTTAAAAAGCCACGTATTAATCATAAGCAAATAAATGTAGTAAGGAATTTAAAGAATGAATTTGCTAATGTAGAAAGAGTACCGACGTGATAGTGAGGAAAACAGAATACTACTGACGCAACATAAAAGTTCAGGAAAATAAATTCTTGACTTACCAACATTAATTACAATTTATACGTTTTAATCGGTAATGAAAATAATTAGCAGAATAAATAAAATAGTCTTTGGCAAAATTACAAGCCAGCTCTTCATATGCTTATGCGAATACTTCTTCTAACATGCAAGCGTGTTTTACGTGTTTCATTGTAATAATATTTTCTTAAAGCACATGTACATTCACTTTTTGGGATATTTTTCCCCATGTACGCTGTCTTACTGTATCTACTCAGAACAATTTTTAATGCACCTCACAGGAAGAAAACAGGAGAATCCATAAGTAATATTATAAAATAAGTTTTAGCTTTTCGTTTTATCCGGAATGGAATGAAATTCTATATGTCTAATCCCGACTGTGAAATCCAAAATGTTGTATTGCTTTGAAATATAATGTGAAAAGTAAATTTAATTTACCTCTAATTTATAATATGGAAAGTAAATTTAATTTACTTTCAATTTTTAAAAAGTGAGACTTTTATTATTGCAGGTTAAAAAGCATAATTACAAGAGGCATTAGAATACAGTCCATTATAGCTAACAATAATTACATCTGAGCGCAAGGAAAGGATTTCAAAATGTTTATGTATACTACATATGTCGAAAATCACAAAAAATCACGTTTTCTTTACTCCGTCTTAAAACGTTTTTTTACTTATGAAAGTTGTATTTTGGAACGATTTGCTTCTTGTTTGTGCCTTACTGCTCTCAGATTATGTTGAGAATGTAGGTATTATTGAGATATGTGTCAATTTAAGCCTATTTTAGGATTAGTAATCAATATTTTTAGTTCGTTATCTGACGACGCAATATTGCTTATGGAACTGGAGATAAGAATATAGCATTTGGTTCGATGAGTCCAAGAATCTGCCGTAAATTACTGAAACTTCATTTTATAGTTGGTAAAAACGTCGTAACAACCTATTAATTATCAAAGCGTAAAATCATTTTTCTGGACAATCAATTCCATCGGTTGAGAAACTACACATGTTCTTATCTGCAAGTTCTGAAAAAACTGTAAAAGAAACTGTCTGCAGCTATATAATTATAGGATGTACTTGTACGTTCTTTAAGGCGAATTTTTCATATGAATTTTGCAATATTTGTAAATATTTTAAAGAAACGTTTTATTATATTTCAATGCTCCGGGGTGCCCTAAAGTTCGTAAACATGTGTAGTTTTACAACACTCGAATTATTTGCACTAAAAATAATAATAGTTTGTATTTATTTCTGTTGTGAATATACTATGAAAATATATCTTCACAATGTTTTTCATTTCGTCCTCTTTAGGGATAATACTGTCATGATATCTTCACTTAAAGTAAGGCGGAGATGTATAGTTCCTCGTACAGAAGTGCAAATGTTCGTTTTGGCTAAAAATTGACTTGTGTGGTTTCTCAAATAGCTAATTCAATTGTTCACGAGCAATGGATTTTCCATTTTAGTCGTACGTGGTACAATGAAAATGTTAATGTAGCACATGGAAGACGACAACATGTGCGGTGGATCAACATTTGTTGGCCGGCATAATTGATAACAAGTTAATAGTTCATTATCTGTCTAAAGTGAGCCACAGATGATTAAATCAGACATAATTATTTTTTTTTCTAAAAATTCTCTCTATTTTATTCGACAATGTTCCTCTGGCGATTCGAGATACCATGAAGCATCGACACGATGAAATATCTACTAAATATTTTAATAGATAGAAGAGAACTTATAATCTTTTCCCACTGATGGCCACCGAGATTATCGGATATTATTCTTTTGAATTTTTTTACACATACCAATAGAGTCACTCATGAAAAGAAAAACCGGCCGGCTTAGAAATGTCTTCATAGCAGCCATGCAGTACAGCTGTACCAGCATTTTGCGTCAAACTATGTTTATGATTCCACTTACTGTTTTCCGTATACCGAAATTTTGCATCAAACTATCTTTATGGTTCCACTTACTGTTTTCCCTATACTGAAATTTTGCATCAAACTATCTTTATGATTCCACTTACTGTTTTCCGTATACCGAAATTTTGCATCAAACTATCTTTATGATTCCATTTACTGTTTTCCGTATACCGAAATTTTGCATCAAACTATCTTTATGGTTCCACTTACTGTTTTCCCTATACTGAAATTTTGCATCAAACTATCTTTATGATTCCACTTACTGTTTTCCCTATACTGAAATTTTGCATCAAACTATCTTTATGACTCCACTTACTGTTTTCCCTATACTGAAATTTTGCATCAAACTATCTTTATGGTTCCACTTACTGTTTTCCCTATACTGAAATTTTGCATCAAACTATCTTTATGATTCCACTTACTGTTTTCCCTATACTGAAATTTTGCATCAAACTATCTTTATGACTCCACTTACTGTTTTCCCTATACTGAAATTTTGCATCAAACTATCTTTATGATTCTACTTACTGTTTTCCCTATACTGAAATGTTGCATCAAACTATTTTTATGGTTCCACTTACTGTTTTCCCTATACCGAAATTTTGCATCAAACTATCTTTATGGTTCCACTTACTGTTTTTCCTATACCGAAATTTTGCACCAAACTATCTTTATGATTCCACTTACTGTTTTCCCTATACCGAAATTTTGCATCAAACTATCTTTATGATTCCACTTACTCTTTTCCCTATACTGAAATTTTGCATCAAACTATCTTTATGATTCCACTTACTGTTTTCCCTATACTGAAATTTTGCATCAAACTATCTTTATGGTTCCACTTACTGTTTTCCCTATATCGAAATTTTGCATCAAACTATCTTTATGGTTCCATTTACTGTTTTCCCTATACCGAAATTTTGCATCAAACTATCTTTATGATTCCACTTACTCTTTTCCCTATACCGAAATTTTGCATCAAACTATCTTTATGATTCCAATTACTGTTTTCCCTATGCCGAAATTTTGCATCAAACTATCTTTATGATTCCACTTACTGTTTTCCCTATACCGAAATTTTGCATCAAACTATCTTTGTGATTCCACTTACTGTTTTCCCTCCTACACCTTTAGAACGAATCTAACCATATTCTGTCGCTAGCTGTTTCTAATTTAGGTAATGGTATAACTCGCCAAATATCCTTCCCATGAGGACTCCAAACTGCTCTCATTGCGTAACACGAACCCAGGCAAGATGCCTTAGACCTGTGGTCGGCGTTTCTTGACTCGCTAGTCAACCCTTAACACACAAGCAGGGAGGAGAGTAAGGTATGAACTCCCTCTCCTTAGCCATCACTTGTTCATTCAAAGTTAAACATATTGAGTATCCTCCGGGCTGCATTTTATATGACGTAATATTTGCCGATCACTACCTTAGAAGTTAGACTATGGTGCTTATAGTAGGCTAATAGAATAAATTCGTGTTCAACTGCAACTGGTGACGGTTTAATAATAATGAACAGATGTCCTTATTCGAAATAAAGTGTATTACTTTCTGTGGCAGACTGTCATCTCTCTCTCAGTAGTTAAATTTGGTGGCGTTGCTATTTTCTCGACATGCAGTCGAAAACGCTTGTAATGGCTTATGAAACCCATGAAAATTACTGCATTGTGTTAAGACAGAAAAATACTTTCGACTGAAATAAACATAATCGAAAGGTACACTACACGTGCTATAAGCTGGATACAGTGATCATCATTTCATTCCAGTTTTGAATCTCGATTTATATCGGATGAGATCGATTGACTTAATTGTTGCCGAACTATAGTTAGTAAATCAACTTCTGGTGAATATAAACGGATAGCAATTATACAAAATATCATATAACTGGATCCAGCTGTTAAGAAGCAAAGACCCAAACATCGGGTATAAATTATAAATAAAATATAACCAAAAACTTCCACCAAACCACATTTTAATATTGCTCCCACAGCGGTTTTGTCGAACTACTGATTATGCTTGTTAGTTATAAGTAGATTCCGGATGTTAGGCAAAATGCCTTTTTTAAACTGAGTGTATGTATGAAAGACCTATTAGAGATAAACAAAATTCCACATAATTTGGGGACGATAGGCTCAATTTTTATTTTGCCTTTTTTGCCTGTTTTAGCTCCCGTTGCCTATTTTAAGGTTAAATGTTTTTTTAGCCTTTTTACGTCGTTATTGTACACTGTCTATGCTTTTAAAATAAACTGCACATAAATTATGTAAAAGAAAACAAAAAAGAACGGTTGTACAAATTAAAAATATATATTCACATAACACAAATATTTACTTAGAATCTTATTCTCCAGCAATACATATGTTTCAAAGAAGTCGTAAATATATATTCACATAACACAAATATTTACTTAGAATTTTATTCTCCAGCAATACATATGTTTCAAAGAAGTCGTAAACTTTTCTCCCCTACCGATTCCACCTTTTATGTCACTTAACAAAGATATCTGAACAGTCTAACCCTCAGTTCTCAGGCCACTTCGGGGTTTACCAGCGAAAGAACGGGGATGAGGGAAGTATTAAAAGCAAGTATCCAGGTCCTGTTACTGTTATCGCTTGCACGCACAAGTCACGGGTACTTTTAAGTCTCTAATTCCTTCTCACACCTTTTTTTTTTTTTTTTGAGACAATACACAGTCGGTCTTTCCCAATCTCTGAAAGAAAGGTATAGTCGCTTTTAAGTTTGCTCCAATCACTTCAGTAGAAGCAGAAAGATAATTTTTGACCATGAAAAACGTTCTCTCTGACAGGTGACTGACTATGACTGTTGACAACTTAAAAAAGCATCTTGTTGTGGCATGTAACCAAGTAAAGTGAGTACCGTATGGGATAGTTTATTAAGTATTTGAATTAAATATAAATATTCATTTAGAATTGATTAGGAGGCCGATTATTAAACCCAGGTTGGGACGGCTATCAAGTGCAAAAAATGGTGGCATGAAGACTGCTCATGCTATGAGGGAACTGGTGTATTTATTTGTGACATATGTTAGCGCGTACTCTTGAAGGACTGTATGCGCGCTCTTAGATTCTTGTTCCTACAAGAGTGCGCAATGGCCAGATTTTGATTAAAGGATCAATACTCATCTATAATGTCTTGTGTAACTGATTTGTGTTTTATGTTTAAATAAACAATGTTCAATAACTTCAATGACATAAAAAGTTTTTACTTTATCACCCAACTTTAATGCTGGCAAATTAATTTATGTGCGTACTCTTAGAGTATTAGTAAGTGCCTATTTTACTGCCTATTTTTACTATTTTTAGTTTCTATATGCCTGCCTATTTTAACCAAACTAAAAGCCTAAACATCCGGGCTCTAGTTATAAGGTAGGTACCACTGCTTTCTTTCATCTGGAGCTCGTAAAAAGATCCCTCGCCTGTGGCGATACTATTCCATTTATTGATGACATTTTGGAGTAGCGATGGCAGAGCTCAATCCGTCGCGTCGTACGGCTTTTGCATTCATTAATTCGTATGGATCTTGCCAAGGCCAATTACTCTTTGCACAAACCAAGTGTTGTTGACAGTTCTCGAATACTTGATGGTGGGTCTTCATCTAGTGCAAATCACAGCGCCTCATTATAAATCTCTAATATCCGCCCCCATCGTGGTTTCTCCGTTAAGCAGATATCGCTTTCATCGGAACGCTGAACCATATAGCGTAGATATGATTGGTCTGTGCTCTATTTCCTAATCGTCATTTTTCTTAATTTATTCATCATTTGTTTTATACTTAACATTTTACAGTAATTGCACATAAACAAGCGAATCGTTTGTGTTTTTCCTTATAATATATGTGATGATGCAGAAACGGGAAAGGGAATTCTTGTCGGAAAAATTCAATTGACTTTTTAAATTTTTCTTGTAGAGGATAAAAGTGTAGCCATTTTAACAAAAAAAGACCCAACAATCTAAAAATTTGACAGGAATTGTAACATTCTGAATTGCAATAGGTAAAACAATATTTTAAGAAAAGACAGTTAAAGTTTAACATAATCCAAACTATATTTGTCATTTGAACATGGATTTATTGAAATTTTATTATAGTTATATCTTGATGAAATAATAACAAACTAAAATAGAAAACAAAATAATTTAATTTTGATTAACTTCCTTCTTCAGCTCTCCAGTAAAATTTACTTGGGAGACAAGAGGTTCCTTTTCCCATTCTACATCACATATATTATGTGCTTAGTGACATTTTATGCTTGTGATGTACAAAAAGAGATCGTATAATCGAGACCATTGAAAAAATGAACATACATAATATAACATGTTGGAAACTTTAAAAATCATGTCATTAAAAAAAATGATTTGAATTGCAATAAATTCTTACACGTATCCACTGCATACTTTTATCTCTAACTATTTCGCTAATTTCTTAAATAAACAAATTCCCTGTGTTAGTTGACAAGCCACAGAGGCCATTCTGCCTCAGCCTCTGATAGAGCTATGTCCAGTCCGCATACGACTAGCCTGTTGAGCCCAGGGACTCGGAGCACCAAGCCCTTCCTATATCAGCATCGGAAACCCGTACTGCCCCCAGACGACAACCCAGCCTATTTTTACTATTGTAGATGATACCCATAGATTAAATGAGAGGGAGGTGGAGAGTGTTGGTGGAAAGATAGAAGAAAACGGGAGTACCCGAGAAAAACATCTGCAACGTCATCTTTCTCCATCACAAATTCCAGACGCGGCTCAGAGGTTTTGCCCTGTTTAATCCTGTTTTTACCTGTGAATGTGATGGCACGCAACTGTGATACTCCCTAGAAAATCTCGGCACGCAACTAGGACTTTATTTCCGTAGGCAATTAGTAAACAAGGCGTCCGCTTAGGAGTTGTAAACAGGGAAAAAACAGGCAAATCAGTCGCATTACGTGCCTCAAAAGCCCCGGATATGAAATTCTACTTCGATTAGAGAGCTTCGGATTTTCCTCTTCCGCTTATGGAACCACCAAACGCAATGACATATTCACCTAAAATGTTTCCTTTTTTGTGTCAAAGAACCAAGGAAAAAATCCTCTTTATCGGTGGTATCCCTAAACCAAATACTACTACTTTTAAAGTTATAGCGGTATAAACCAGAAGAATGGTGTTTTGCCCATATTTAATGTAGCTTACTTATGTTTTATTTCCTGGTTGTGAAAACTAAATGTGCAAAAGTATAGGTATCCTACAAGCAAAACTCAGCTCGGACTCCTCGCGGTGCGCATGTTATACCCCTCTTATCCCCCTGCAGTAGGCGTGAGAGCATGCTGGGAACGGGAGCATACGTCATCTGCGCGAGACAGTCACGCCAGTTGGTTTCTGCGCACTGAGTTTTCCTTGTTGGATGCCTATAGGTAAGGCATGTGGATTGGTATAGAGCAGTAGTTCTCAACCTTTGAGATATCGCGGCTCGGTAAATTCTTTTTCTATAAGATGAGGGACCGGTCCCAACAAATTTACTCGTAAATGGGTCTTTCCACGAAAATATCAACCTCCATGTTAATTTTCAAAACTATTCAAACCGCATCAAGTGATATATCTATAAAATTCTCACTCTCTACGTTTTGGATATCAATGTCGTTTTTGCATGGGAAAATCGATATTGAAGAACATTTTAAGTATTGTAGTGTAAGTAATTTTTATTGCGAAAGTTGACAAAAATACATTAAGTTTAATTGATAATATTATTTTTAAGAATTATGATTTAATAACGGGACCGAGTTCACAAGGAATTTTAAAACTTCCTTGTCATTAAAGTGTCCGTTTGATTCGAAAATCCTATGGACTGCAATTTCAGTCGTTGATATCGAAAGGTTAATCTACTGCATCATGTTCGGAACGAAATTGACGTTTTTTTTTTTCTTTTTCTGTACGAAATTAACCGTTGGGTTCCCAGATCCTATGTCCACGGATATTTCGTCCACTATTTCGTAAGTAGGCCTACCTTTAATATTCTGTCCACTATATTTTTTCGTCCTCTGGTGTTTTATGTCCACTATTATTTCGTCCACTATTATTTCGTCCACAGTTTAAATGTCCATTGTGCTATTTTATCCTCTGAAAGTTTGATCCACATTTTATTATGCCCTACATTTATCTTTGTTCTCTTTATTAAGATGTCCATTTTATTATCTCGTCCAGTATACTGTGTCCAATATTCCTGACTGTCCATTTTCATAAGTGGTTTACAAATAATACACTATTACTACTATACCACCTATACCACTACCAATAACACTGATAAACAAGTGGTAGATATCTGACATGATGTTTACTATTTCTAAAGTAGTTTTTCATGCTGATTTCAAATCTGAAAACCGTTTTGCGCTATCACGTCAGGTTTTGAAATTATCGACGAACTTTTATTTTTACATGGAACATGGTTCGTCGAATTTTTTTTTTTTTTTTTTTTTTTTTTTTTTTCCCACCCCCCGATAATGTAGAATTTCACCAGATGTGTTTTGATACATATGTGGCTATGTAACAGACAAATTCCATTGGAAAACTTTCACACAGTGTTTCTTAAGAAAATATAATATGAACTATGCTTTGATTCGAAAGTGGATAGTGGTAAGCCGTGGGCACCACAGTTTATCTGTTTGATCTATGCATGCAACTTGTGCGGTTGGATAAGGAAGGAAGAACAACAACCATCTGACATTTGGAGTTCCTATGATATGGCGTGAGTCAAGCAACTACACCACTGACTGTTATTTCTTTTTGTCAAACGTCACCTGATTCTCCTACAAAACTAGTGCATCTGTAAAGTATCCAGACGTTCCTTCAGTTTCTAAACCAATTTCACATGACTCCGTCACTTGTCCAATACCAACAGCACCTGCAGAATACACAGTTAATGAAGAAACGCAGGAAGAAAGTCCTCTTTCATCACCTACCAACGACTCAGACTCTGACTACTACCAACCTGGAGAAGATATTCATTTAATGAATAATGCTCAACTTTGCGATTCGTACGGGACCTGGCACTAACAAAAGGCCGAGCTGAACTGCTCGGTTCACGTTTTAAACAATTTAATTTTCTTGCACAGGTTACGACTTCACATTTTCGGCACAGACGTAAAGAACTTGTTAAGTTCTTTGCAATGAGTGACACTATTTGCTAATGCATGGACATTCAAGATCTTATGTCAAGCTTCAGAGTAGAAAACAGCATTGAAGCATGGTGACTGTTCATAGAGTCACCTAAGACAAGTTTGAAGGTAGTAAATAATATTATTACACAATGGAAACAGATATGCGTCAGTATTGGTTTCATATTCTACGCACCTGAAAGATACGTACGAAACCATGTCGCTTTTTCTTGAAAAAAAAAATACGCTATCGCGAGGGCAATTGGCGTATCTGTGGTGATTTAAACGTTATTACTATTCTCTTGGGAATGCAGTCAGGGTACACCAAGTACTGCTGCTTCATCTGCAAGTGGGACAGCAGAGATAGAAAGAATCATTACATAAAGAATAATTGACCGTTCAGAGATAGAATGCAGCCTTCGTGTGCCGTGGTTTGAGGATGACAAAGTTATCATATCACCGCTTCATATATAGCTGGGGCTCATGAAGAATTTCGTGAAGGCACTAGACACCGACTCAGATGATTTTTGGTACCTGTGTAACAAGTTTCCAGAGTTGAGTTACGCGAAAGTGAAAGAAGGTGTGTTCATAGGTCCACAAATGAGGAAGATCATTGCAGACAGCCACTTCCAAGACTTACAGGGTGGTACTGAAATATTACTACTATAATTATGTGTCATGTGGCACAATTGCACCGTTTTCTTAGCTAAAGCCATGTTCATTAGTACTCCATGTAGCAATAAATGCTCTACTGAAACTCCTGTCTGTGAGTTGTTATACATAATGTTTAATGTCGTATATCTCAAGAACGGTGGGTAATAGAGACAAATGGTTTGCATATTTGGAATCGGCATGTTTCAGTTGTCTTAGAATGCCTGCTGGGTACTAAGATATCTACCGAAAATGTTTTTTTGTTATTCAGTGTAATATGAAAGTGGTAAATATAGTTGTTGTGGACTAGCATGTTCCGCCCTCTTACGGTTGTCATCATATAAGCCATTTTAAATGTTTTCACTTACTTAAAAATTTAATACTGAACCAATGAACTACATATTTCCATAGAAATGAGCATTATTATACTACAAAAATAATTAAATACATTTCCATAGCAACCCTTCTTTTTTAAATTCTATATTGGAAGTAAATGTTACCCAAAAATGAACAAAATATTTGAGGACAAAATATTTAGTTGACAAAGAAACTAGTGGACAAAGAAAAATTGGGAAAAAAATTATGGACACAATATTCTTGACCGAAATATTAATGGGCAAATTTTTGGGTCGACGAAATGTTCGCTGGATTAATTTCCTTGGGCAAAATAGCTGTGGACTTAAGATAGTGGACAAATTGTCAGATGTACGTACTGCTGCGGACGTATCGTTCTGGAAGCAACCGTTGGATGATTTTTCTTTAAATTTTATTTCTTCTTAGAAAATTTAATTTCTCATCAAAAACTATAGCGCGATTTGTTCGATTTTTTTAGGGTACTTTTTGTGAATCGAAAGTGCGTCATGTCCTGAACGAAAATTCTCCATTGATTTTCGAGACATGGTGATTGTGTCGTACTTGCGTATTTATTTCAATGCAGTAATATAAGCAGGATCATGTTAATGCTGTAATAATATCACGCTTCTTACCTTCCCTTATCCACCACCTGTTCATTCAAAGTCCGCAATGTACATGTAAATGTGGTAGGATGAGTAATGTACTGGTTTATTTCCACCATGTCATTATCGAAACCAATAAACAAATTCAAAGAAACTTGCATTTATAGAGGAATGAGAGGAGATATATTATACTTTTGTTGTGAGTTAATAACACATCCATCGTGAATAATAAGTAACATTTAAACAGAGAGTCAAATAATAGAAAAATAAATCAAATTAAAGACAAATGGAAAGGAAACGAACCAATATACGGTACATGAAAATAAATTAAAGTGAACTTTGCCTTAGATTAGTCCACTGTCCGTCCCTGAGCACTGAAACACTTAGGCCTAACATTTTAGAGCGTAAATATTTCATATACTGTAATAGATACGTACATGAAGTAATAATATATTTATGTGAAAAGTTTGTGATATGCTTGCTTTCTAAATTTTGTAGAAAGATCTCCGCTAATAAGCCAGATAGAGTCTCCCATGACTAAATTTTCCAGCTGAGAATAAAATTTGTTATTGAATCGAAAATAGTTTTGGCTAAGTGAAGTTTGTAATAAATTGAAGATTTGTTCTATTAGTATAGGATGCAATATTGTATTTGTTCGAGATGTGATTGGATTATTTTTAAAGTTTTATCTATGGGTATATTAGTGTATAAGTTGGTTGTATCTATGGAGAGAAGTTTTGTTCGATTGTTTTTAACCATGAAACTATTTGTATAACAACTTTGTAAAGTGTTCATACTTTGTTAACATCACTTCTTAACGATCTGAAGATGACAAATTATTGTCGAAAACGTTTATCAATTTAAATTGTTCTACAAATTATGCTAATTATGTGAATAAATAATCACTTAACATCTTGATAAGCTATCTAAGACTGCTATCTATATTCAGCTTATCGGAACCCATACAACATACTTATAAAATTTACTTAGAAAGAATATTTTCACAGTTTAAAATATTTTTCGGAATATTACCTGGTGGTTTAACAGAGGAAATTCTCAATATGAGTCATTATATTATGCAGCTGCAAATCATAACATAAAAAAGCATTGTTATATTTATGGTATTATAATATTGCATTAATTGGTTTTACATGTTTAAGCATATTTGTATATTTTGAGCATAATTTCGTACGTACTTCCAAACGTTTATGCTTGCTCATTACTGACCTGGTGACGAATTGTCGAGATGACGGCGCTGTTACATGTGCCAACATTAATAATTATCTCATCTCGGACTTTCCGAGATTTTAACCCAGTTCACTAACGTGGGAAACTTGACAAAAAAAAAAGCTACGTTATAGGCCTGCATAACATTTGGCTACATGTCCCATCTCGTTCCCTCCTTTCCCATTGTTGCATCAAGGCCACGCAAGACAGAAGCAAGTAATTATAGATTTTCTTTGATATATCGTGAGAGATACGAATCTCGAGTCGGCAGGGAGTCGTAACCCCTACTTGGCAGAGCCCTTTCCCATGCAATGGGCAGGCAATTAGAGGTGTGTGTACGTGTGGCTGCCCGCTACACGTGAGAAAGGGAGAAATATGGCTTCTAGAAATGGGAAAGTTTACCGAACTGGAAAAGAAAACCAATCACGGCCGGAAATTCTACTGTGGCTTACCATCCGGCTTCTTTCCTTTCTCATGGGGTAAAGGGCGCTCTCTCTCACCCCACTCCCCATATAAAACACTTTTCTACCTACCCCAAAGTGAAATAAAGAGCCAGTAAATTGTCGCTTTGCAGGTCACTGGAAATATATAACGGCTGTTGCAAATGATGTGAGGGGGAGAGGGTGAATGCAATGAAGGGGTGGTTCGGGGTTCTGCAGGTGTGGTTGCGAATCACAAAGAATTGCGGCTCGTGCTTTAGATTTCCGGTGCTTAGTAGTTGAAAAGGATTCTTGCGAACCACGCATTCAGCTAAAATTTCATGCCTTCTGATAATATATTACATAGTATTCTGTAGAATCTGTAATTACAATTCCTAGAGAATCGATTAAGTGTAAATTAAACATCTGAAAGAGAATTCCCAACACCAAAGCAAACTTATAAGAAACATAGGTGTTTTCTTTCCTGTCGTAGATGTTATTTCCCGAAATAGATTTTCAATATAGGGTATCTATAAAGTTGAAAAGGCAAAATGGCATTCTCTATCTGTTAATTTTATGCAAAAAGGATTTCAATCGTATCAGGAATCAAAACTTGTTGTCCCTTGAAACAGGTTTGTTGTTATTTTACTATAGGCACGGGTTTGTTTACTTTCGTGTGAGTAGAGTCATGGTCAGCGGTGAAGAGGGATAGGTAGAGACTACAGATTTTCGTATAGTGGCATGAAGTGTAGAATGAATACTGTATAGCAATTTCTGGTAATGTAGGGGAGTTGGTAGTCAAGTAAAATACGAGTTACATGATTCATATTCATTGTTTGTAAATTTAAATAAATTATTCAACCCAGAAAAAATTGTACAGAAGGAGGCTATCAAAATGACTGCCAACGTAAGTGTTGTAAGAGCCATACCCGGTAGTCTCAGGACAACCACTGCAGGCGATGCCTCAGTGAGATAGAAACTCTTGGACATGTCCTAGGAACCTGCCCTTATGGTGAAACATTGCGTATACATAGGCACCATGCAATTAGAACTAAATTGGCCGATGCCCTTAGAAAACTAAAATACACCGTCTATGAAGAAGTCCACGGAACTGCCGACAATGGCAGTAATAGACGCAATGACATAATCGCCATTAGCGAATCCTTGTCTCAGGGTATTATCATCGACCCCATCATCAGGTTTGAAACATATAAACGACAGCCTGAAGATGTACACGAGGAGAAACGAGCAATCTACGTTCCAACCATCCCGTATTATAAAGATAAATACCAAATTCACGATATCAGTGTCACGGGATTGATGTTTGGAGCAAGAAGAACGATACCTAACTTCTCTTCTCAATTGTGTAAGACCTTAGGATTGCACAAATCTTTTCTAAATGAACTGGTCCTCCTCATAATTAGAGAGTCAAACTCTTACGGAATCACCTATATGGACTCTAATTCAGTGTACTGAAAAAACTGATGCGCCATTATAATTCTTCTTCTTGTTGGCTTATTCTGTTAACTGCCATTGTTTGTTTCTTTGTTTGTTTGTCATTTTTCTCACTCTGTTATCTTTCATCGTCTATTTATTCTTTTTTTGTTTTGTATGCTTTGTCTAATGGCAGCCTCTAATTTGAGGAAGCTCTATAAATAAATAAATAATAATGCACTCACAGAAACGGTTAAAAGAATGAGTTACTTCAAGCATATCAAAAGTACTGTTGCAGTGTGGCATTCTTTACTTTGAAAGAAATGATTTTGAAACAATCATCCAACACTTCTAAATGTAAAGCTGACGTGATTGAGGCATTACGAGCTCTCATGTTGAATTACCCTGCGTTTACATCTGCTTTGTTGAAACGTGTCTGGGTTACTTGAACATCTGTACACGCATAAGTATAATTATAATTGTTAGTGACCATAGGCGTAGGATTACCAAACGTCTGTAGTTAGCAGGACATGTACTTATTTTGAAGGTTTGTCCTGCCGTCCGTTTTTATTTTTGAAGATTTGTTAAATGTCCGTATTTTTATGGAAAAGTTCCCATCATTTCATTTTTTATAATTACATTACAAAACATCTAATTCTGAACTGCGAATAAAACTATATTTTTTTCGTCCATATGTTTTATTCAGAGTCTGAACTCATTGCAACGATAGAATAATGTTCAAAGTATTAGCACCACTGGTCAATAAACTTTCAAGTATTTGCAACAATAGTCAGTATTCTCTTTCGAATACAAGCCACGAATAAACCATGAAAGATCACGCTTTGTCCGTAAAATCGGTCGATCGACATGCATGAATCTGCCCTAGAATTTATAACAAATTATTAAAGAAATAAGCACATCTCTATTTACCTCCAATAGATGTGCGTATTTCTTTATTAATTTATTATAAATTCTAAGGCAGATATTAGTACTACAGATGAAAGCAGTGATCGTTAAACACTTGGGTTCCAACAAACGTATTGTATCCATGCTTTTGATTTTGTTTGTGAGTATATGATCTGAAATATGTGTGGTTTTTATATATAAAATTTAATAATAAATTGATATAAATTTGATGTATTTTCAAGACTTTAAATTCTAAAAACAATTTTTCGGTAGGATAATCAAAGTTTACAAATTTTGGAATCAAGCTCAACCCGACCACCAAAGCCCATATCTTATTGAGAAATTGTGAGATGAAATAGGAGTTGAAATGGATACTAATAAAAGTAAAGATAGCTCCTTCACATGCCATAAAGGCACGTAGAAATAGCCTCCCATGCTTTCTTGATCTCGGCACTAGAATGAGGTGGTGTGAAATGGTAAATAATAAGTAACTTTGTAAATGGATAATTGATATTTTACAGAAAGTGACGATTTTAGAAACAATATAATTACCGGTACAGACCTTTTGGCAATTAATACATATTTTTTTATCAATGCTCTATGTGTATCAGAACGAAATAGAAGGGATTTAATGAAACGGTTTTATTATGAAAGTGGAATTATTTAGCCTACGTGGTTATTTCCGTACTGAAAATGTCCAAATAACTAAGATACGTTTAGGAGGACCTGAAGATCAATACAATCCATCCTGGCACTTTTACAAATTGTTATTGTTTTTTAAAGACAATTTTGACAAAGCAGAGTAAGCTCAGTTACACTGACTTGCAGGTGCAAACAAGCTTCGTTCTGATAAGCCCGACCTTCTGCCCAGCCACCAGCCAGCTTACGAGCGACCAACACGGTAACCAGCCAGGCTCCGTCTTGTACACTCCGACTTTCTTGTTCATCGACCAACTAGGTTACGAGCAACCAACTCGGGAACCAACCAGGCTCCATCTTGTACGTACCCTAAGGCACAGTAGTTCAAAGGGGCACGACCCACGCCGCCTTCTATTGTACACAGTAGAGGGACTCTAGAACACAATTAACCTGAAACCACTTGCCTCTTTGCCAACGGGCACTAAGTTTTGCTCCCTGGTGATGAGCATCAACTTTTTTCTCATAAAATAAAACTACTCTTATGATTCCTTCTCCGCCCTGGGTGAACAATACGCATTTTCTCATCGTGGAAGGACACTTTTTTCAGAATACTAATGCACATACTCATAGAGATAGCACTAAGCCTCGTCCGAGAAGAAATATTAAATATGGTTTTATTTATCCATTCTGTGTAGTATTTAGAATCTACTCACAAAATGTGCCCCTACAAACTAGTTCATCTGGTTGAAGTTATTTATGCGGCCTTAATTTTAACAATATTATAGATACATTAATTTGTCCTACGGAATGTTATCTCTAATATTGACACTTAATATTTGAAGAGAAAAATTTGCTCCGGCGCCGGGGATCGAACCTGGATCCTTGGTTCCACGTACCAAGCGCTCTGACCACTGAGCTACGCCGAATTCAATCCACAGCACCGGATCGAACCTTCCTCCTTCGATGTTTCCCTTTGTGGCCTGACTCCAAGTTAGGCATCTGTATGTTGAAGCGTATCCAATGTCAACTGCCATTATACTGGGAGCGCACTCAGCTGAGTGACTTGTTGGCAGGGAATCCGCAGATATTATGCACTGCTAGCTGAGAGAATATTATAGATATATTAATTTGTCCTACAGAATTTTATCTGTAATATTGACAGTGTGTTGTGGATTGAATTCGGCGTAGCTCAGTGGTCAGAGCGCTTGGCACGTAGAACCACGGACCCGGGTTCGATCCCCGGCGCCGGAGCGATTTTTTCTCCTCAAATATTAAGTGTCAATTTTAACAATTTTGTAACAAAGTCCCGTTTATTGTGAAATACGTCGAAGGATTTCTAAGATAATTTTTCAAGCAATTATCTGTTTTTATCTAATGTTTCTTCGGTGAGAGCCCACCGGTCTTATTTCTTAGCCTGAACATATCTCATCACCTGATATTTATATAAATAGGTAGTAGGCCTAGGTTATAGACTATTGTGCGATCTGGAACTTTTACACCCGAGAATCTTTCTTCAAATCGATTTTGAACTTGATGAGCTCACTGTGTTAACACATATGAATCATAAATAAATGAAAATTGTTTAGATGAAAACATGGGCCTATGCTGAACCATAAACTTAATACACTCTGCAACACTATACTATAACTTGACAACTTCAAGTGAGATCCCGCAAAACATGCCAACTTCTGTCATCTCTCTCTTTATTTCTTCTCTTTCCCTCGCCTCGCGTCTTCCAGACACCAGCCAATAGAAGAAACCACCCTACATTATTACCCAGTTGCGGATTCTGCATTTCTGCCTTGACTGTCGGCTAGGAAGGTTCCATTATATTAGCATTGTAGCCAATTAGTCAACCTCTTAATACTTTTGTTAGCAGGTTTGACGAACTGTGGATGGAACTCCAAGTACAACACAGCTGCAATCACAACATTGCCGATTACATTGTGTTGTGTCCGTGCGTGAATAAAGATCCCTGAATACATGCGTAGCTACATTAGTAGGTCTATCAACTATTTATTTCACACAGATGGACACTGACAATAATAAATTTGTTGGGGTACATAGTGAAGGAAGAAATTTTTTTGCCAAGGGAATTGAGTTCTTTGATGCTGGGAAGGACAATGATTCATTTAATCTACCATAATAATACGAGTGTCATTTCATAAATAATGCACAGGTTGGCAGAACGTGAAGTGGATGAAACAACACAATTGAAAATTATGTCAGTTGCAGTTGAAGGCTTGAGGACGAAGCATGTGTCTCCGTTTCGTCCATAGCATACTCTGTATTTATGTATCCAGAGCTAGAAATGGAGCCTAAACGTGTCTCGGATACTGTAACGATTGAAGATAAAAGATTCAATCTTTGTGTAGAAAACCCCTCACAGAAATCCACACTTCCCACAATGCTTTGGGTGGAGTTTGTGGTAAGTTTACACTGAACCGTACTACAGTTACCCGTTGGACTACTCGTTTTCGTGATGGCACTGTCAGCAAGTTTGCAATGTCCAGGAGTTTCTGTTTCTGTTCGGTAGTCAAGCAGTGAGGAACCCATCGTGCAGAAATTGTTCTCTTCTTCAAATCATTTGTGAAAATACGGAATACTGAAGTTGGTGAAATCTTCGTAGCTTCTAAAAGTTCCTCACATGTCACTCGACGATCTTCTTGAAGAGCATCCGCCACAAGTTTCACACTTTGTCCATGTGTTAATGCTTTTCGCCTTCCTGATCTTGCATCATTGCCTAAGCCAGGGGTTCCCAACCGGTGTGTCGCGCAGCCCCATGGAATGTGTCGCGAAATTTTGGAAATGAAAAATAAATTTTACGCCATCCAGAAAGTCTCTTTACAACGTATTTTTTATTTACAACGAAGTCTTTGATATGGTACATTTTATTTTGAGACAGACTTTACCAATGAAACGTGAACACCTGCAACAATGCTTAGTAATTCGTTTGTTCCCACTTAGTAAAAATAGGCCCTAGAGCTTAGAATCGTCAGAACACAATGGTCAGTTTCAGTATGAGCGGGTGATAGTGTGACTTTTTTTTATGAAAAGTGCTTTATTTAAATTTTATCATAGATAAATTTTTAATTCGAAATCAAGCTCTGGGTTTGAATTAGAAAACAGCAGTGCTAATTCAAAGGATGTGCGTGAAAATTCCCTTCAGGGTTCACAAAAACGTACTGCGTTTCGTGAGTATAGTGATGAATACTTACAATATGGTTTTGCATGGTGTGGAGTTGAATATAAACAAAATCCCGAGTGCCTTATATGCGGAAATGTTTTGCAAATCAGTCGATGGTGCCGAATAAACTAAAAAGACATTTAGAACTGCCGTTTTCAACGTCATATTTGTGTGAATCAGCATTTCTTATCATGAAAATAGTGAACTCTAAACTAACTAACAGACTGCTGCATCTTGAAGATGATTTACGTGTCCTGTGAAAGTTGCTGTTTTTTTTTTTTTTCGATTGCGTGTTAACATCGACCTATCTGTAACACTGGATGTCCGTATGCATGAATAACTAGGTTTTTAATTTAATTTTTCTTTTAATTCCGCTTAGACCTTGAAAATCTTAGTTAGACGAAAAGGAGGATAAAAACGACATATTCCCGTGCAGTGAACAGTAATCATCTCCCCATACGCTATAAAACATTGTACACAGAGTTTCACCACCTTTTCCTCCACAAGAAAATCACTGGTTGTTGTTATTATATTGTTATTAATAAAAATATATGTGTGTCACGTTATCGTGGGCGTTTAATAAAGTGTGTCGTCAGTCACAAAAGGTTGGGAACTACTGGTCTAAGCTGACACGAAAATGAGTCCCAACGAGAAACTGTACTACGGTCCATTGTAAGCGCACCACAAACTCCACTCCGTTGTGGATTCTGAGATTTTACCACGTAAAGATTCCATCTTTGATCTTCAAACGTCACAGTACCCGAGACATGTGTGGACTCCATTTCTAGCTCTCGTTACCTAAACGTAGAGTATGCTATGGACGAAAAGAATACACGTGCTTATTTCTCAAATCTTCAACTGCAACTGATATTGCTTCATCCACTTCATAGTTCTATCAACCTGTGCATTTTTATGAAATGAGCCTCGTAATAATAATAATAATAATAATAATAATAATAAATACTCTTAAAATGTATGCCCGTTTTTTCTATCATTACTACTACTAAATCCAGCAACGCTGAGTTCATAGTGCTCTCTCCCTCCCACCCTTGCTCACTTGCTCTTCCCCAAGACAGCCAGCGCTCACGTCGTACCTCGATCAGAGTTTCAGTTTGATTTGTAAGCTTGTAATTGAAAAACGTGTTAATGCGATAAATGCACCAGTATGACCACAACAGTGAACGCACTGTTGAAATGTGACCTAAAAATGGTGGTTTTCACAAAGTTGCTTTCGCTGTCACAAAATAACCCCAGTTTCCTGTATGTATTAATCAGACTGAATTCCAAAAGCACAACCATTAATTGAGTATTAAAACTGGTTACATAAAATTATACTTCGGCAACCTTACCTTATGAATTTGAGTTAGTCAATCTCTTAGAAATTTCCATTCTCTCGACTTTCTACAAAGGGTTTAGGAAGGATTGGCTCTTTCTTAAGAATCTAAAGTAATCATTACACTACATTACTCTCTAATATCAACCTATAATTTCCGTTTGTTTGATGTAATGATCAAATCTCTCACAATATTTCTCATTAACTAACGTTTAACACATTTGTTAATGAGAGAACACAGCTTTCAAAGTTGTAGTCCTGATCGGAATAGAAAAAATAAGACTTTTACATCCTTATTGCTGGACAGTGGATGCGGGATGACTTATCGTTGAATGTAAGTGCACATTTACTATATGATACATTTTTTTTTTCATTCAGACCATTGGCTGAACAGGTTTTGAATGTAAACAGACGACGTCAACATGCTACTGTATCTCCGTCAGAAGGAAAAGAAAAATAACGTACTGTAGTACATACCTTGCAAGATTCAGTCCTCGTCATCACTGATGCAATTACCAGCGTTGCAGTAAACGACGATATATTCTCGTAAGTTGTCGAAGCTGAATCCTCTTCGCCTATCACTTAAACAGTTTTTGTATCGAGAGAATTACTGAAGAAAACCTCTAAAATGGGGATCACTCAATTTCTTTAGAGGAATATTTGTACTGAGCATCATGTTGCACGTGTCGTTAGACCCGCACAACTAAATGATGATGATGATGATGATGTAGATGGTTTCTCAGATCTCATTTCAACGCATTTCCTGTGCGATGTACTGTTGCAATGTTTCTCTATAGCCTGAGATGTTTTGGTTTTTATTTCAATTTTACATACATGACACACGATATTGTCTTCGTTAATACATAAAATGTCACTCTCATACTTCTTAATTGCATTTCGCATCTCTAAGCAAATTTAACATTTTGACTTCGACAATATGAATGGATCAGCACTACACTATTCAACTCGTACTAAATACTTGAGCAGGGTAACACAACTGCACACATTGCGTTGCAATGTGGACTGGGGTTCCTTCGTTATCTACGCGGCTGTACTCGACAGGTACACAAAAGACGGACGACGCGGCACGTGCCATATACTCCGATACGAAACAACTTCACTTTTCCTTAAGTCAACCCGCATCCACTGTCTACCTATTACAAAGAAAGATGCAATTTCTCCACTATAGTTTCAACGATTTCTTTAAAATTGAGGCAATTTTAGTCTTTCACAATAATGAAATAGCTTTTCTTTAGTTTCTAAACGATTATTTCAATATTTTATAGCCTTGTTTTATGAATAACAAGTATTCATACGAAACAGGCGATAAACGTAATTTCATGTCTGAATAATTATTTTAAACTTATATAGCACATGTATGACAATATATTATAGTCCCCTGATTTGTTCTCTAGGGAAATAATCCGCATTTGGTATAATTATCTCAATCTATTATAGCATTTCAATGAAAATTATATAAATTTATATTCAAATGACACTATCAATCAAATAAACACAGACACTTCAGAGTGTTAACATTTTGGCAGTTTTGCTATACACAATTATGCACATTAGTTTTATGGAGTGAAACTATTTCTATTCCATGTCAGGACATAGATGTAGACTGAGAAAGACCTTTCTACAGCACAAGATGTCATAAGCGCAATTTCATTTACGTCACTGTTTGTAGTCCCCCTCCCTCAGTAATTCAGCTGCGCATGCTGTGCGCATTAAACCAGGTATTTTCTTCGCTGCCAATTTTGTAGCAGAGACGTGGACTCTGGGCGTTGAATTGCAGCTGGTATATACTGGAAGTGGGCCTTTAAAAATGCCAGAAAGCGGCAGTGATTTCATTCCGAAGAGTTAACTCGACTTCAGTAATACGGACTGATTTGTTGGACATTTCATCGTGGTGGTTGGCATAATATAGAGCTGTCAATGGCTTTCGGAAATGAAAGGCCATCTGTCGTAGCCTATGAGAAATTGACGTCATGAGAACAGTTTATGAAGATGAGAGACAAAGACTGCTTAGGATAGAAAGAAAACTATTTTCCGTAGTCCATCTTCCACTTCTGGATAGCACTGGTATCGTTATCATTACCGTCATCATCAACAACAAAACCAGAATATTAAATCAGTAACCTGTAACGCTTTCTATGACACCTCAGATTCTCTTAACAGCATCGTAAGTGGATAATCTAACTCATTTTCCACAATCAATATTATCTAAGTAAACTAAGTTTATTTGTTATATTCTTATTATGAAATATGTCGTTTTTATAATCTAGAAATTGTATTTAAACTGCTCTTCTTATTAATTATTGTACCGAACTTCCACTACCAAATAGCAAGCTAAACTCCGCTAGAACTATATCCCTGTTTACATCCTACTCTTTACTCTTTACCTTCGACGTTCGTGTTATTATGTATGAAAATATACTGTAAATGAAGGATACAAGGAAAGAACAATCAATGACACATTTTTTTAAGTTTTGAGTAAATGAAATTTTTAAGTTTAAAACACTGCCATTTTTTAAATTAATATTTGGAAAAGCTATTTCAATGTAGATATGTTGCACTGGTATCTGCCCTGAATTTATGAACCAAAAATTTGACCTTAGACTAGTTTTTGTTGCTTAATTTTTCAACAATGCACGTTATTGTAACTTCTTACAGTGATATAACAATCAAAGTCCTGAGAAACAAAGAAAGAATAATGATCAAATTCCTATATAACAATTAAACTATAATGATTCACAATGTTATTAACACAATATTTCTTGCTGCACTTTCACAGTAGTTGAATTAATCACCATAATCACAATAGTTGAATTAATCATCATTATCACAATAGTTGAATTAATAATTATAATCACATTCACAATAGTTGAATTAATCATCATAATCACAATAGTTGAAATAATTATCATAATCAAAATATTTTAATTAATCATCATCACAATAGTTCACAATCAAAATAGTTTAATTAATCATAATAATCACAATAGTTTAATTAACCATCATAATCACAATAGTTGAATTAATCATCATAATCAAAATTCTATATGGGAAGATAATATTAAAATGGATTTAAGGGAGGTGAGATATGATAGAGAATGGATTAATCTTGCTCAGGATAGGGACCAATGGCGGGCTTATGTGAGGGCGGCAATGAACCTCCGGGTTCCTTAAAAGCCAGTAAGTAAGTAATCAAAATTCTATTCGCCTCTCTTCACTTCGTTGTATATCTTTCTGCCCCATATAATGCCACACTTCACACAAAGCACTTTACTAGTCTTTTCCTTAGTTATTTTTCCAGAGCTCCGCAGAAAATGCACCTTTTTATATTGAAAGCTGCTATCCTTCTTTTGACTTCTTAGCGGCAGTTTATGTTACTGCTTATACAGGCGAGCTTAAACCTCCTGACGTTTGCAGGTGTCCGCTTATCGGCGATAGCCAAGAGCGGCAGTGCTACGTTGTAATATATAGGCACGCAGACTCCCCGCTTAGAAAGTCTCAAAATCAAATAACAAATGCGCTAGGAAAATTGGTATGTTGCAGAGACCCTGCATATATATATATATATATATATATATATATATATGATGATGATGATGAACGTTTAATGTTTTATAACACACAGAAACAAAAATCACCCCTAGTGCAGTGGTTCCAATTTTATGGGTTAATACAGTAAAACCCCGATAAGACGCTGTTGAAGGGACCGCGTATAAAGCGAGTATAAACCGGGACCGCGTATTAGACGGGTATACTAATTTCGACTTATATATAGTATCTCTTGCATTTTTTTTTTTATTGAAATACATGATTCGCACTTCTGTCAGAAGAAAACTCTCCCGTAAAAAGCTGTCGGGGAAAGAAGAAAGAAAAACCAACGGCGGACTGAAGAGCATTCTCCACCTCTTTCAATATAACATCATTAAATTTATTTTATTACATTGCGCCTTTGTGTTATTCGACAACTTTATTAATAAAAGTAAAACTATTACTTAGCGAGAATGATTATTTACGTTTGACTCAAATAACTTTTCTATATTTTGTGACTTTTAATTTCATTCGATGCAATCTGATGGTAATAATAATAATAATAATAATTATTATTATTATTATTATTATTATTATTATTATTATTATTATTATCATTATCATTATCATTATTATTATTAAGAAGAAGAAGAAGAAGAAGAAGAAGAAGAAGACGAAGCCTTCTACATCTCCCTATCAAACCAATCTCAGGTAAAGAGTCGCGGTCCACGGTTTTAAAACTACTGCCGCTGAGAGACAGAGACGGAGAGTGTAGCTGTGACAACGTCGCGCTCGCATGTTACTGGCGCTCGCGAAACGTCAGGTTTGAGAACGACGATAGTACACCTCAAGTATTTGAAGCTGTCCGCTTGCTTTACTGCCTCATTTAGAATTCGCAAGTTTACCTTCTTTATTTTTCTTTCTATAACCATGGTCGTCCACCGTTGTGGCTGAGGGGTTAGCGAGTCTAATTCCGAGCCTAGCGGTCCCGAATTTGATTCCCGGTCGGGACGAGTTGCCTGGGTATGTTTTTTTTTTTCGGAGTTTTTCCCTCACTTCTATGGATGAATATCAGGTAACTTTATCAGGCGATTGGAACCCCACTCATCTTCGCCACTTCCTTTCCTCCCCCATCATCCTTTCCTCATCATCCCGTTTCTGGTTTTTCAGATCACTCTGCAGGCGGCCTCCTGGAAAATTACTGGCTCTCTCGACCGGCCTCCGTGGAATGTAGCTAAGCGACGTTGGATGGCTTCTGCAATGGCACCCGAGGCGGACCTACTCGGGGGAGGAGTTTCGCCTCGGACGGACAGGGGAGCCTTGAGGGAAGTTGCCGAAGCAGGAATGGTATATGGATTTCTATTGGCTGTAGGGACCGGTCGTTAGAGAATCATGTGGTTGGGTTGGTGCGCGTAGTGGGTTAGCGCAATAGATCTGAACAGGTCGCAGTGCTGGGCCATCCGTGCCCCCCTCATTTAAATTCCATTCCATGACCATGGTCTTCGTCTTGCTTGCATTTATCTTTAACCCATACTGCTCACAGCTGTCATTTAGCTCCAGTAGCATATCCCTTAGTTTATTATCATATCTTCTGTTAACAACGCCATATCAGCAGCAAATCTTATGCACTTTATTCTTCTTCGTCCTAATATCACTCCTCCTATGTTTTTAAAATAGTTATTCACTAAATCCTCCAAGTAGATGTTGAACAGGGTAGGTGATAAAGGACATACGAATAAACCATAGTAATAAGACGGTAATATTTTCTACATATTGTCGAGATACACTGTATTCAGAGAAAATTATTTAATAGTAATGATGTAATTATGAATTGAGAATGGTAAAGGACAAGAAAGTAAAGACTGCTCCTGCAGTCCCGAAGTCTACAACAATTTCCACAAAATATTGGAGCTCAAACCCTGCTCTGTTCAATGGATATTGGTAACTGAGTGAACTGGGTCTGGTTGATATGATGAAAAGAGTACTTCCTAGTATAATGCATGTGTTGTCGGAGACTCTTGCTGCTAGACAGCGAATTAAAGTAACCACCTTGTGATGTTTACACTGTAAGCAGCAGCCTGCTCTTATTTTCCACCTCTTCTGTATGACGAATGCCAACAGCGCGCGGGGAGAGGAGAGGATGTAACTTCGCCGTAAGATTTAACAAATTATCACTGCAGCCAGTAGTGGACTGGAAGGGAAGCGAGTCTTCATGGATGGGTTCTGGTAGAGGTCACATCTGGAGATTTCCAGTGACTGCTTTGGCAACGGTCTTGTCGAACATAACAATGCATAAGGTATGTATCGTCCGCATGTCGAAGATTCTAGCATTATATTCATCTTTTATCATAACATTATTTTGGAGGAGTTAGTCTAATACATAACGTAACCTATTACACCAAAAAGAGATTATTTATTGATAATTCAATACCGCAAAGCAGTGTTTTTTTTTTTCGTTATGCTCTTCTTCTTTCAAAGTCAGATTCAAATGCGATTGAGATCAATTATGTTTTCGACTTCATTGCATGTGATTGGTAGCCTATATTATTTTTTGGCCGATCGTATTTTTTAACAACCTTACCGATGTTGTTGGTAGGTCTTGTAAGTTAAACTTACAACACACGTGAGGTAAGTAAATAAATCAAATCAAATTATATTTATTTACTCAAAAGTAACGAACTGTAAGTGTCGCGTACCACTATGTGCTATGAGGAAATAACTAAATGTCTTATTAAAAAAAATTAAGTTATGGTTTATTTAACGACGCTCGCAACTGCAGAGGTTATATCAGCGTCGCCGCTGTGACGGAATTTTGTCCCGCAGGAGTTCTTTTACATGCCAGTAAATCTACTGACATGAACCTGTCGCATTTAAACACACTTAAATGCCATTGACCTCGGCCGGGATCGAATCCGCAACCTCGAGCATAGAAAGCCAGCGCTATACCAACTACGCTACCGAAGGCGACAAATGTCTTATTATACGGTGTACGCTTTCTAAATTAATTTATTGGAATGGAGATTTGTAAGAAAACAGGATATAATGTAGATAAGACCTAAGCGTGAAAACCATTCCTGATGACTTCCGGTTGTTGCTCTGAGCGCCATTCGTGGAGTCGTGGCTGGACGCGAAAACATCCATGGAATAAAATACGTATTCAATCATTAACCTATCTTATATGCAATTTATTTACACTGATGTATAATAATGTTCACCTAAAAACATTTTCTATATGCTATTTATTTATAATGATGTACAATAAAATTATTGTGTTACCTACCTACTTCTTTGAAGACAAAACTAAATTTTCTATGAATTTTGTTTTATTACAGTATCTTCACAATCACCGTCGAGTAACAAATGAATATCATCTATCGACAAATACGAATAATAAAAAATGAAAGACACATCGATAAATAACAAACGGCGATCACACATGAAAACGTTAGCGTCCAAAAACAGATTATTTATTTAAATTAAAAATGATTAATAATAATTTATTTTTTCATTAAGATAGGCCAAAAATAGTACGCAATACATATGTTAAGTGTATAACGGAATCTTGAAAATAGAGAAGACTCGACTTCGTCTGGTCTTCTCTAACTTTTCCTCGGTTCTGTTATAACGCACTTACCTCGCTTGTATCGCAATATAGACTACTAGAACACATAAATCTTCACTGCCGACTTTGTTCTTAATTTAACATTTTAATATTAACATCTTCAAGCAAAATCTAGTAAGAAATCAAACGTGGTACTTTAAGCACCATTTAATTGTTACTTATTAATTAGACTTCGTTTTAATTTTCTACATTTTAGTCGTCATTATTGTCAACATAAGCATTCACTAGTTCATGTGAAAACGACGGAAACCTTCTGGCCTTATGTAAAATGTCTAATTCTCGTCATCGGTGTTTAATAATTTTTTTCTCAATTCACAAGAGTTCTTTTTTATTTTACTAATGTTTCTTGTCAACACATCTCCATATTAACTTAATCATTTGTTTTCAAATCATCGATTTTACGTGGAACTGGTAAATTTTTGTTATGATTATAAGATCTCAAAAAGAAATTACTGTAATGCAGAATAAAATCTCTTTCACAGAAAAATATGTTTGGAGCGTTAATATTTCATAACAGGGTAAGAGGGGGTGAAGAGAACCACTAAATGGAATATTGTTTGCAATGCGAACCAGTTACGTTACTCAGTTTAAACTATATTCTAGTTAGGTAGCCTGTTTCTTCCTCTATCTCCCATATTAAACTTAAATTCGTTGCTTTCAGATATTAAATACTGTTTTGAACCAAGTCGACATACCGCATGGTCCTATTCGACCGACGCCGTGCGGATGAAAAGGTCCACATAGCTGGGTGAAAGGGACCACTTCGAGGAATGTGGAATTAAGACAAAATAACCTCTATTTATACCTATCAGACATATTTAGTATTTTTTATAACATGTTTCATTAATTTTACAATAATTAACATTATTACAACACTAGGTGTGACATGTAGAAGAAACAAAACATTTGACGCGTAAAAATAATAGATTTTAAATTATACAAAATTTAAGATATTACAAAACTCCGAAATAAATTAGACTTTGGATAGTGTCCATTGCCTGATCTATATTATAAATATATGACGTTTCGAGACTTGAATCTGCCCTCGTTTTTAGCTCTTTTCGCGATACTGATACTTCCTACTTTTGTTTTTGTAATTTTCAAGAGGTTAGCGGACGCTGGGATTTAAGCCTGAAACTCCTTAATACGTTAACCACTAGACCACTGAATTGTTAGCGGACTGGACTAATGTTTAATCACTTCAAAATAAAAATAATAAAAACTATCAGTATCATGAAGAAACACCTGAGTAGACCCAACTCCCGAAACGTCGTGTATTTCTAATATATCAAACAATGGACAATGTCCGAAAAAGGCGAGTCATTAATCATGTAACACTGTTACAGAACTGTAGGCTTTCAGAGATTCACTAGTAATTTATACTTAATTATTTTATTTTCTCAGAGCGGGCCGATTCATCCGAAATGCTTTAGTGACTTATTTCAACAGTTGGCAGCATTGACACATGAGGCAGACGTCCACTCACCACCCAAGCAAGAACCTCTATATCAGTTTTACTTAATATCTCACGCAGAACAAGATTCTAAACAGTATTCACACTATAGAATAATAAGAATATTGTGAAGTATTTTAAAAACAGCTGTATTTATCTAATCTAATTTCTTCCTCCTGCAAACAACGATTTTTTTTAAAGAAAGAAAGACTACTTCTGCGCGATTTCAGTTCTATCAGCTTCTAAGGGATTATAAAGTAAGCCATGAGATGGAGCACCTTACAAATCAGTGTCGATGGCTCTGATATTAAATATTTTCTAAAATTAACTCGATTCGCCCGCTGGGCCTTTTCGCCCACTATTATCCTACAGTTTGATGTCACTGTCTGTCTGTGTAAAACGATTTGTACTAACTACTGAATGTATTTTGTTTATATGGAACATCAGCGGGTAAATTTATCCAAAAAAAATTATATACAATACCTACGTAACAATTTTCCTTAAAATATTAATAAGCTTTTTATTTGAAATTGACAACACATGATGGCGCATCAAATGAAAAGTAATTTATTCACACTAATTATTTTCTATTCTTCGATTCAGATATTCGACTAATCTTAAGCTTTCCTTCTACAGCCCATACAATATAAAATTGCTTGGTTTCGTGGATTACACTTGATAACTAGTATTGGAAAAGGAAAAATAATTAGGTTATAGAAGAATGGTACTCGCTGAAAATTTTATTTCTGGCTGTTTGGGAGGAGAATTATGCACTTATGACACTTAACTGAAAGTATTCCATAAGGTAAAAGGTGATATGTTTCTAGCATTTTAAAGTTATATGAAACATTCCTTTTCGCACTGTCAGCTATCCTCACGAAGCTTTCTTTCTCTGAATACGAAGACTTTGTGTGTCAATGTAAGAAGAATTGAAATATTTTCTTAATTATTTATTTATCCGTCCGTCCGTCTATCTGTCTGTCTAATCTATCTACCTGTCTGTCTGTCTGTCTGTCTGTCTGTCTGTCTGTCTGTCTATCTATCTATCTATCTATCTATCTATCTATCTATCTATCTATCTATCTATCTATCTATCTATCTATCTATCTATCTATCTATCTATCTATCTATCTATCTATCTATCTATCTATCTATCTATCTATCTATCTATCTATCTATCTATCTATCTATCTATCTATCTATCTATCTATCTATCTATCTATCTATCTATCTATCTATCTATCTATCTATCTATCTATCTATCTATCTATCTATCTATCTATCTATCTATCTATCTATCTATCTATCTATCTATCTATCTATCTATCTATCTATCTATCTATCTATCTATCTATCTATCTATCTATCTATCTATCTATCTATCTATCTATCTATCTATCTATCTATCTATCTATCTATCTATCTATCTATCTATCTATCTATCTATCTATCTATCTATCTATCTATCTATCTATCTATCTATCTATCTATCTATCTATCTATCTATCTATCTATCTATCTATCTATCTATCTATCTATCTATCTATCTATCTATCTATCTATCTATCTATCTATCTATCTATCTATCTATCTATCTATCTATCTATCTATCTATCTATCTATCTATCTATCTATCTATCTATCTATCTATCTATCTATCTATCTATCTATCTATCTATCTATCTATCTATCTATCTATCTATCTATCTATCTATCTATCTATCTATCTATCTATCTATCTATCTATCTATCTATCTATCTATCTATCTATCTATCTATCTATCTATCTATCTATCTATCTATCTATCTATCTATCTATCTATCTATCTATCTATCTATCTATCTATCTATCTATCTATCTATCTATCTATCTATCTATCTATCTATCTATCTATCTATCTATCTGTGTTTATTCATTTATTTATTTATTTATTTATTTTTGGTTTCGCACACACTAAAGTCAAGTTCGGCGGCGACCTGCAGCCGACTCTACATTGGAGCAAGCCCGAAACCTAGAAAAGAAACGGAGATGATGGAAAAGTAAAAGTGTAATTATGTTGGCGAAATGAGTCCGAGGTCCACGCCGAAAGTTACCTAGCAATAATTCTTCTTCAATTGGTTGAGGAACCTCAACCAGGTAACTTACCTCAACCAGTATTTGAACCTGGGTGCGCTCGTTTCAAAATCAGACGTGCTAACTGTTACTTCACTTTACACAGCTACACTTAAACGTAATCCGTAGAAAATATTACTGCTCAAACTAAAAAAAAAAAAAAATGGCAATTATAAAATGCATGTGAACATTATTGAGGCATTAAGAGCTAAAGTGGATCAAGTCCATGAGACGCAGCTTTGAGATAATAGGACTTAAAAGTTAATTTGCTCTAGTGGATTATTTAATTTCACTAGCAATAAATTTATTGCTCCATTCTCAAATTCTAGATTTATAAAATATGAACAAAATTATCATGATGTTAAGTGATGCAACGCTTTGGTGACTTGATCCACTATGGCTGAGAACATCGTGAACAAATAAGTTCTGAGCTAAAAGTGACTGGTGTCACCTACCGGCGAATGCTTGGAATTAAGACTTGATCCATTACTGCTCCGAAAAAATCCGGGGACGGCATGTTTGCAGGACGGCTAATCAGGAGGATTAAATCACAGCCAGTTTGCGTTGGTTTTGGAATACCCGATTGCGATATATCAAAAAACATCTTTTAAGCCTGATAAACTGAAAGGATGACCAAAAAGTAACAACACCACCGATATCGTAATGTTCGCTTAACGCAAAAAATAACACTTAAACTAACTATAAAAAAAGTTGATATTTCTGAAATAAGCTATAAATTAAAATTGGGCCCACTGATATCGTAATGTTCGCTTAACCCAAAATATAACACTTAAACTATCGACAAATGGGCCTGAATCCTTTCATTCATTCTACAATTCTCAATTTTATTCGCCACATCCCAACATTTACAAGACCATCGATGTTCTACTGGAAATGCAAACACTTGCCCACACTAAGATAAACTCTGTAAATTCCGGGAAATATAACGTAAGGAAAAAAAGTACGATCGACAAAATTAATTTCATCGTGTCTCTATGGCAAGAATATCAGAATGCAGATTTTGGACTCTTGCAGTACATTAAAGTGTTTGGGATGAAATTCCATGCAACAAAGTTGTAGATTTTTATGAACATCAAACGAGATGGTATTATTGTCACTGAAATATAGCCATATTTTTAACCAAGCCGTGGACAGTTCTAAACCTGTGAGAATTTGGGAGGAAAATGTGGCCATGTGTCATAACAAGAAGTTACACACTCCTAAGTCAGTCACCACGTGTTGCTGAGTCTTGCCGCAAACATGCCCTTGAAACTAGCAGAACCATGCTGCAATCGGGTTGCCTGTTTTGAAGCAAAAAAATTATGTTTCTAGAAAATTACCCCGAACGTGCTTCCCCGAAAGATCCAACTTCAGATAATCAGAAAATGAATTAAACTCAGTTTATGAAAATTTATTACTTGATCCACTTCAGCTCTGAACGCATCATATGTAGGCCTACTTCCTGAAATCACATTCAAATTGATTTCTATTGACTATTAATAATTTTATTGGGGTAGAGAATTAAAAACTTTCATGCATTCTCAATTTAAACACTTTTAAAAACATTAGGGAAGCTGATGGCTTATGAAGATTGCGTTTGTATCTTATATCAGTATTATGAATTTCTTTATTTCTTGACAATTGGCGTCCAAATTGTCCAGTCCTAACACCACACGATTTCCTTGTTTGAGGTTCTGTATATGCATACCCATCCAGGAATATTAATGATCTCAAAGCAAAGATTGCCTAAGATTTTGGAGAAACTATCTCTGAGATGTTACATCTCACAAGGGAGAAATAAGCCTCACGATATAAATTGTGTTGTGTAGGCAATGATGGCACGTTGAGGTGTAATGTGGGTAAAACACCCATCCTGATTACTGCAAAATAAATAGCAATAGGTTTCATGTTACAGGGTTCTTAATTGAAGGGTTCAGAACCATAGTGGGACAAGCGCCATTTACTAAAACCGTAGAAAACAAGGGTTAAAATGAAGTTATTATCATAATTCAATGGAAACATATAGCAAGTAATATAAAGTATACGCATTAAAACTCAATGATATGTCAATCTTCATTAAACTATGGTATTCACTTAACTTTAACTCTTGCTTTCTCCGTTTTTAATAAATGGCGCTTGGCCCAATATGGCTCTGAACCCTTCAATTTATGTCTTCCCAAATGGGTCATGGATCACCCTGTACTTATTCATATTCTATATATATTCACATACATATATAATATGTATACACCACTAAACTATGTGGACTTTCCATCATTGTGAATCATCATTCACTTCGTTATGAAGTGCGAAAACGTGTTTACTCTCCTGTACTTGTGGACAGCCTTGACCTATGAGCGCGTGTTTCTCTCTTTTTAACTCGAATTCGCGCAGTCACGTTGCTTGAATAGCACCAGAAAGGATAACAATTACTTTTTCTCTCTCAGATTTCCGGTTCATGCTCCGATAGTTTGAGGTCTGAGTGCTAATAAGAGACTAAAAGGAACAAGAACTCTTATGTAACGTCATTAAAACAAAACTTCCAGAATCGAGTCAAAACTAGGTGCTTCATTTTAATGTTTCTTCATCCTCGGTACTCCATTTATTTCCGTGCACAACTCTGAACACACTTAGGCCTATTACATGTTCAAACCCAGAAGAGGGCAACGGATCTTCGGAAGAAAAGCAATCCGAAGTGCGGCTTCCATGGGGAAGAAGCACAGTTGAGTTCAGACGAGCTTCCACTTTTAGGGATATTGCATCTTATTCTTCCCTATCTAACCCCCGATGTAAAAGTGATAGGTCTGCCAATAATTATAATCTTCACATGCCATCCTATCATTGGGGATAATGATTTCCGCCTGTTAGCTGCACAGAAATGGAATTCAACTCTGCCAGACTATCGAAAATTTAGAAAAATCACTGACTACATCCGGAGGCTACAAATCAATCATATTTTACGTTTCAGTGCTGTTCTATCAATGATTGTGATCGGAAAAAATGTTCTGTAATTCATCTTTGAGCAGTCAGTTATCTAATGGATCCAGATTCGATCTCAGTGGCATACATACATACATACTTACTTACTTACATACATACATACATACATACATACATACATACATACATACATACATACATACATACATACATACATACATACACACATAAGTATGTACACGTGTACGTATTAAGTATGCAAGAATGTACATACTTATGTGTGTATGTTTGTATGGATGTATGTAGGCCTATGTATGTATGTATATTACCGCTACAAAAGTTACTAATATTACAACTGCAATAAAGACCTATTATTAATTTAATACTAAGTTACAATAAACGGCCACCGCCGTTACCATCACTACTTCTGAGTAGTAAATATATTGATTAGTTATGAATGCAGAATTGTGGGTAATCCGTTGATTAGCGAATAATTCATCATCATCAATGGCCTGACAACCCATTGAGGGTCCTAGCCTTCCACAGAAGTTTACTCCAGTCTTCTCTGCTTCTAGCCTTAACTGTCCACTTCGTGTTCCAATAATTTTTGCATCCTCAATTAAATTGTCCTCCCATTTATCCCTAGGTCTACCACGGGATCTACTTCCTCCTGGGTTAGATATGAAGGCTCTTTTTGCGGGTCGCGAGTCCTCCATTCTTATAAGGTGTCCAGCCCACTGTAAACGACCAATATTTATGAATGCTATGACATCTGGTTCCTTATACAGATCATATAGTTCTTTGTTATATCTGATTCTCCAATCATCGTTTACTTTAACAGGTCCATATATTGCTCTAAGAATCTTTCTTTCAGAAATACTGAGTCTTCTAATATCCTGTTCTTTCATAACCTATGTTTCCGATTCATATGTCAGCACTGGCCTGAGTAAAGTTTTATAAATTCTGACTTTGTTTTAAATCAGCGAATAATTAAATTTACTAAAATTTGTATTTCTTCTATAAAATCATTTCCACGCATTCCGGTATATACATCACATCGTTGTAAACACTCCAAAGGAGCCATTTTTTGTGGTTTAAACTCTAATTACATCTGCATATACTTACCTCTTACCATATTTGAGCAGTATGACTAATGATATTAGCATGCATCTCGCTATCTTCAATTTCACAATTATTATACTCTTTCACGCCCTACATTTCGGTTGCGGCATTTTAGTACCCGTTTCGTATTTTATTTCAACCTCTATTACAGTGAGTCGTCCTAGATGTTTTTATGGATACTAAGTTAGCTGGTTAAAACTGAAGAGAGGGCGACAGATCTAATTAAAACGACGTTAATATCCTTTGCATGGCATATTCTCTGACAGAGGGCTTCAAGTGAATTCTGTTGGCTCATTATGGCCCACGTTAAATTAAAAAAATTAGCATGAATTATCTCTGCGGTTGAAAACGTCGCTAAGTAAAGCACTACATACAGAATCATTTTAACAACCACACTACCAATGTACCGTAATGAAACTAGTTTTCATACTACAGACCTATAGCTATTCCTTTCATTCATAGTGTTCTGTCCAAGGCCAGGTCTTTCACTGCAAACTCAGCATTCTCCAATCTTACCTATTGCTATATTAATCATCATCATCATCATCCTCACAGGTTGTAGTCCTTTGAAGAATTACTACGGTCTACCAAAGTTTTCTTTCTATCGTTTTTGAGGACGTTCCAACGACCTTCTTCCTGTTGAATTAGGCCCATAATTCAGGATTGCTTTTGGTATTCTATTGTTTGACATTCGATTACAATGTTGGAGCCAATTGCTTTGATATTGATGTATATGATCCGAACAGTTATCATTTGGAGCTCGTTCAAGACATCTTCATTTCGTATAACCTGCTGTGCGGCGCATGAATTTCATTTCACTGGCAGTAATGCAAATTTCATCAGGTCTCCGAAGAGTCCAAGCCTCATTGCCATAACATAGAACAGACTCGACTAGGTTTTATAGTGGCGGAGGCGTGTCTTTGGACTAATTATGGTTTCATAATGCTGTTGATGATACCCATAAAGTTATTAAATTTAAAAATTTTGTCTGGTGTATTCGATTCTGTCATAAATGATATCTTATCACCAAGATAACTGAATTCATTTACTCTTTCTAATATTTGATTACTGATAGAAATTTTGCTTGGTATTGGATCTTTTCTGTAAAAAACCAAAACTTTAGATTTGTCTGCAGAAATTTCCATTGAATACATATCTGCTATTGATTTCAAATTATGTACAGATCCTTGTAGGTCATCTTCTGTAGAGGCTAAAAGTACTAAGTCATCTGCAAAGATTAACATATCTAAATGTAGATGTCGATTTACAGTTATATAACCATGTCCCGTCAATTTAAATTCTTTGATAATAGTAATCATATAGATATTAAATAAAAGTGGAGAAAGTCCACAACCTTGTCGAAGGCCCGTTACACACTTGAAGAGATCTCGCTAGCGAGAAATGTGTTGCGAGAAAGAAGCGAAGAGCCTTCCTCCACACACTTAGCGAGTTCTCGCTATCACAGATCACACCTCGCTATGTTCATCTATGCACTGCCTTCATGCAGAGAGCATTTTTCTGATTATAGTAATCACTCGTTGGGAGAAATATTACAGGTTATGTATTTACGTATATTGTACTTAAATATATAACCTGTAAGTATATTGTCGTATTTTACAAATTATATACGAACACTACTATGTTGAATCTGAATCATCAGATGATGAGGAAATGGAGTTATATGAACATATTTTGTTAATGAAAAGAAAAAGTAGGCCTAAAATTAAAGCCAGAAATATCTGGAAGTCACATTGTATCTCACGAAGATAAGGGCAAGTTTCGGTCACTGATTTCGACTTGGATAATGATACGTTTAGGCCTTATTTCAGGTTGAATAGGCCTCAGTTTTTTGCATTCATGATATGATAGAGGATTCTTTGCTATGTTCTGATTAAAATGATATAAACTGTTAGGGGAGAGTCGGGTAGTATCGGACATCGGGTAATATCGGACAGTGAGTTTCTTTCATCTACCACACGATGATAGTACCTGATTGACATGGTTACGTTTCTGTGATGTCGCATAGAGAAAAGTAACCATGTCATTCAGGCACTACCATATGGTGGTAGATGAAAGAAACGCACTGTCCGATACTACCCGATGTCCGATACTACCTGACTTTCCCCTAAGACATATGTAGATACATTATTTCAAATGTTACAATTAATACTATTAAATCTCATCAAAATAAAATACAGCACTATTTATTTTCAGACCATCTGATATTTGTCTCCAGATTTCTTCTTTAAGTTTAGTGTTTTTATAATTTTCATCCCGTGTGTCAAATAAATGGAGCTACGGGTGACATCGTACAAGTTCGATAAGTTTCTGACTGCAATTATCAGTCATCTTTCCTCACTGTCAATAAAAACAATACAATTCACCGCCTCCTGTGTGTGATATTACTTCATCTTTTTCTACATTAAATCGTCATAAAGAGTATAATAATGTCAAACATCTTTGATAAATGTGTCAAGAAAATTCGCTGAGCTACCGATTTCAGCGAGAAACTCGCTCGAGGTTTTCGCCTCGAACGAGAATCTCTTCCAGTGTGTGGACGTCCATTTGAATCCATGTTTATCAATCTTTGAATTTTCTCGCAACACATTTCTCGCTAGCGAGAACTCTTCAAGTGTGTAACGGACCTAACACCTGAATTTATTTCTCTCCAAGGTGATAAAGTATCTCCAGTTTTTACTGCAATTGAAGTTTCATTGTATAAGTGAAATATGTTTTGGATAATTTGATGTGGTACATTATCATTTAATTGCTGTTATAAAAATTAACCTTTGTTTCAGATGTTCCTTACTATTTCGTTGTTCCTGTTTACGACATTACTTCAAGAAGTTATCTCAAATAACTCCATCGGTGATCTTCACGACGATCCTGCTCTAGACGACTGCAATTCAACCACCTTAAAGGAATACTGTGATCTTAAATTGTTTAATGAAACATTATGTACGATATGTGTGGTTAATTCAAGGAAGCCATTTAGCACCAGTTACAGAAACAAAATTATAAAAGAAACTCATATTTATGAAACACTAATGAACTTAAGTAGTTTAGAGAAAGAGGTTGAGAGCGTTCTCAAAGTCAATGAAGAAGGTGATGTATCTGCAAATGTAGATTTTTTAATTGTTTGTAATTTTCATAGCAAAAATGAGCGTGAGTTTCGGGATATGAAATGTTTGTTTCAGCATTTATATCTAGTTCTCAAGGAATATGCTATTGCTAAAAATAATTCTGAAACGACATACATGGTAGAATTAGAAACCGACATCGAGTCAAAGAGGAAAGTTACAGAAATGTTACGTGAATTCATTTGCGAAATAGAAGTGGCACAGAAGACGTATTCCCAGCTTTACAACACAAACTTCACTTTTGGATCGTTATTTGATGTTGGACTATGGAAAAGGTACTACAGAAACGAACCCGAAAATTTATTGAGACTGCAAAACAGACTAGACAATACAAAATATTGGGAAATGGTAGAAGAATACATTGTGTATGTGTGTCAGGGAACTGCTCTGGTAGTCGGTTGTCTAGGCAATAGCCTCTTGCTTTTAATATTCCTATGTTACAAAGAAGTTCGTACAGCGCCAAATATTATGATTCTTAATCTCGCAATTGGTGACATGCTGTGCATAATTTCTGACACCACTTCATCTCTATTCTATAAACTATCATCGGATGAGACCGTAAAAATGGTTCTTTGTTTCTTCTTTAAATTTGTGAGACCTCTTAGCACAGGAATTTGTGTATTTTCCATTGTGACTCTAAGCATTCAGAGGCATCTGTCAGTTTTTGGAGTAACAAAATATGGTTGCGATCTTCCAAAACATTTCAGCTCAGTTTTATTTATTTGTCTTGTGTGGGTTGGAGCATGCGCGATGTCCCTTCCTCAGATTTTGAAGACTAAGTTTAAAGCCAGCAGATGCAGTGTACAATACACAAAGACATTAACGCTTGTTAACTTCGTAGTATATTGCGTTGCTTCCATGGTTATCGTCGCTGTTTGTTCTATTTCTACTTCCAGGCGACTGTCTCAAAGTATCCGGCATATCCCTGGAGAGCATCACGGACAAGACACTCTTCGCAGGAATCGAGCAAGAAGCGCTAGGCTCCTCATCGTCCTATCAGTGATCTTTACCCTCAGTTACGCCCCTTTTTATTTATCTACACTTATTTACACTTGGAATCCATATCTTCTAGACTCTATCGTTGATGATTACATCATTAAAATAGCACATTCCCTCACTTTTGTCAATTCATGCTTTAATCCTATCGCTCTTTATGCATCCAGTAGATCGTTCAGAACTCGATTCAATAATGTAATCTTATTTTTTTGTCGACGAATGTCCAAAGCGCTCAAAAGAGAATTGAAAAGTGCACAAAATTCGATAGAAGAAAGAAACACAGTGTCAAGCTCCTTCTGATGTATCTTTTTTTGTCTTGGCAGTAAAAACAATGAGTTCACACATTCTAATTCGACTCATGAACGATGGAACTCACTAAATCTCCGTATCTATTCCCAATTAAACAATTGAAGAGCGTTTTTTGCAAAAGTCGATAGATGCAGAAATCAAGATTTTACGGAAATTACATGTTTTAATTTAAACACATAAATATTTATTTTACAACAACAATTTTTGCTGGAAGTATTCTTTGTTCTGAGGCAATGAAAATAGGTTTGAGAAATGTAAGCACTTTTTTCATTACTTGTCAGTTTTAGGCGTAAAAAATAGAATTTTTTCAAAAGTCGATAGATGCAGTCTATCTTCATATGAACCTCATTACAACACTAATAATATTGAAGAAAATTATTAGTCTTAACACAAAAATACAATTTCATCACAAAAATATAATGAGACTCATCTGCTAGAACGGTTGTGTAGAAGTCCTTTGTCTAATCTGTTACTTCTAAATACTGCACGAGTTTCTTAACGTTATTCTTTTTTTCTTTTAACACCATGTTGTCCTCTGTAAGAAGGGGATCTTAACATATTACCGCAAGTTTTAATTCTTGGGTTTAGCGCACACACACACACACACTGCACTTGACGCGCTGGATATGTGTTCTGCAATGTAACAGAAACATTACAATATTTGCCAAAGTTTTCCTGTAAGTGATCACTTGCTGCGGAGCCATTTTATAGGGCAATGTCGATCTTAATACCTTTTGAGCACTCGATTTTAAGTCCATGACTTTCCAGTCCTTGTTGAGATTCTTGACTATGCCATGATTTTCTAGTATCTTGTGGTAGCCAAGTGTGGTCAATATGTCTTCCATTCTCCTGTGCTCTTTTTCTATTCTTTCGAAAACAAGATTTGAAGCCGTATAGCTACGACCGCGTGTCAGAAAGAAATGAAGAATGAGAGTAAAAATAATGTTTTACTCAAAAAAAGTGATTAGAGTTGTCGTCATAATGCTATTCTTGTTCTGACTGTCACAAGGATCAGAAAACAGATAGAATATCACAACATAGCAAAACGCTCTTAAGCCCGGTTCAGACGGTGCGTGTTTCTGTGATGGATTCCAAGGTGGATGCGCTGATGGGTAGCCTGCGCTCTGGTGGGTCCTTGGATGGCTACCTTGCTGGATTTCGAGGGTAGGTTCCTTGCTATTTTTCGTGATGGTTTACAGGCTGGATCCAAAGATGATGATATAGTATCATTACTGAAACCATGTCGCCATGTTCGTTGTTTTCCAACTAAACCTGTTTTTTTTTTCTATATTCTTTAGTTTCTAAGAAACAACAATTTAATATCGGAGTTTAGCTGTTTTGCACTTATGGCACAATTACTTTATTGCGACATTTACTATTGTTAATGTAGGACTTTAGTTGTTTTCTACTCATGGTTTAGTTTCTTTTTGACCATGAGTGTTGGCAACAGATGAAACAGCAGATGATTTTCCAATTTTAACTGTGAAAAGAGCCAGCTCCGTGTGAACAACTACCATCACCGTAGCCAACACGGGAGCCAGCAAGTGAGCACGCAGTGCAGCCATCAGCGCAGCCACCTTTGAATCCATCACAGAAACTAGCACCGTCTGAACCAGGCTTTACTTAAAACTCACCTGAAGTCACTGGTGAATACCGTTTTGAAAAGTATTTCACTTCATATTCGCTCCTTTATTGTCAAGTTGGGTGGAAGAAATATATAAATAGTTTTCGCCGCAGTAATTTACAGTTACGCGAGAAATCCTAAGTGAATCTTTAGTTTGGGGAGGGAGGAAGAGCAAGTAGCTTATGTCTCAGCGATTTACTGCTGGACGACAAAATAATAGCATTCCACTTCTGCCGACAATCCCTAAGTAAAGTAAATTGTATCAAATACTATGCTGATAATTATTTTATTTGTCCTTGCATGTACAATTTCAACTAAGGACTCGAGCATCTATCGAGTTTTGCTTTAACTAAGTGACAGCATCTATCTAGTTTAAAAAAAAACCTGGAAGGTTTGGCAGTCTCTAGACGGCATGACTCAAGTTTTGCCAAATCCGATTTCATAGGTCGATTCAGAAGCTATAAAACATACGATATCCATATATAACTCATTTTCGGAAATTTCTGCATCTATCAACTTTTGCAAAAACGCTCCTCAATTGCGCTACTGGACGTGCCACTCAAGACGATAATCTTCATTATTTGTGCTCAATGAAAGCCTTCCTCCTTCCCTTCCTTCCTTCTTCCTTAATGTATCCTAAGAAATTATGCTATATTTTCAACTCTCTTTCCTTAAAAATTTCCCATTTCCTTCTGCGGGACGGCGAATACTGGAGTGAGATAAGTGGTCAAAAGTTTGGGGCCAGCCAAAATAGCGCAAACAGCCCTAAGAGCTTTTTCAAGGAAATGAAACTGAGCATATATACCTTTTAGTTTCATACCTCTTAATTCATGCTCTTTGTCTATATCATTTCCATAGTCATTCTTTACAAATTAAATGTCTTAGCCCTAATCACAGCTCACCAATGAGAGCGGAATTCTATCCCGGAAATGCCATGGCAGTTTTCTGGTGAACATATAGATAAGAAGAAAGGCTTTAAAGAGTACTTCGACTTCTACTGAAGTTTTCATTTTGCCACATTATCTACATAACATCTACAAGTCTTCTTAGAATTCCAAGTTTCGGAATGGGTATAATTTAATAACAAGTAGATCTACTGTTTTACTATATAGGTATATCGTGAAGGAATTGAAAAACTATTTTAAAGAAATATGTTTTCAATTTGTTCATATAAATCTCTTTTCCTTACGAAGTAACAAAATTTTCACCTTTTATATTTTTCTTCTTTAGAGACATGAAGTATAGAATGGAGCATAGACAATCGAATCTTTTGAATTGTAATTCATGCTAGAATGGAATAATGTTTACAAAATCAAGGTGAGTATCCCATGAGCAGGGTTTGAAAAAAAACACTCATCTGTGACGAGTGAAAATTTTTACATTATGAGTGACAAAAGTTGTGATTTTTTTAATTGTGCTTCTGATGTTCGACCATGCTTACTAGTGAAATTTTTGCCTGAATGGTGAGTCACCAAAAAATTTTTAAGTCCTGTACATGAGTATTCTTTTTAAACTGTAATTAAGAAAACTCCATAAAATGTGTTATTTTTCTGCGTCAATAAACTATTTGAGTAAACTCGTTGTTTGGATATTATTTTTAAACCATCATTATAAGAAGGAGAGGGGTAATTGCACGCATTTAACTTCCTATTATTATAAATTCCAAGATAATTTTTATGTAATTCTAACACTTTCATAGATAAAAATTAGGTTCTAATAATATTTACAAGTTACAAAATATATTTATAACAACATTCTTCTCTCTTGATGACATATGGAAAAGTTGTAATGCGTACCATTACCCTAGCAAGTGAAAAATGGGACGCAGGCAATTCGGGTTGTAGTACGCAGATATAAATGCAATTGAAATATGTATTAATATAGTATCAACATTTAGCAACAATATAAAAAATAGAGAAACCTAACATTAAATTTTCCTTCATGTGGATTAACAAATGTCACAATGAAATTTGAGGAGTTTCAGCAACATTGCAATTTGAGTGAACCCATCCTGAACATAGAACACAACGATACCAGAGTTCACTGTCTTTACCGAATTCACCACAAATAAGAACTTGCTGTTAGAATTATGTTTTTTTTTTTATTGAATGTTGTAACGCAGGAGAAGTATTGGAAAGGACAACCGCATGCGAATACCCCAACTGTCGCCAATAGAATAATCTAGCTGTGAATGGTCATGAAAGCAGAGTAACAGAAGATCTTTATATACTAGTTAGTAGGTAACTAGTTGTACTTTTACGACACTTTACACAATTCAGACCACTCAGATACATGTATTACTACTTATCTCAAACACAATGAAGCCACAGAATCGTAACAAAACTGCAAAAAAATCGACTGATATAATGGAAGCGCTTGTATCAACAGTACAGCGCTAACACTCGACTAGATTGACGTTACCGATGCTGCCGTTAGACTAAATTACGGAACACATCCTTAGAGTGATGACTAGAGCCCGAATGTTTAGGCATTTATAACAGTTAAAATAGGCAGGCAAAAAAGGCAATAAAACGCAAAAAAGGCACAAAAATATTTGAAACAGACATTATAAAATTTAAATTATATCAACATCACTCTCATATTTACTTCGTACTTTACATGTGTTGACTCATAAAATATATATATATTTTTTTTTTTTCGTGATTAACTATCTTTTCACAAACCTTACATAACAAAACTGTTCCATCGGTTGAAAACACATGGGCACCAAATTCACTAACGTAAGCATGAAGTATACCTTTCAATGGTTTACTGAATTTAGGCATTCTAGCTAACAGATCTTATGCTAGGTTTACACGGCGACAGTTTAGAGCGAGAGAAGATCTGAAGTATCAGGAGAGCTCTCTAACGGAGTGTTTACACGGTGACAGATTATAGCTTCTCTAAACCCATTAGCGAGCTCTCATGAGATTTATATAACTCTAAACTCTACTGTTACTCTCCGGACCGTTTACATAGTGCAGACAGTTTAGAGTGAGAGAAGGTGTTACGAGCATATAGAAAAGAATAGGCTGGTCAATGCGTTTACAACTATGGCAGAAACACAACGTTTTTCGGCCGCTGTAGTGTGCAATTCTACTGAATTGAAGAAAGCAGAGGAGAAATATATCTACGTGGGAAAAACCCTGGATATCTCGCAGGAACACGCATGGAGCTTACACATCGGACCTATAATTGGCAAAAAAGACACAACTATGAGAATTGTCATTAGTATAAAGGAAAGGCTGTTGGTCACATTACGCTTCCTAGCAACAGGTTTATACCCTAAACACATTATTTTATTGTTCTTAACAGAATAAATTATGAATAATAATAATAATAATAATAACAATAATAATAAATAAACATATGAAAATGGTAGACTACATTGCTCATATAAAATGTATAAAGTTTCTTTCATTATGTTCGAAAGGGTATGGTGCATGAATTGAACAACCGGAAGGTAGTGCCTGAGTTTATGTCATACCTTTTCATATCAAAAATACAACCATTTATTTTAATATAATTGATACAGAGAAGTTTTGAAATTACGTCTATTGACCATAAAATATTGTACGAAGCATTTAATACGCAACGATGAGTCCTTTAAATGCCCCAAATGTCAATGTCAATAAGTGTTCTGCTACAAATATCTAGAACCGAACAGCGCTCTGAGCGGCGGAATTGCGTCTCTACATTTACACGGCGAGAGTTTAGAGAAGAGAGGGCTAGAGATTATAGCTGAGTAGGCCTATAGCTCGTGCGGAACATGGTGAAACTTGGAGGGAGAGAAGAGTATTGTGGTGTGGGATCGACTACCGACCGATGTTATGTGACGAGATGCAAGCGAGACTGAACAAGCGTTACCCCCTCCACTCTTAACCGCCCGTAGAACTGGTTTCTCCATCAAGGTCAAGCTTCACCAGGTTCCGTTCGAGCTATATCACCGTGTAAACGGTTTTGAAAGTAGGTATCTCGTTGACTCTAATTAGATATTAGAGAGACTAAATAGAGCGGCCTTGAAAACTGCTCTCGCTGTGTAAACACCCTTAACAGAGAACTCGCATATGCTCTCAACTCTCATTATAGCTACTCTAAATTATTCAACTCAGTTGAACTTTTTCATAAACTCTCGCGACAGAAGCAGTATAAATGACGGTCAAAAACAATGGAGTGTCGAAGACACGAAGATTGTTTGAAGCATATGAATTAGAAAGTTGTTTGTGGAATGTGTTTAACAAGAATTACAAGAATAAGGACCATGAGAAATCAGGCATTGCCAAAATTAGCTGAGACTGTTGAGGCGTCTGAATTTGGCTTTTAGTTTTGTTAATTTACTGTAATTTGGCCGTAATTTTAGCAAGGTTCATTGTTTTAGTTGTTAATTATTTTGTGGGTTTTATTCTTGCTTATCTATTTGTTGGAGGAGGTACAGCGAAAGCTCCATAACTGTAAGTGCGAACTGTAATAATAATAATAATAATAAATATTATTATCACTGTTTTATTATTATTATTATTATCACTATTATGTTATTATCACTACTGTTTTATTATCATTATTATTATTATTATTATTATTATTATTATTATTATTATTATTACTGTGCATTTATCACCATTCACTTGATGTGGAATATTTTCTATAGTCCTTTAATACTACTGATAATGTAGCCTATCATATTAATAATAATAATAATAATAACGCTCACCTAGTGCATTGCAAACAAATCACATAACTGGTACAGTGGGGTCTGTACCGGTATGTGTTAACAAGAATATAGTTATAATTTAACAAAACGAAATAGGCACAACTATTACACTGCATTAGTAGAACCATTATAAACACAATAGCTATAATGAAAGAAGATGAACAATGTTATGTGAAAAATTATTGTTTTTCTTTGAACACTCGGTCTCTTTTGAGGAGCTAAAAGGCAATCAGTCATTTTCATCGCAAATTCTGCACACTTTTTTTTAACATTGGAGGTAAATTGGACTTTGGCCCTTGTAGCAAGAATTTTTTTTCCTCTTTAATTTTGGGGGGCACAAAGCACATCTTCTTCTTCTTTTTCGTCTTCTTCTCAAGAACCACTTCTTCAGCTGCATCCGTTGCCTTTCTTTCATCAGCAAACCTGAAAATTTTCTTTATACAGGGTTCCTACAAAAGACCTTTCCGGTTTTGAACACATGTAATTTACGTGCTATGAATCTGAGGTGCATGAAAATAGTACCAATGGAAAGAGAAACTCCAAACGTTTAGTTTCTTGACTTAAAGATGTTCAATGTGTCCCCCCCCTTAGTAACACGGCACACATCAAGCCTATAGTCAAGTTCCACGTAGGTACGCGGATTTTCCGATCTTCAGATTCTGAGGTTATGTCTTTTCACCTTACCAGAAAGTTGAATAGTGACGTCGTCAGAAAACACCACGGAACGAATAAATTCATCATCGTTTTCAATTAAAGTCTACATACTTGTGCAAAAATTTCTTCGTAGTACTTTGTCCTCTGGTATTAGGGCTTGCAGCAACTGTAGTAAGTATGGATGGAGTCGCAACCGCTTGCGAAGAATCGTGCCTTTAAATCTGTGTATCATTTACAGATTTTAGGCCCACTGGGTGGATCTGCACCAAACTTTGTTCGGTAATGCTTTTGCACATTAATAACCGACTGGTTCACATGAAAATTAAGCTCTTCTGTCGTCTATAGCAGCCATTTCGCCTCAACAATGAACAAATTTGTTTATATGTACTATTATGAGGCGTGTTATCAAGTAGGGAAACAATGTTAACACAACTAAACTTTTTGAGTTTCTCTTACCATTGGTACTATTTTCATGCATCTCTGATTCATAGAATGTAAATTACATGTGTGCCGACTTGAGCTATAATTTGCACATTTTTATCAAGACTATCAACTCCGTCCTTCGTGCAATTACAGTATTCTATACGATTAAATAAATAATGACTCAACCAACAATATTAGTAACGCAAGTACTATGCGCGGTCAGGTTACACAACTGCTGACACACTGCTCAGAAGTTAGATGGGTGATGATGTCATAAAAACGCACTGACCAGTCTATTCTTCTCTAAATGCTCTCTCTCAACACTTTCTCTCACTCTAAACTGTCTGCACAATGTAAACGGTCCGGAGAGTAACTTAGAGTTTAGAATTATATAAATCTCATGAGAGCTCGCTAATGGGTTTAGAGAAGCTATATTCTGTCACCGTGTAAACACTCCGTTAGAGAGCTGTCATGATTCTTCAGAACTTCGCTCTGAACTGTCGCCGTGCAAACGTAGCATGATTATTACTTTAGACCTGTATTTCAAGAGTTATACGCAAGCTTGTATAATCTCGTACGCAACAGTCGCGAGAGTTAATGAAAAAGTTCAACTTAGCTGACTAATTTAGAGTAGCTATAATGAGAGCTGACAGTATATGCGATATTGTTTAGACGGCGACAGCAGTTTTCAAGGCCGCTCTATTTAGACTCTCTATTTAGATATTAGAGTCAACGAGATACCTGCTCTCACAACCGTTTACACGGTGATACTCAGCTATAATCTCTAGCTCTCTTCTCTAAACCGTCGCCGTGTAAACGTAGCATTATAATATTGCCGCGGCCTCATGCTTAACATGTCGGCATCATACAATAACGTGCGATGTGCTTTTAAAACATAATTTTGCCGACCGATTGTTGCTCTGTAGGTTTCACCCTAAGCGTCACGTTGTCACGTCTACTTCCTCGATAAGAATAAGCACTAGTTTGTTATATTGTTAAATGGTTATTATTTCATATACAAGTACGTTGACATTTTTAACTCTTAATAATAACTCTTTAATAATAATTTTTAATCACATACCTTAATGTTCGTCCTCAGCACAAGACATTGCAACCTCGGTATTAGTCCACGTGGATTGGACAAGTAGGCGTCATTTAATAAAGGAAGCAGCTTATTGGTTACAATATTGAAATTAAGGCGAGTGATTGGAGCGGCGACATAGGAAATTGAAAATAATAATACAATTAAATTTCAAAGACCTGCCGAATGTTATGCACGAGGCCGCTTAAAGACCTGCTGAATGTTAACCATGAGAGCGCGGCGATAATACCTTCTGTCACCCGACAATAACTGGCTGTTCGTCACTTAAATTTCTTTCTCCTATTATAATAAATACATGTAGCACAAAATTGTAATAGTAAGATTTGAAAACATGAAGGCAAACAATTGAGAATACTACGTAACAACTTCTATGAGAACGAGCTTAATATTGTGACAGCGACATGAGATTCGAACTCACGACCAGCGTCCCGCAAGAAAGCAGATCGCGCGTAGCACGGAGGAATGGCGCGCGGCGGAGAGGGGAAAGGGCCAACGCGGCGAGAGAGTGGAGCGAGATATGCGCGCGCAACTGCTGCGTACGCAGTGAATGGGGAACGGACCTTCCCGACTCTTCGAGAAGTCCGTCGAAGTGGAGATATCCAGATAATTCTCTACACACCTGTAGAAATTTCTCGCAACTATGATTTTGCTATAAAAGAAGAAGCGCCAGCAAACTAGAGCAGAGTTTTTTCAGTTATTCAGTCAGTGAGAAAGCCAGAGCAAGGAAGCCAGTCTTGTGTACCGGAGTTCGACTCGAGTGTGCGTCCGCAACTGCGTCAGCAGCCGAAGGCCTGAGTTCGAGTGCAGTGGACCGCAGTTGGAGGGACCTGAGTTCGAGTGCAGTGGACCGCAGTTGGAGGGACCCGAGTTCGAGTACAGTGAACTGTCTCTGAAGGACTGTGGTTCGAGATACTGTGAACTCGAGTGACTGAGATAGAAGAACTGTGAACTGAGAACTGGTAGTTCTGATTTGTTAATAGTGCTTTGTAAATATTAGTTAAGATTAACAGTTCATTATTGTGCGTAATAGTCCAAGTAAATTGTCATTGTCGTCAGTGGAGTGCTATAACGAATACTGTGTTGAGTGAAGATCCAATTGTTGACGAGAGCGTTTAAGGTGAATTGTAGAAAGGAATTATTGTTGTGACGAATAAATTCCATTGTTGTTACTAATAAAATTCACAATATTTAAAATTATAAAGCTGATTGTTGGTATCGTGAAGACATGACAATAATTATATTTGTAACTGTAGATTGTCGATCATTATTCGTATTACATCAATAGTATTAAAGCAGACTGAGCACCGAAATAAATTACTTTTATTTAATACTGTTAGTAAAGTTAGTCATTGTTTCAAATATTTAAATTTCATACACATTACACTTAATTAGAAAATTGCAAATAAACAAGAAATATTGCTTTAAAATTACAAAAAAAAGGCATTTATTAGTAAGAAACAACTTAAAAAGGCAAAATAAAAAATGGCCCTATCATTTTGATTTACTCCAAATCACATTTATATCTCTGCAACTAATGATTTATTTCCACCCAGTAAAAAAGGCATTTTGCCAAACATCCGGTCTCTAGTGATGACATATCCTAAAACTTAGGTGCGTAGCATAACCCACTGCGTACGAAAACCCCACTCTTCCCTAATAACAATATTATGTTACTCTAAATAGCTGATGCAGTTTCAATTCTTGTCCAGACTTATAAGCCTGTTGGCGCCAGAAGATAGAGATTTTTATAAATCTTGTTCATTAATCGGTCTCAGGTGCTGAGAATTAAGTAAATCTGTAAACTCTCTAAATTATGCATTTTCGTACATATGCGATCTACACTGTTTTATTTCCAATGTATGAAATTCTATGTAAAAAAAATCGTTGTAGACTAATTACAGTAAATTACAGTTTCTATAAAGTTTTGCATAAGATTCAGACAAATTCAAGTTATGTAAATAAAAGTTATTTTACACGTACTTTGAATTTATATCCATGTGGTGGTTTAGGAAAAAAAAACTGCATACAGATGTCTGGATGTATGATATGACAGATGCAATTTTCTCTATCAAGAAAGCTGAAAACATTTATTTCCGACAATCCGTTTTACAGTACCTATTACAATTCCTTGTCTACATCTACTATGAAGAATAAATACACGCAGTCCTAGATTTAAACAATACAAACAAGTGCCAACACAATTGCAACAGGACTAAGCCTTTTTTCTATTCAAATTACTTACAAATTGCTTTTAGAGAACCCGGAGTTTCATTGCCGCTCTCACATAAGCCCGCCATCGGTCCCTATCCTGAGCAAGATTAATCCAATATGAGATTTTCATCATATGTTATATATCATGATAAACAGTTTTGCACATTTTTATATAATTGATTTTAGACATCATATTTTAGTATTGTTTTACCTGATGATGATACTCCTAGGAGGGTAAAAACGTTCGTAAAAATGTAAATATACAAAAAAGTGATATGTAACTTGGTTTTGTTTAATGTGTTAAGCCATAAAGATGAAGAAAACTCTAATATATTGATATATGTAACAATAAGATCGGCTTATATGATTATTAGAAATGAATTGTAAGGATTAATCCAGTCTCTACCATCATATCCCATCTACCTTAAATCCATTTTAATATTATCCTCCCATATCATCTCGGCATCCCCAAAGATCTTTTTTCATTCCGACCTCCCTACTAACACTCTATACGCATTTCTGGATTTGCCCATACGTGCTACATGTCCTCCCCATCTCAAACGTCTGGATTTAATGTTCCTAATTATGGTTATTAATGGTTATAACAGATCTATTATGTAGGACCAAAAAATCAATCTTTAAGTAGTTCCTAATTCTTGTTAGAGGAGAAAAATTCGCTCCGGAGCCGGGGACCGAACCAGGGTCCTCGGTTCTACGTACCAAGCGCTCTAACCACTGACTTACGTCGAAGTTCAATCCACAGCACCCTTTCTTCTAGTGTTTTTTCCCTTTGTGGCATTACTCCATGTTCGACATATACTGTATGTTGATATAATATATTATATTAAATCAACTGCCATCATACAAGGAACACACTCAATTTATGTGACTTGGTGGCCAGGATTCTACAGTATATGCACTGTTCGGCGAAGAATCTAGGTAAAGATTAATTTTAGTCCTATAGAATTTATCTGTTATGGTTATTAGAGGAAAAAAATTTGCTCCGACGGGAAATCGGAGTCGATCGAATCATTGTTACCATAAGAGATAAATTATGTAGGACCAAAATTGATATTTACCTACAGTAGTTCCTAATTATGTTAGGTGAAGAATACAATGCGCGCAGTTCTACATTCAGTATCACATGACGTTATTGGTGCATGAGAATAATACAAGATAGCCTATACCTATTATTGTCCTCTTCGTGTTTAAGCAGGCTATTGCGTATGTGACTTGTCACTGAAAATCCACTATTTTTATGTACTTTTCTAGAAATTCCCTAAATTGTTGATTATTTAATTTAGTAATTGGGATGTTGGCACTCATCGTAGTACACAAATCCATGCTAAATGTCGAGTTAATACTTGATAATTTGAAGATTTTAATGGTAGGCCTACTGGTCCTTTGAATTACGTTCAACACATTTTCTGTTCTTTTTGGTATTGCAATGGCTCCCAATGCACTGTTTTTGTCACTTTTATGTTTATTTTACACAACTCATTAATAGGCAAAGGCGAGTAGAGACGAGGAGGAACATGAAACTACGTAATACTGGGATGCAGAACTGTGGAAGAGAGGGGTGAAAGGATGGGGAATGAATTTGTTCCCCGTCCACAATCCCCCGGCCTTGAATTACGTATCCGTGACGTCCGCAAGCACACTGAATACATATTTCCTCTCCCCCTACCATATCAAATGACGTGTGGGGATGAAAGGAAGGGATGAGTCACGTGTTCCGGATAGTGACGTGTGCCACAACTGAAGCACAGTTTTGCATCCCTGGCGTAATACTACAACTGTTACCCCTCTGCTACGTACGGCAGCTCGACTAATGTTGTGTACAGTCGTGTTTCCTTTCAGATGTGCATCGGAAGCCCACTAATAAAATTCACGGCAAACTCTTGGTGTTATTTACAATGTTATCAAATGTGCAGATGTGAGAAAGAACAAGTCTTGAAAATACTCATTGAGAAATAACAGAACGAGCTGTGGCGTTGACTGGTTACAGTAGTTTAACAACTGTTTTGTAGAATATGAAAGGAATACCATCACGAGGAAAGTGGTGAAACATCTCCCCGATAGGTAGACCCATTTTCTGCTAATAAGATTGAGATAGACCATATGGACAAAAGTATCATACGAAGGAAATTCCAGGAATATTACAAATTTCATTAAATAAATTCCACCTTTTGATTAACTGCACTCGTTTTGCATTACAATACTTGGTTCTTCTGGAAGCAGAGAAAAACTTCGAAAAAATATAAACTTCACGGGATCTACATTTAAAAAAAAAACGCCATAATTACGGAAGTTTTCTAATGAGCGCCCCGACATTTCTATCTTCAAACACCGAGAAAAAAATTAAAACGGAGATCTACTGTACATATAGGTCTGCCTGATTGAAAGGAGGATTCACACCCACTATTGACTATACAGTATTTAAATGTTGACAAAGTTATACAGTTTCAAGGGCGTATACAAATAATAGTCCTGGACAGCGACTAATATTGGTCCATGCAGGAGGTCAAATGCGATTGTTTCCAGGTGCGTATAATACTATTTCATTAAAATAAATTTTATTAGATTCCGTCTCACTCATGCCAAAACAATGAATGTGCATTTTCTTTGTTCTAGGAAAAACGAGCTTAAAGTTTCAAATGCCCTTATAAATTCAGGAAAACTTCATTTTAATCAACTTTCTATATCATATTATATTATAATTATGACTTATGTTAAACGTTATTTCACGAAAGTCGAATATAATAATAATAATAATAATAATAATAATAATAATAATAATAATAAAAATGAATAATAATAATAATAATATAATAATTATATTATTATATAATGGTTAATAATAATAATAATTATTATAATATAATAATTATATTATTATTATTATTATTATTATTATTATTATTATTATTATTATTATTATTATTATTATTAACCATTCGCACGTATGGGCGAATCCAGAAATGCTTATAGAATGTTAGTTGGGAGGCCAGAGGGAAAAAGACCTTTGGGGAGCTGAGACGTAGATGGGAGGATAATATTAAAATGGATTTGAGGGAGGTAGCATATGATGATAGAGACTGGATAAATCTTGCACAGGATAGGGACCAATAGCGGGCTTATATGAGGGTGGTAATGAACCTCCTGGTTCCTTAAAAGCCATTTGTAAGTAAGGTAACCATTCTATTCCTGGCAATAAAATGGGCCAACTTAAGCGGACTACGTGCGAGGGCAGTCCCAGCCCGTGCCCCTTCCCTTAAAGCGCCAGCGGGGCCCGCCCCAATTTTCAGATTTTTTAATTAGAAGAAGACAAACAAAATATTCACAATTTGTTTGTTTTTTTTTTTTTAGATGGAAGAAGAATTCTGATATAACGCATATTGAGATAGAAATTGTATTTCCAGCCAGTTTTAAGAAGTAGGCTACTATTGAAGGGTTATTTCATTCTTTTAAATAAAATTTCCTTAGCTTATTGTCTTAGTACTGCATTTAAATTACAGAATTTCAAAATTCATTAAAATATTGGCTAGGGGAGACGGCCTTCACAAACGTTCCTGGGAGGTGTAAACAATTTCTCTCTGTATGTGGTGTGTAATGACCAGGGCTTGGAAGTTGATGAAATATCATCTTTTTTCTGAGACATCACAGAAATTCAGGATGCAATACAAACTCTTTTCACTTCAACTCGAACTAATATAGCCTACTTTTATTTAGCATTTTTCGGTCTTTTATTGTCTATTGGTCATTTTTTAGGAAATGTTCTACTTTTTGTTGCATTTTGCCCTTTTTTTGCTTGTGAACGGACTTTTTTTTACGGCGTAGTTGTAGTCTATATTCGAGAACTGCTGCAGATTTCGTCTTAAAAGAATTGTCCATATTATCAGGCTTTGTTGCATTTCTGCCCCCCCTTTTTTTGAACGGACATTTTTATACGGTGTACGTTGTAGTCTATATTCGAGAACCTGCTGCAGATTGCATCGTAAAAGAATTTTCCATATTATCAGGCTTTGTTGCATTTCTGCCTCCCCTCTTTTTTTTTGGAACGGACATTTTTATACGGTGTAAGTTATAGTCTATATTCGAGATCCTGCTGCAGATTGCGTCTTAAAAGAATTTTCCATATTATCAGGCTTTGTTGCATTTCTGCCCCCCCTTTTTTTAACGGACATTTTTATACGGTGTAAGTTGTAGTCTATATTCGAGAACCTGCTGCAGATTGCATCTTAAAAGAATTTCCCATATTATCAGCCTTGACTCCTGATCACGTATGTTACGTGCTTCCTCTCATTTCAAATCAACAGAACAAATACTGCAGCAGCAGTGCCCGCAGTCAGCATATTGTATCACACAAGTGAAGCGCAAATATGCCGAAAGCAAACAAAGCAAGGTTTTTTTGCCACAGGTAGTGACTGAGTTTGCGAACAATGTATTTTCCACATATACTATTTTGTTTGCATTTTACTATTAAATCATGGTCTTATTTTAATGTCATATTTTCATAAATTTAAGATCACTTTGCATGTCATTTTTCTCTGATTTTTAGGTCATCAACTTCCGAGCCCTAGTAATGACATTCTTCACATCTGCCAATCTTCATGCATTGGAAATATTCAGAGACGTAGCGCCAAACAATGCATTGCCTATACTAGTGATTCATTACTTGATAAAAAAAAAATTTGTATTGAAATCTTACATCTACCCTAACATCCTGTAGATTTGGTCTAATATCCTGTATCTTCCAGTAAGATCCCAGCCTCCATGACATCATCATTTTTTCACATTTCTATGGTCATGATCACGTGTTATTCTTTAGGAGCAGAGAAAAGATACAAAGGTGCATAGTCAGCATATTTTCAGTCTATTTTCCCCTTTGCTTAAGGCAGGTGAGTCGCAAATTTCATTGTAATTCCTTTGTTACTCCTTATTGTAGTAAATAAATGAGAGATTAAATAAATTCGTTACGTAAACTATGATGTCATCATGTAAGAAATAAAGATAATTTAGGAGAATATTACATGGATTCCATATGTTATAGCCTAAGTAAGGTACTGGGTAGTGAATCGGCCTGGAGAGCGAATATGTTTACAGTTTAAAATGTTGTATAAATTTTCCAAATGAAACACAAGAATGTACTACACTACGCAGACAAAGAATAACATTTGTATCAATGGATCAACTTAACGGGATTTTGGTGTCAATTCTCAACTGAAGAATCGGTGCTTACTTGGATGGAGTAAATACTGTTATGTTCTTGCTTCACTTTTATTATTATTTGTTTCACGAGTTAAGGCGGCCTTACTGCCAATATTTTGAAAGAATAGTACTTGGGTCACTTTTGCAGAGAAGCCTGCTACAGGACGTTTCACAAATACGTATTGTGAAGTACGCCACAATTATGTGATACTACAGATGAACTGCAGAATATGTTACTTTCTAGAAAACACATTACGGTACTTTATATAAGAAATAAAAAATACTAATTACTAAGTAATTACTAAGTAACTCCTGGATATTCAGTACCATGGTGTTGTCATCATCATTATCTCCTGAATGACCACTTCCATTTACGACGCTAATTACGAAGCTGTTACACTGTCCATTATGTTTCTACCTTTCCCTATAAAAATTTTGCCTCTTTTCATTTTTACGCGAGTTCGATGAGGATGTCTTCACAATTTCCCATTATCAATAACAATGATCACATTTTCAGGGATATTGGGAATGAGTGATTCCTGGAATCATTTCGTAAGCCTCGTGCTGTCTACATGCTATTTCCTCGTGGTTAACAATCTTTGGTCGAATTTGACTTGAAAACCAACAACGGATTAGGTACAAATCTTTTCACTTCGTGAATGTATCACAATTATCCTAGAACCGTTCTCGATTGGAACTTTCAAGACGTCATTATCGGCTATCGTCCGAAAATTTGTTTTTTGAGTGTTGTAGGGTTTAATCGATTAATCGAGAAGATTAAAATTAATCGGTTGTAGTTGATATTAATTATTATTTTGTTAATACAAACTCATACTAAAAACTCTGACAATATTTTTCTCTCGGAAATTGCTTACTTAAAACCACAATAGTGCTGTTACTTTCTAACTGTAAACTAGGTAGCATAGGGAAAATCTTTGCACAAACAATTCAGAAAAAGATGAAGATATGAGGACAGTGACCTAGTTTATCTCTATTGAAAGTTGAAACACAATGCGAAAACCTTATTAAGTTTTATGGTTTTCCAAGAAAACTTCCACCTTGTTGTTAGCTCATCTTCCTAGCATATGAAACACATAATTTTCTAGGATTCGTCCTCTTCATCCCTTATAAAATAGCCATGTCTATATTGTGTGCAAGTGAGAGCATAACTACCTTCTTCTCTTTAAATTTGGTAATTCGATTACTATAGGGTCCAGTCTTCTGTTTCGACCGCTGTAGTTTTGCAGTTGCAGTTTCTGTACTGGGTTTATATGTGAAGGTTGTGTGTTTAGTTTGATAAGGGAAAAAATCAGTTTTCTGTGGTTTGTGAAAAGTGTAAACTCCATTATGTCATTTGAGAATTTGAGAGGTAAATTCGGTGAAACGTTTGGATTTAAATTGAACGATTGTGGAGAAGTGCTTGATAGAAAAAAGTTTTTTTCGTGTTTAGTGATGAGGAAACATTGTTACTAAACGTAGAGCGGCACTTAATTCGGAGCATGTGAATGCACTCACATGTTTAAAATCATGGATGAAGAGATATTAACTAGGTGAGTCTTCATACTTTTTGTTATTTATGTTTGTCTCAAAAATTCCTGGAGAAATTGGCACAATAAATTATATGCCTCATAATAAATATGTTAGTAATTAAAATAGTTGTTTTGTAATATAACGATACAATATATACAGATATACAACATTTAATACTTATGCTTATCACGGAACACAAGTTAAATTTAACAGTAATTGTGTATTACGGTATATTAAAACATTTTTTCAATTCGATCAAAACTCGATTAATCTATCGATTAATCGATTAAATTCAAATAGTTAATCCATTAAATATTTTCATCGATCAACAGCACTAGTTTTTTGTCATATTAACATTTATCTTGATCTCGTCCAGAAAATAATGTTCTGTGTTTTCTAGACTTCCCTGATGACCGAAAGAAATTTATTACGCTGAGCTACTAAGATGTTGGATAGTTCCACTAAATATTTTCGCGAATCGTTATTTTTTTATACTGAAAGTCTATCGATTATTATTCGTCACAAAGACGAACGTGATGACAAAATATCCAATTTATTCTTTACACTTGACATGATATCTGTTAAACTTCATCTGAAGCCGTAGTTTTGTGAACTTAAAATATGTTTGAGTAGTGGATCTTTACCAAAATGTGTCTCAGTGAAACGTGCAGCAGAAACCATATAAGCTAGTTTCTGTCTGACGCTTTTCCAATTCACTGTGGGCTAAAGCAAGGAGATGCACTATCACCTTTACTTCTTAACTTTGCTCTAGAATATGCCATTAGGAAAGTCCAGGAAAACAGGGAGAGTTTGGAATAGAACGGGTTATCTCTGCTGCTTGTTTATGCGAATAACATGAAAATGTAGGAGAAAATCCACAAATGATGAGGGAAAACACGGAAATTTTACTACAAGGAAGTAAAGAGATAGGTTTGGAAGTAAATCCCGAAAAGACTAAATATAGCCTATGATTATGTCTCGTGGAAGTATAAAAATTGGAAATTTATTCTTGACAAGGTAAGAAAAATCAAGTACCTTTGAGAAACAGTAACAAATACAGATGACACTCGAGAGGAAATTAAACGCGGAATAAATATCTGACATGCCTGTTATTATTCGGTTGAGAAGCTTTTATCCACTCTGCTCTCGAAAAAGCTGAAAGATAGAATTTATGAAACTGTTGTATTACCGGTTGTTCTGTATGGTTGTGAAACTTAGACTCTCACTTTGAGAGAGGAACATAGGTTAAGGGTGTTCTAGAAGAAAGTGTTTAGGAAAATATTTGGGGCTAAGAGGGATGAAGTTACAGGAGAATGGAGAAAGTTACACAATGCAGAACTGCACGGATTGTATTCTTCACCTATCATAATTAGAAACATTAAATTCAGACGTTTGAGATGGGCAGAGCATGTAGCACGTATGGGTAAATCTATAAATGCATATAGAGTGTTATTTGGAAGACCTGAGGAGAAAATACCTTTGGAGAGACTAAGGCGTAGATGGGAGGATAATATTAATATTAATTTGAGAGAGGTAGGATATGATGGTATGGAATGAATTAATCTAGCCCAGGATAGGGACTGATGGCGGGTTTATGTGATGGCGGGCAATGAACGTCCGGGTTCCTTAAAAGCCATAAGTAAGTAAATGGATCTTTATCAAAATAATCGATTCTTGTTTTCGGACACTCACGAGGTCGCTTTTTTTGCAGGGCTTTTCAACTCTCTGGATTTTTTTTTTTTTTTATAATTTAGGACAGAGTTTTGACAAACAGAAGACAAGCAGGGAGGGAGAAGGATAGGTTGAAAAGATTTTGTGCATTCCTATACCTGTAAACCCTTGCTAATGACAGGTTTTTTTTTCAGGAATTATTACCCTTCATCTCTGTCATCATTCGCAAAACTGGAGGAAAGGCCGTCTTAACTCGTGAAACAAATAATACTACCTAATTTATTACTTCCTTACTTACTTTCTGGCTTTTAAGGAACCCGGAGGTTCATTGCCGCCCTCACATAAGCCCGCCATTGGTCCCTATCTTGAGCAAGATTAATCTAGTTTCTACCATCATATCCCACCTCCCTTAAATCCATTTTAATATTATCTTCCCAACTACGTCTCGGCCTCCCCAAAGGTCTTTTTCCCTCCGGCCTCCCAACTAACACTCTATAAGCATTTCTGGATTCGCCCATACGTGCTACATGCCCTGCCCATCTCAAACGTCTAGATTTAATGTTCCTAATTATGTCAGGTGCGGGATACAATGCGTGCAGTTCTATGTTTGTAAAGCTAATTTAATTTTCAGGTACGTGTAGGGAGAAATCTATAAAATAATTAATATTATAGAAATGTACAGATTAAAGTGCTTCATCTTAATTTTTTGATGTACAAATTCATCCTGTTCGTTTCCCCAATCAAGCTTCTTCCTCTGAAGACATACATACACACTCCGTCTATTTTTCAACAGGCCATCCTCATCCTTTCTTCCCATCTGTCCGTTTTTCTTGGATTTTCTCACCACCCGACCTACGTCCATTCTATGTTTCTTTCAATAATTTCTTCTGTGTAATAAATTTAGTGATGTCTTGAATTTCACTGTTTCCTCTAATTTCTGTATTAGGCATTTTTCAAACAGTATTTTCCCTTGCACAGAGTCCTCAAAATTTTCAATTCACAGGTGCTCAATTTTTATTTATTGTTCATTGTATCAGTTCTGGTTTCTGCTTCGTATGCCAAAATTGGTCTAACTGCTGATTTCTAAATGTTTACTTTACTTTCGGCTATCAAATATTTGTATGCCAAATGATAGTACGCTTTTGTTCTTGCGCACATATGTGGTACATGCATGATGGTGCTTTCATGCATCCTGCTAATATTTGTGATGCCTTGTCTGCTTGCTTCTCTACTTTTTTTTTTCGCTGTTCGATATTGTTATTTACCCTATGTTGTGTTTATCGGTGCTACCAACTTGAGATATAGCCTATATTTTATAACCAAAGCGGTCGAAGCAGATCGGTGAACAGCGGAGGATTCATATTAGCTCCTTAAATATTGAAATATAAATCTTGATTTAACCTCTTGTCGTTTGTGTGTGTGTGTGTGTGTGTGTGTGTGTGTGTGTATGTGTTTACCTCTGTACGACGTTAGAACCATCTTCGAAACATAGTTACTTCCTTTTTTCATCACCAGCAATAGAATTGCCAAAACAAAAAATATCTTCAAAAGTGGAAATAAAAATACAAATATTCGTAGCAGATGAAACAATTAAACAAATACACATTTTAATTAATAAGATTGCTATAACTCTTTGTACTAAGACATTGAAATAAAAAATGATATTTCAAATTATCAGTGAAGATATAAAAGAGACATTCAACAAAGAAGATGCAATTAAAATTTCATAAACCATTAGCTATACCAGTGTTGCTTTTCTTTAAAAAAATTTTAAGTCCTAAGGAAAGTGGAAATAGAACAAAGCAAAATCACAACATTGAAGTGAATTTCTACGATCAGTGAAATGTAGGACGAGATAAAATGAAATTAAAAATTTGAAACAAAAGAAGATTTTAATATATCTTCCATTCCCATTTTCAGTATTCTATGTGCAAAGTATTAATTTCGCAGACGCTGAAAGGAATGTTCGTTTAAAATACATAGAATTAAAAATAAATTTATTCTAAGAGATAAAAATTCCATAATATAGAGCTACAAAAAAAATGTGTGTAAATCTTTGTGCGTAAAATACATCTACGCCTAGATTCGAATCCCTCTTTGTCTGATTATTTGGTTGAATTTCTCGAGATTTACTCCAACTGTAAAGCAAATTTCAAGTTATTCTATGGAGAATTCTCGGATACATTTCACCAATAAATCTAATCTCTACACCCAGTAGTCTTTCCAGCTCATACTAAGCCGGAAGGTCTTTGGTTCGATTCCCGATATATTCATGAATCCAATCTTTTCGGCAGCCTCTTCTCCAAATTACTTGCCCTGGAAGTAGCGTTCTTGACGCCTGTCAAGCACCTTCTGCTATTCGCATTGGATCTCCTCTACAGTGCCAAAACGGCGACCCTGTAGCTTGAATTTCATCTTCGAAAACAAAAAAAAAAAAAAAAAAAAAAAAAAAAAGCAGGAGGCACTATACTATATACCATACCGAACCGCACCGGATCGTAAAGTTCCGAACTACATACTCGGTTCAAAAAGTTTCCGAAATATATCTTTTTTTCGCCGAAAGAACAATGTTATATGGTATATTTTTATATCCGGTATTGACATCATTCATGACGTCATTTCTGCAGACGTTTCATGATCATAGTCACTGTTGTTGTTGTGTGACAACTGGCTGTTGTTTGTGTATTTCAGAATGTGGGATACAGAGCAACGCGTAAATATCAATTTTTCTTTTGCACAAATGTCTTTCAGAGACATTAAGAATGCTTGAAGAAACATATGGTGAAGCAGCAATGAAAAAAAAAACGTATTTTCATTCTGAAATGCGACGAACGTATATCACACAAACAACAACAGTCAGTTGCCACATAATAACAATGACTATGATAATGAAACTTCTACGAAAGTGTCGTCATGAATGATACCAATATCAGAAACAGAAATATACCACATAACATTACTGATTTCGGTGAAAAAATATATACCGGAAACTTTTTGAACACTGCACTGCACTGCAATGCACTGCACTAATACTCTATTGTATCATATCACATTATTCTATCGCATAACATATATTATATTATATTATATTATATTATATTATATTATATTATATTATATTATATTATATTATATTATATTATATTATATTATATTATATTATATTATATTATATTAGGGTAAACATTGGTAATTTCGTGGCAGTGGTTATTTCGTGATACTTTTTCTTTGCTCTTTCGTGAACTAACCAATGGCGTTACGAGGTTCAAATTTCCGCTAAGGGATTGCATATGTTGTCCGGTTTCCAGAAACATACAGCTTAGCTTTGTGTGACTATTGTAGCTGCTTCAGTGAGCTTTTATGTTTGGAGAGAGCAAGTTAGCGTCGACTTCTCAGGCGTACAAATTTTGTGGATGTTTGTAACTACATTAAAGGCTTATTACTAAAGGTAAGCATATGATATTTGGTACAATGATTTATTGTATCTTAATGAAATTTTAGGAAATGTTGTTGGAATTTTAGATACAGCTGTAGATTTACGGATAGAAATCTTAGCTGTTTGAGGCGAAATTTTGTTGAGCATTAAGCGTTACATTTTATACTATTTTAAAAATTGTATTACAATACGAATTTTAGAAATCTGAAGATAAGATGTGATAACAAAATAGAAAAGGGGGACGCAATGGGTTCAGTGTAGCTTCTGTTTGATTTCTTATCATGCTAAGTGCCAATGATAAGTGCTAGATGACTTACTTGCAAGAAATGTGACAGAAGATGAAACATGGCTCCAACATTTTGACAGGAGACAGAGGCAGACAGTGGAGTGGCATCATGCAAATTCACCAAAGAAATAGAAATTCAAAAGTGCACCTTCGGCAGAAAAAGTCATGGCTACTATGTTTTTCGATTCAGAAGGACTCTTGCTTGTGGACATCATGCCACACTGAACCATCATTAACTCTGACGCGTAGGGGAGAGTTGCGTAATTTGTACCGTTGCCTAAATTGTACCACCGTCTTAAAAATTAGTTCCTTGATAAGTGTTGTCATCTACGTCAAATATTGTGAACTACATCTACAAATACGCCATTTTATGAGAGACGAAGCCTGTGGGTTGTGTTGTGCAGACGTGATGTAAAAAAACTTGTTTTAGGTAGTTTCAATCTAGTTTTTGCGCTACCTGGCTACAACAATTACTTCCGAAAGGTAAGTGGAAGTCCACAATGCTATATATTATTTAAAACTACATTTATATATTGTAATCTTCATTAAGTTACAGACTTCTGTTAGAAATCGTTAAGCAGCAAGAATTTAACAAAGAAAACATGGCGAGATTGCGTATTTTGCACCGGCTTCAGTTTCCTATAATGTACCGGTACAATATAGGGAACTTTGATTATATATGTTTGAAATTATAGTGAGGTATGAACAAAAAAAACACACCTAATTTAAATAAGCAATTATAATTTATTAACTTCTAATCATTTTAATATGAATATAATACTGTGTTATTTTTAGGAAATAAAACACATTCAATTCTGAATTTAAATAGTCATGTCAGACGTTCATTACAAATAATAAAACACTGTGACAAAAATAGCATAAACACAATAAATTGTGCATTTAGAATTTAATGGAATAATTGTCACATTTCATGTTCTGGCGTTTTTAAGTTTCTTCCTTTGTAACAAATTATATTTGCATTTTACATTAATTCCAGAATGGAAAAATTCTTGCTGTTGCTACATATATGAATGGCAATCATGGAGTAAATGAATGTACCAGAATGTACAATGTGCCTAAGTCTACAATAATAAGACATGCAAAAAACAAAAACGTAATTGCTAATGAAGATGTGAAATCGTTTGGAAGAACCACAGTATTTTCGGCAGAAATTGAAAATGAACTAGAATATCACATTCTAAAGTTTGAATAAATGATGTTTGGATCAACTCCAACAGATTTTAGTAAACTTGCTTTTGATGTAGCTCAGAGAAATGGACTGCCACTTAATTTCAATCGTGAAAAGGACCAAGCATTGAAGAAATGGTAGGTATTATGCACAGCCTATCTCAAGAGACATCCCAAATTGTGTAGTCAGACAGAGGCAACATCCATGGCTCGAGCGAAAGGGTTCAACAAGGAACGTGTCTATGAATTCTTCGATCTGCTGGAAAACATTAGTCAAAGATACAAATTGGAATCCACGAGAATTTTCAATGTGGACGAAAGTGGCTTCTCCACAGTACAGAAGAAGACGCAGAAAATCGTGGCGAGGAAAGGCGAGAAAGAAGTGGGTGTGATATCGAGCGGAGAAAAAGGAGTGAATACAACGATGTGCCAGTGCATCTGGTCAATATGTTCCTCCCATGATTATGATCTGTCTGTTGGTGCTCCACCGGTCATTATTATTGCAGTTTCAGAAACTGGCTACATCAGCTCCGAGTTGTTTGTCAAATTGATGCAACATTTCATTTCCTCCGTCCATCCCACCAAAGAAAGGCCAGTATTGCTGTTGCTTGATGGACACACCATCCACAGCAAGGACTTTGATGCCCTGATGTATGTGGTATAATTTAGGAACCCACTGGTACAATTTAGGAAACCAGTTGCCTAATTTGTACTCATTGCAGACATTTAGAAAACTGAACGTCATGAATTTATGTCAACTTGTAGTAAACTTTTCTTTTTAGGAAAATCCTCCCAACATACCAGGAATTAAGATGTCGCTATTGAAATGATTCTACATTTGTCGGTTAAAATTATAAAAAATAAAATGTGTAAAATAGTACAAATAAGGCAACTCTCCCCTATGTGGCAACTCTCAAGAAACTTCAACCTCGACTGAGTCGCGTTCGACGAGGATGTTCTGCTATTGCACGACAACGCACAGCCATATGTCAGTCTCAAGACCACAGACCAGATCAGAAAATTCGGATAGACAACACTGAAACATCCGCCTTACAGTCCTGAACTGGCACCGTGTGATTACTATCTCTTTGGTAAACTGAAGGATCCCTTCGCGGAACGAGGTTAGAAGATGACTCCATTCTGCACGCTGCTAAAGAGTGGCTCAGACGTGTTGGTCCAGACTTTTATCGTGCTAGTCTACAGGTACTCGTTCCTAGGTTACGTAAGGCAGTTGAAAAGGATGGGGATTATGTGGAAAAGTGACATTTTGTTCCTAAAGGATGTATCTACGTTCTGTGAAAATAACAAAGCTGTAGGATAAAAATGTAATTTTTAAACAAATGTTATTCATTACTTTTGGTGTTACCCTAGTAATATAGGCAATAGTATAGTCCGTAATAAAAGTGTTCACCCTTTCAGGGCAAAGAAGATCCCTTTTCAACTTCAATTTTTACTTTGATTTCATTATTATTATGTGTTGATATGTATTTCTATGTTTTCTTACTATGAATATTAGACGGAATTACTAAGTTTGAAGTCTTGTAACAATAAATGAGAATTTCGTTTGACTTTAATGAATTTTTCCACAATTCTTTTACCTCTCACGAAATTATCAATGTAATATCACGAAATTACCAAGGTTATCACGAAATAACCAACCTTTTAGCTGAAGTTGTAAAAGTTGTTTTTGGCACTTGTTCAAGAATGTGTCCCATCTTTTATGTCTCCAAATTTGTACAGCAAATTATCGTCTTTTAGATGAAAAAATCGGAATAAGGATATATTTACACATTTGCATTGTAAATTAATTTTCATGAAATTATCACGAAATTACTAATGTTTTCCCTATATTATATTATATTTTGATGCAATTGAGGTATAAAATTCAACCTATTCATAGTAATTATTTTGTAATATTATTTAAATTCTTTATTTCAATCAACGGAGTATTTTTATCCGAGTGTCTGAGACTTATTGGCGACAGCGCACAATAGTGAAATAATGAAAGCTGCATTTGAAATAGAAGTACTGAAAGAAGATTTGGCATAGAGACGTTTACATCGTTCCAAATTCCACAGAATTCAACCCGAATAGCTTTGTTTATAGGATTCGATCAAAGTCTCAATTGAGACTGTAGATGTCTCTTAAGGGCTACAAATGCTCCAACGAGCGTAGCAAAAAGGACTAAGTCAGTCGATTTTTAGTAGAAAGCCGCTGAAGGACTGACCTGAGACTGGAACAATCTTCCAGTAATTGTCAATATTGCAAAATGCCTTATAACTCTGGTAATAATGAGACAGGATCGAAAGGCATGGAACCAGTAGACTACTAGGCCTATGCCGTTTTCCACATACAGACTCTCTCCCCTCTGCTTCACGTAATTCCACAGAAGGCACTTACGCCTCGGGATATGCAACTGGAACGAGTTTCTGTAGTTCAGAATGCTTCATAAAATCTAGTTATGTCTTAACCAGCTTCCTTTCCTATAGACGATAAATAACCACCCTACTTAAAGGAGAAGCCCGCAAGTGTGCACAAATACAAAGTCTGTCACACTCTTATTACAATAAAACTTCTCTACAACGGACATTCATGAATAATGAAAAATTACCGCTATTGAGAACTGCCCGGTATGTATTATTCAATAAAAGCTTAGTATGATGTTCAATACAGCCGAACGCAAATTTTATGTCCACTCTTTGTTTTACGCTTGCTTTAATGAGCCACATTACAAGAGAGCAGTGCACTTTAGCTTCCGTTATGTTCTCAAGTGACGGAAATATACGATGACATCAACCTAAGTACAGCATTCTAGGAACAATTCCCCTATAGATTCAAATTAATTTCTGTCACATGGCAGCACGAGATCTTCTCTTATTACACCGTCTTGTGTAACTTTCCAATTTCAAAACTCTGAATGTCTCAAAACCTAAGTGAATCTATGAGTTTAAATGATTTAATAATAGTTATTTAATCTTATAATTGGCTTACACTGACCATTACAATAAAATTGCGAGTGAAATGTTTATGACACAACGTATAATGAAATTTTAGCCACGAGTAATATACTAAAACGTTTTATCGTATCCTAGAAATTATTGTAATTATTTTCCTTCTTATATACCGAGTGTTTCAGTCCACCCATATCAGCCTTTTTTCTCGAAAACTATATGATATTAGTTGTTCATAAAAAAAATTTGATAACCAAAACCTATGTACAGAATCGATTGGTAGTATACCATTTCCCGTAACAAACCGGAAGTAGGGGCACATGTAGTCAACTTCAAAATTTCCAATTAGAACATAAGCCATTCAAGGTACCGTTGGATACCACTTTTAAAAAGAAACAATCTTTACTAAAAACTTTTTCTAACTTTCATTGTTTACTCACAAAACAACAACACACTTTTTTATTCCACATTACACTACACAAACACACCCCACAAGAAACGCAATCAGAAGGCGCGAAGACCACCCAGTTCTGATGATGGCCCACCGGCCGAAACTAGTCAACAAGGTAACCTAGATAATTATCACGTGAAACCATATATGTACTTTATATTCCGAAGTGATGTACTGTTAAAAGTTGTGTAATCAAGATGTATAATTTAATTATATTGAGCTATTGAGTCAGTGAAGCTATCAGTTTACATCCTACGACATCCTTTACATTCCAAGTCCTGAGCTACTTTTCAGTACCAATTTCTTATCTTTTAACCAAGTTAAATTTTATATTGGTCACTATATTATAAAATTCCTGATTTCTTATCATGTTTTACTTTATTTAAATCTTCTTTTCATTATTATTTGTCATATGGAAACCTTAGAAGTTGGGGAAGACATAATTAAAAATTAGCAACTTCAAATGGTATGTCATTGATTATGGAACTTCTCAGAATTGCAACAAATACCAAAATACTTGAAAATAAATATACCTGAAAATCTGTTTGACTACTATAAATCAAGAAATCCACCTGACAATATGTTTCATCACTGTAAATCTCACAAGCTGGCGTTGCGTACGAGTATTTAACATAAATGTTGTTAGTTTGAATCATGATCTTGAACATACTCTGTGAGATCCTCTTCTTTATGTAATTAGCAAAGTGACTATAGGACGTTATTCTATATAAACATTTGACTCGTTAGAGTCATAACTCACATGCTCCAAAAAATGAAAAATTGAGATACCGTTATAATCACATGCTGTTATCTGCGTAGAATACGATTCAGAGGTTAATTTTTCACATTTCTTACATGATAATTGTGTAAACGGGCGACAAACTTGCCGGTTTCTGTCAAAAGTCTCATGATCCACTGGATCTTGTGAGTTCTGTTGCATATCGCTTCTCGACCAATCACCGATCAGTATTTCTCTCCCGCTTCTCCACTTCTTGTTGTGTAGAAAAGAGTTGTGGATGAGTATCTTGCATGTATCTTGTTATTTTTATAAATATCAGTGAATTTAGCGGCTGTAATTGAGTATTTTGTAAAAGTAATATTATGGAAGAGAACATATCACCGGTTGGAGAGAGAGGACGACCACGGAAATATATAGCAGCTCCGGAAATAACGAAAAGAAACCAGGCCAAATTAGCAAAGTTAATATTCTTTTCAGATTCTGCTTGGCTCCTACTGATGTATTGGTAAATTAAGCATTCATTTCATCACAATTATAATATATTCAAGTTCTACATGTATGTCATTAATGGTGCCGTGAATAATAATCAATTGGACAATACTGAACATATGCGCGAATTGATGGAAGCAGATATTAATCTTGTAATATAAAGGAACTTAGTAACGAAAATTTGAGTTTTGATAAAATTTATAATCAGTATTTCTTTTGTAGGTTGTAAATTGAGGGTTCGACTCAAATAAGAGGAGAACCCGCTTTTATAAAAAAAAATAGTTTTCTCGTCTCTAGAATGTTGTGTCATAATTGCAATAACTTTGGCAATAGCTTAGTCTACTGGAATTTAAATTTCCACCATAAATTCTCAGACTGTTCTGAGAATACTTAATTTCCCTATTCCAAGATTTGTGACTTATCCTTCTCTCTGACTGGACCCCTCAATTTATATTGTACTATATTATTTTGTAAAATGTACTGAACTGAAAAATTTAATAATTGAACACATATTCTTTTATATTGAATTTAAAAATATACTTGAGGTAATGTTCTTGTGCAATATTTTAATTTGTTACTGTCAAATCTCACATTATCCCAACTGGTCATTATCTAAACTCACATGTTCCAAACTGAGCACTCTCAGAACACTCACGATCCAAAGGTCTTCGTCAAAACTCGTATGATTCATAATTTAAACCTAAATAACTTTTACTCCTGTATAAATAAATACGGTTACAAATCTGAATAGTAGTTTTTAATCATTGCTCTTTCATTTATTAACCTTTATTGTGAAGAAAATGGGCTCCAAGTATTACAAATATGTTTTCCCTCATTTGTGAAAAAATTTTCATTTTTGAAACTAGCTATGACTCTAACCGACTCATTTGTTTCCCCTATCGTTCTCATTATATCATTTCTCCACTATCGTCATAGCATCTAATCGCCTATGGTCTGAAAAGAATTTAGATTGTTCAAGACTTTGTTGAAATTTAGTATCCCCCACGATTCGGAATTGTTTACAAGTTTTGTCATTGAGGTCGTGCTGTCTAACATGTTATACAATAGTTCAATCTAGCCAAACATAAAAGTTCCAACAGGGTACATAACCTTTCGAGGTCTTGGCTGATAGGATCCGAAGATGGTATCTTCAAGTAGTTTCTAAATGTAAAGGTGAGAAATTTTTCACTAACCAGTTTGAAACCCCAAATTCTCCTTCATAATACAACGATTGTGAAAACTAGAAATATCGCATAATCTACCGTGTACAAAGAAACGTGTTAAATAAAGAACATTTGCATTACACAGAAGTTTCGCTCGATGGTCTAGTGGTCACCGTTCTTTAAAATGAATTTAAATTTCGCCGTTTTTAGCCTTGTCTAGAACGACAGATTTTAAAGATACGGTAGAGAGGCATTTTTCGAGACGGAGAAGATAGTCTAACGAAAGGAGATTGCAGCGATTGTTAGTCTAATGACGAAGGAAAAACGGAGAACCCCAAACAAAACATTGAAATCCTTTGTTTTGTCCACCACAAATACAGCTCCGCCATCGCCGATATTGGAACTCGGGTCTACATTCGTCGTATGTCAGTACTCTGTCAACTACGCTATTGAGTCGGCTAAAGAGACGATAAAAAATACCTATCGTGATTAACTCTGGACTGTAGTAAAACGGGTAGAAACGAATTCGGCCCCATCAGAAGTGGTTAGGAAGAAGGGATAAGTTAATTCGGCCCCGACCGGCAGTTGTTTAAGTATCCAAGTCACGACACATCAACGATGGTTAGAAAATGAGATAAATGAATTCGGCACCACCGACAGTTTTTTATATATCCAAGTCACGACACATCAACGATGGTTAGAAATAAAGAATAAATGAATTTGGTCCAGACCGGCAGTTTATTTATCCATATCAGATGTGGTTAGGAAGAAGAATTAAATCATGATACAAGAACAAGGGGTCACTCATACTGGGTACGAGTTATTGTTATTGTTCTGCGCACTCAATGATACGTCACGGTTACCGTGTAACAATGTTAATCTTGATACAAGGAACATACAAAACAGTGCAGAAGTCGCTAAATTGATATATTATCAGTAGGGCTAAGAATTGTATGCCGTTACATTGCGCTTCATGCGCCTCTGACTTTAGGTACCAGTACGTAATTGCGTTCGGGTGGGGGATTTCAGTGTGCTTCGTTCAGCAGTTAACTTTAGTTGATCGGTTACATTACGACCGAAAACTGCTATTCGTAACAGGCAACATTCAACGTCCTGTAAAGAAGAATAATAGCAAGATGCCGAGAACGAAATTTGTGACTTAATTTCAAATTTGGAAATTTGTAATAATGATATAGATTTTGAGATAAATAATGCTTGTGTAAAAAATTTCAAATAATTATGTCCTCATTATTTCTGCAGAAATGGAACGAAGTTTCTCTAGATATAAGGCTGTGTTTTCTAGCAACAGTCAATCATTCTCCTTTGAAAATTTGAAAATGTGATTTGTTATTCACTGCAACATTATGTGAAATGAAAAAAATATGTAAAACAAAAACGAAATACACTATCATACTAACATAGTGAAATAGCTGATACTTGTCAATGTCATATTAGGTGTATTTTGTACAGACAGAAAATAGCATGTAGTCAATGATATTGTGACAAACCGAATAGTTGGAACACGAAATAGGAAAAACTGTAGCAAACAAGATGACACAAATACTGGATAAACATTATGGATATTTAGCTCTAGGTATGTAAAATTTGTGACAATTACAAATGAGGAAATTTATAATAATGATACAGATTTTGAGATAGGTAATGTTTGTATAAAATATTTCAAATATGTCCTCATTGTTTCTGCTGAAGTGGAACGAAGTTTTTCTGGATGTAAGGCTGTGTGTTTTAGCAAAAGGCAATCATTCTCCTTTGAAAATGTGAAAATGTGGTTTGTTATTCACTGCAACAATATATGAAATTAAAAATTATGTAAAACAAAAACGTAATACTCCATCACATTAACATAGTGAAATAATATGGCTGATACTTGTCAGTGTTATATTAGGTGAATTTTCTACAGACAGAAAATAAAATGTCTTTAAAATAGTGCAATTTTTCTTTAACAAAGAAAATGATGTCTTTAAATTTTTCTTTAGCAGATAGTTGTGTTTCGAAGTCAAAGGAATGGCTTTCAACCACCCAAATGCTGACGACTAACTTACCGTGATGATAAACATGAGTTCAAACGAACGAAAGACACTGCGTTAACTCACCCCAACTCTGGGACGTACTCAAAGTTAGAGGGGGCACGAAGCGCACTGGTAGTATAACAGCATATATTTCTCAGGCCTAATTATCAGTGTAAAAAGAGATGATTTTGTCGCTACTAAATACTACATCCGGGAATCGAAGCTCTTCCTGGCTTAACATAACGTCAAGTATACCACAGGGTTCGGTACTCGGACCATTGTTGTTCACAATATATGTCAATGATATTACATCTCATGTAAGGCATTGTAATTATCACTTGTATGCTGACGACCTTCAATGCTACATCTCTTCCCGCTTAGACCGAATAAATGACGCTATAGATAAATTGAACGAAGACATTGACTCGATTGTGACATGGACAAAGAAATTCCATCTTAATATCAATCCTGGAAAGACACAAGCAATCATATTACGACACAAACGGCAAACCGACGCTGTAAAGCACCTCGACATTTCCCCCGTTAAAGTAAGTACAGTGCATATCCCTTTCAGTTCTTCGGTAAAAAATCTTGGCATTCACATGGATAATAATCTCAACTGGGACATGCAAATCACAGAAACCTGCAGAAAAGTATATTCTATTATTCATGTGCTAAAAAGGATAAATGTTCATCTTCCCTCTTGCTTAAAAAAGTCCCTTGTGCAGACCCTTGTATTTCCCTATTTTGACTATGCTGACATTTTACTGACTGACCTTTCCAGCGACAACAAAATGAAACTTCAACGTGCTCATAATTTGTGTGTACGTTTTGTAAGCAATGTTCGTAAATATGATCATATTACCCCAAGCCTGGAAGCAATAGGTTGGCTTAAACTAGATAAGAAAAGAAATTTACATTCACTTCTCTTTCTCTTCGAAATCTTGAACTCTTCTATTCCTTCGTACCTGTCGTCTCGCTTCACTTACCTTTCTTCCCACCACAATCTGAACACACGCTCTCGCCATGAAACAATACTAACAATACCATCCCATCGCACCTCCTCATACTCATCCTCTTTCACAATAACCCTGTCAAGACTCTGGAACTCGCTACCTGCTAGCATCAGGGACTGTCGAAATAAAATTCAATTCAAACGCAAACTTACTAGGCACTTGGTCAGTAATTGAGACTCGTTCAGACATGGTTTCTTGTAAATAGTTCTTTTAATCTACCACAAAATATCTCAATATCCGGTAATTTCATCACTATAGAATTTTGTTATTGTAGGTTTAATTTGTAATTTAGTAAATACAAAAATATTCTTTGTTCTTAACTTCTATGATAAAATGTCTAGCTTTCATTAATCAGATATTCTTGTCGTACTTTAATTTTTATTGTAATTGTAATTGTAAATTTAATATTAATTGTAATCTTATTGTTCATGTTATAGTTGTAATCCCCTGGTAGACGGGCAGAGAAGGCCTGACGGCCTTATCTCTACCAGGTTAAATAAATAAATCTAATCTAATCTAATACATGCATCAGTAATACAAATTTATTAAATTTTACCCGCTAAATTAACACGGAAATACACCTGATCTAGCGAGAAACCCGCTGAATTGGCAGCAGTGCTAACATGTGACGTGCTTGGAGAGATTTGATTTGATGAGAAAACGTGAGCAAGAGATGTTAAATGAACTCTGTCGCAAGGGGCAATAACGAAACATCAGTGTTTCCATTGAGTTCGTATTACACAAAAATGAATCAACTTCTGTGTGATAGAGAGCGTTATGTTAAACGAACGTGGAAAAAAATTTTATATTTGGGTATAAATTCAAGTCTCATAAACGTGTAGCGGATGCAACTGAAAAATGTAAATGTTCAAAATATTGGTGAAAACGTTTCATAAAAGTGAACGAAACACGGGCAGTGACAGCTTTACAGAACATATTCATGACAAAGACAATGAAAATGCATTGAATAGACAGAAGTTGAACAATTCGCTAAAAACAAAAGCTGCTGATGAACCATACCAGCTGCCTATCAAGATTTTACATAGGAAGTTGATTAAAGCAGATGTACGGTACCTTTTTTGTCAATTGTCTGATGTTAGGTTGATCTGAAACAACATCTAGGAGGCAAGCTGTATCTTAACTTGTCCAAAGTTTATCTGAACTCCATAATGCACTAGATTCACTTCAATATAATTGCAAATAAGGATTAAAATGTTAATGGTGTGTGGATAAGCTTCAGGGCTTCTACCGCGTTGTCTTGGTGTTATTGGCTGACGTTTCGACCGCTGTGTTGTGGCCATCTTCAGAGCAGTTGTTGGATAAGCCCTGAAGCTTATCCATACACCATTTACACCAGCCGCGGAAGCCTACGCGAACAATTAAAATGTTAAGTTTGTCAACAATAGGGAAATAAATAATGATTTCACAACAAAAGCATTTTATGATGTTTGTGTAAAAAAAGTTTAATATTCGTCGACGAACCTAAAGAGTTGTTAAAATTTGTTTTATAAAATGTTTATAGTTCATGGACAAACCAATCATAACCAATGATGTATAATAATTATTATTATATATCATTGGTTTTCTTCCCCTTCCCAATACAAACACTCCAACGTATGTCCGTCCAATCATTTCAACAATGAGTGATGAGTGCTCCAAACATAGATTTAAATTATCATCGAAATTTAAATTTCGTGATTTTGAATAAACCATCCATATCGGCATACCCTGCGATTGATTTACTTGGTTATTTAACGACGCTGTATCAACAATTGGGTCATTTAGCTTCGATGGAATTGATGATAGCAAAATGGTATTTGCCGAGATGAGCCCGAGGATTCATCATACATTACCTGATATTCGCCTTAAAGTTGAGGAAAACCTGGAACAATAACCAACCAGGTAATCAGCCCAAGCGGGAAACGAACCTACACCCGAGTGCAACTCCGGATTAGCAAGCAAATGCGCTACCGCCTGAGCTACGCCGGTGGCTTCCGGCGTTTGTTCCAAAGTTGTAATTAAGAGATGTAGTTTCATCTTGCTGAGAATTGATGGAAGAAAATCCAAAAGTTAGTTTAAATAAGGCATACCAAAAAAAATGATTTCGAAATCAACAAATTTCTAAAGAGCTCCTTGTTGTTTTGTATTACCATTGTGAAATTCGGAAGTGGGTAGGTAACAGTTTTGCTGACGACTTTAATTCAAAGATTTGAAATGATAAAAGTGCTGAAAATGTTTGTGACTATATTATGCTAGAAAATTACACTGACAAAAGCAGTTCTTTCCCTCCGGTAATCTGGGTTTATTTCACAGAAAGCTCTGTCCACTACAAAGAATTGCGAAACTATTAGTGTAAGTTTAACCGTTTGTTTAACTCTCTACATCCACGTATATTTCAACTATATGAAATTTTAAAGTAGATTCAGTGTGACACATACTGTACATTTCAGTAAGAACTAAAATTAGAAGACACTGGAAGAAAGCCCAGGATAGAAGCATTTATTTTACATAAAATGATGGGTTATAAAACAAATACAGTAACAAGATATGTTTTCATTACAGATCTTGCTCTTAAATATCTCCCTAAATGTATATAACTCCCTGGCATTTTAACTATTTAAGACATGTCCCTAAATGGAGATGATTTCCTTTTATTTTAACTATTTAACGAAGTTTCTTTTTTATTTATTTGTCGGAGTTCATCTATACTAAACTTTTTTAATCATACCGGCAATAAAAATGCCGATAGTCCTAAGACGTTTGGGGCCGAATTTATGTTCTTGTTGGGAACGAATTTGTGTTTAAAATGGGACGAAAAATATTTCTACCTGGACGGTTGGGGTCGAATTTATCTTCTTGTTGGTAACGAATTTATGTTTATAATGGGAAGGAAAATGTTTCTACTTAGATGGCTGAGACCGAATTTATGTTCTTGTTAGAGATGAATGTATGTGTAAAAGGATACCTGGGACCCAGTTCATTAAACCTGAATAAAACCAGAGTTTCTGTGTCGTAGATTTACAGTACGTCAAAGAATCTTCACAGACATAAATTTATCGGCCAGCTATTTCTCGATTAATACTGTAGTTTATCTGCAGGATTATTTTCATAAGACCTCGAAATTCTCTAAAGAGTAGATAAAGTTGGAAAGAGTAGAAACTCGGAAGCAATAGGAATTCCAAAGCCGAAGCGTTTATAATGTAAAACATGCCTGTCATACTCATGCTCTCAAGGCGCGAACGAGGAGTGGTTACTAGTCTCCTGACTGCTTCATGCCCCTTGCATTGACTCAACGTAAGGTAGGGCCGGGCGCGTGAACGTAAACAGAATTGTTTATTTTTATTTTAGTAGGTTATTTTTTACGACGCTTTATCAACAGCTTAGGTTATTTAGCGTCTGAATGAGTTGAAGGTGATAATGCCGGTGAAATGAGTCCGGAGTCCAGCACCGAAAGTTACCCAGCATTTGCTCATCTTGGGTTGAGGGAAAACCCCGGAAAAAACCTCAACCAAGTAACTTGCCCCGACCAGGAATCGAACCCGGGCCACCTGGTTTCGCGGCCAGACGCGCTGACCGTTACTCCACAGGTGTGGGCTACAGAATTGTTTTAGGCCTACTAGTAACAGTGGCGGCATATTGTACGTATACTTTGCACTCCTATTTTGGTATATACTTATTACTGTAATAACTTTATCATCATTCTCGTCTTTCTCAGTAAGCCTATTGGTCCTTAAATATATACAGGGTAATTCACGAGGAGTTGTCGCCACTTACGGAGCACATTCCCGAAGACATTTTCAGCAAAAAATGTCATGTAAATCTGGGTTCTATTCTCAATATTTTCAGAGTTACATTAATTTGAAGTTGTTAAAAAATACCTTCTTTTTTCTTTAGTTTTAAGATTAAAAATACGAATAAGAATAAAAGAATATTACAATTAGAGAATGAACTATTTATAAGTATAATTTTTTTAATTGGCTAGTATTCTAAAGCTAAAAATGTGTTATTAATTTCATAGTTGCTTCGTACAGGATTTTTTTTTCAATTTTTGGCAATAAATTTATATTTTTTACGCATTTATCACAACAATTGCTATAAATCACGTAATTCTTATACGCTCTTTAAGACTCTACATTAGGATGCAACATTGAACAGTAAAGAATCAAGTTGCTACAAGTCGTATGATGTGTAACAATTGTTGTGACAATTTTGTAAGAATAATTTTTACTTAAAAAATCTCTACAAAGCAACTAATTAACAACACATTTTTAGCTTCAGAATACTAGCCAATTAAAGAAAGTATACTTCTGAATAGTTCATTCTCTATTTGTAACATTATTTTATCCTTAAACTAAAGAAAACATGTATTTTTAACAACTTCAAATTAGTGTAACTCTGAAAATATCGAGAGTAGTCCACACCTGTGGAGTAACGGTTAGCGAGTCTGGCTGCGAAATCAAGTGGCCCGGGTTCGATTCCCGGTAGGGACAAGTTACCTGGTTGAGGTTTTTCCGGGGTTTTCCCTCAACTCAATATGAGCAACTGCTGGGTAACTTTCGGTGCTGGACTGCGGACCCACTTCACCGGCATTATCACCTTCATCTCATTCAGACACTAAATAACCTAAGCTGTTGATAAAGCGCCGTAAAATGACTAAAAAAATATATTGAGAATAGGACCCAGGTTTATATGACATTTTTGCTCAAAATGTCTTCGGAATATTCTCCATTAGTGACGATAACTCCTCGTGAATCACCCTGTATACATTTTACGGACCAGTAGGCCTACTGAGAAAGACGTGAATGATGATAAAGTTATTACAGTAATAAGCATATACCAAAATTTGGATGCATATATGTACAGTAGTACATCAGCTCTGTTTACGTTCACGCACCCGGTCGTACCTTACGTTGAGTAGGGTCATTAGCAGGCTTCGGCCTAGGGACACAGAGTAACCAGTATGAGATTTAGAGTACTCGGAGTATAAATGACGTCATGACCCGTGTGCAGTCACCCGATTGCAACAGCACAGGTGAGTCCGTAATATGCATTACCGTTGTATGTAGGTCTATTGCTGCTTGGCTGCGGTACGTGTAACAGGCTTCGGCGTAGAGACACCTGATTGAAGGTTACAACTCACGTTAATACTTTAATGGCAGACATTTATTATCTACACTAGGAATGTATTGTATATACTGCATCTGTACAGGGTGAAATATATTTTGTGCCGTACTGTGACGGACTGTTTACTTGTCAAGACACGAAGTAACGGCGCGCTCCATCACCCACGCCACTCGACCAACACAACACTATCGGCTGTGCGTTCTGAACTTCATGCGTTTCTGTGCCCAGGATCGAAGCCTGGTCATTAGTAACCACTCCTTCTCTTTCGCGCCTTGGGAGCACGAGTTTGACAGTATTATGTAAAACGTACAATGTTTAAATGAACATTTATATTGCAAGGGGTCCGCGAGCCACAGACGTTCGTTGCAGTGGTAAGGAATCGAGGAGGTAGCTATGCGTGACCGAATTAATGACTTGACCATGACGCAGCAGAGAACGGTGATTGTTGGTCTCCCACTCCCTCTGAGATTCGATCCACCGTCTCCACTTGCAGCTCATAGAACGCTGATATTGGACCGCTGAGTGGTCTGGACCCGGTTGGAGTCGGGTTTCCCCACACCAGACTCTACTAAGCTGTCAGTTAGCCGAAGGCTCTCTACTCCATTGGAATTCCGAGCGAGAGACAGACGTACTCATTCCTACGGTTTGGTTAATGGGATTGTACATGACGAATCTGCTGACCATTTCCTTTCACATGATTCCACGCCTAAGTTATTTTTATAATCATTTCCTTTTACTCCCATTGTACAACGAATACAGAAATAAACACCTATGATGATTGATATACACGTGTTTTCACATTATTTCTGTATTGGCATTCGAGATAAATCTAATTTATAAAAAACAACCATGTTGATTATTATTATTATTATTATTATTATTATTATTATTATTATTATTATTATTATTATTATTATCATAACACTTTCATTGCAATTAATTTTACTCAACATATAATTGAGCCATTAATAACAACAGAACTCTGTAAGAAAGGACCTTAATTATCTGTGCATTTCGAACTGGCGGCTCAAGGTCAAGCAATGGACTGCATTTGCCACGTGTGCTCACCCCAATCCTGGACCATTCTCCTCAACTAACAAGGAAACATTCTGATGGGAGCAGATAAAAAAACTTTTATTTTTTCTTCCACCATGTTAATAACGTCAAAAGAAGTGCTTATACAAATTTTGGCTACTCGACAGCAATTACGAGGACGTCCAGAAAGTGATTTTCCCTGGTGCCGTTTACAGAAAAAAAAAAAAAAAAAAAGCAAAATTGCATGGAAAGATTTATTGAAACAGATACAGGAATTGTTGCGCTATTTGTCAACATATCCCTCTTTGTAACTGAGACATTTATCATACCATGGGATCAATTTTTGTATCCTTGTGTCGTAGAAGTCAACCGCCTGGGATCGGAACCAGCGTTTGACAGCCGTCTGCGTCTCTCTGTCGATCTCATGATATGACAAATTTATTTATTTAGCTAGTAGTCAAAGTGAGTACAAATTGAAATTATACAACAAAAATGTTTCTAGCCACTACCGTAAGAGACTCATGTACGGTGTGGTCTTAGCCAATAATATAACATAAAATTTACAATTTTCTCAATTTCGGTGGAGAATATGTTGAAAAATAGCTAAAAAATTGCTGTGTCTGTTCCAATAATTTTTCCAGTGAAATTGTGTTTTCTTTCTGTTAATGGCTCCTGGCGAACTTATTTTTACGGCCCTTGTAATTGCGGTCAAGTAGCCAAAATTTGTATAAGCACTTCTCTTGACATTATTAACATGGTGGAAGAAAAAAAAACTTTTTTTATCTCCCCCAATCAGAATGTTTGCTTGCAAGCTGGAACAGCCGGAATTACCAGTGCTTCAGTTCACAGTTTTCAATTCAGTGACTCGTGCATGGTTTGTACTTTTGTACGTTTATACGTGACCTTGATCTGCCAGTTCGAAATGCACAGATAATACTATAAAGCTCCAGTGGTATTTATATCTTACAGTACATTTTGAAAAAAAAAATCATGCTTTCTTTGATCTTGTTTTGATAAAGTTTATTGTGTCGATTACTGACTTCAAAATATCACCCAATTCTTACTGAATTTTCCTGCTGCCAGAGCCTCTCTGTTTATAATAGAGACGGAACATTTTTTACCGTCGATACAAAGTTGCCTGCACATCAACCATACAACGTAACTGATCGTGAGCTCTGCTTAGTCCTAAGGCCGGGAATACACGGACGCGCTGCGGCAGTAACGCGGCATTACAAGTAACGCGCGGAGGAAATTGTGCACACTGAACAAGTGGCGCGCACGATACGAACCATCTGAGCAGCGCGCAAGCCTCGAACACCTTTCTAGTTCCATTGTATCTAGCACGATGCACGACAATGGAAAAGGAGGAAGCTTTGTTAACTGCTATTTGCGCTTTGGTAGTAATAGGATACATTTTCAACAGAAAGAAACGTAGACCTACGGACTGTACAAGAAGTGGCTACGGAGTAATTTGTTAAGTGCTATAAACTTCCAAGAAATAAGCGGCCGTATAAAAACCTTGGGACTACTTGGCTGATTTCCACCAATTCTGGAGAATTATTGATAAACAATTGGGCCAAACTAAAAAATCAGCCATCAACGTGCGAGAACCAATCTGAAGTCAAGATAGGACAGTAGGCCTATTTATTGTACTGAACTCAATTCATCCTTTGAAGAATCTTATTTTGTAATTAACAAAGCATGTAAAACATTATTTTTGTTGATTGTCTCTATATGTCAATATTCCAGGTTCGCACTGACTTTACGATTCTTGGTGATAGGGAATTCGTTTACAAGCCTTCAATACCTTTTGCGAATTTCAAAACAGATTATCGGAGAAATAATTTCAGAAGTTTGTCCAGCAATTGTCAGCACATTAAATAAAAATATCAAGGTGAGTTAAATCATAATACCAACATAATGTGTTTCTTTAATGAGGATATTTTAATTGCAATACAAATAATGAAACATTGAGAGAATTACAGTTAAAAAATTCGAAATATCACACAAAGAAAAATCAATAATATTTCGAAGTAGCATTGTAATAAAGAAACACATACAATAAAACTACAAACATTTTCTTTTTCGAGTAATAAAAGTTTGATTGCCAAATAAAAAAATTGTGATTTATTTAACGACGCTCGCAACTGCAGAGGTTATATCAGCATTGCCGATGTGCCGGAATTTTGTCCCGCAGGAGTTCTTTTACGTGCCAGTAAATCTACTGACATGAGCCTGTCGCATTTAAACACACTTAAATGCCATCGACCTGGGCCGGGATCGAACCCGCAAACTTGAGCATAGAAGGTCAGCGGTATACCAACTATGCTACCCAGGCCGACTTTGCCAAATGATGTTTTTAATTTAAGCGTACAGTCAAAACGAATATTTTAAATCAGCCAAAGAAAATTATTTTAAAATAAAACATAATAATCCGTGGCGCTACAGCCCGTGAAGGACTTAGACCGACCAGCCGGCTGCTGACCTCACGCCCACATGCCGAAGCAGAGATGGACGATCATCCAACCAGAATGGAGGTATCGTGTGATTAGCACGATGATCCCCCAGCCGTTATAGCTGGCTTTCGGAACCGGATTTCGCTACCTATCGTAGCTCCCCAAGTGCATCACGATGCTGAGTGGGCACCGGTCCCATACACTGGCCGAAATTTGATGAGAAAATTTCTTCCCTCATGAGGACTCGAACTAGCGCGCATTCTGTAACGCGAGTCCTAGGCAGGATGCCTTAGACCACTACACCATGGCGCGGGACAAAATAAAACATAGGAATGAAATATATACAACAAATACTACAAAAATTGTTATTCAATTCATTAAAAATGATAAGAAGAAAAAACAGAAGACATTTGACATACTGGTTTTGACTATCGGAGTAGTCTATGTGATGAACATTCTGGGGACGGAGTTTTGGCTGGATGATGTTGGGGAGAGCCAAGAGAGTTTGATTCAAATCCGAAAGTGACTGGGTGTATAGTGTAGTAAGAATGGGATTGGAGATTTTGTCATTAAAAGTCGGCTTGAGAAGACTTGAGTCGGAGGACGTTTCGGTGGTTCGGGAGCTGAAGCATAGGAAGTTGAGGGAGTGATTGATTGAGTAGGTTGTCTAGGACAACCCATTTGGGAATAAGACATCAAATGAAGGTGCAGATGAATGAAAACTTTCTTGTCCATAGTAAGTTGGTATTTCAAAGATGTTTCGTTTTGCTTTCACCGGAATGTCATAAATAGCTTGCTGAATTCTTTTCCTAGTAGTCGTACGATATGCTACCATTTTCGATAAAAGAAAGTACAAAATGATTTGACTTCACATTGTTCAACAGTGATCTTTATCCTCTCAGAAACCATCGGCGTGGTTCAGGCGGTAGCGCGTTTGCCTGCTGATCCGGAATTGCGCTCAAACATGGGTTCGATTCCTACTTGGACCGATTACCTACCTAATTGTGTTTTTCTGAGGTTTTCCTCAACCGTAAGATGAATGTCAAGTAATCTATGGCGAATCCTCGGCCTCATCTCGTCAATTGCCAATTCGCTATCACAAATTTCATCGACGCTAAATACGGCCTAACCTAGTAGTTGATAGAGCATCGTAAAATAACCAATTAAAAAATTAACTTCCCAGCAGCGGATTGCATAATTCCAACGATGTTCGCCAGTAATTCTGTACTATCATCCTCTTTTTCGCTCGTTTTGGAGCCCTGTCTCACTATGCGTGTTCACTGGCACGTTCCGTTGTTTTTATTATAATAGTCAATATCACCAAGATTCCACAAGACAGGGCATAATTGAGGTCCAATCTTCTTCAGACCACTCCATGCTTGGGGTGTGCGCGCTTCATGAGACAAACGGCAACGAACCCGTCCACACTGCGGCAACGAATCCCTTTGTGTTCGCGAGAAAAACCGACAGTGAACGGATCGCTGCGCGGCATTTGAGGTGTGCGCGTTCTGGCCGCAGTGCGTACTTGAAATCGCGTACAAACGAGCGAACGAGGCCTCTAATTCTGTTCGACCCTTGTTGGATTACTGCCGCGGCGCATCCGTGTATTCCCCGTCTAAGAGGTAAACAAACGCAGGTTTCAGATATGAAAAAGCAGTGTAGTTAGATTAAACACGAAACTTGCAAATTGTGCAGAACATCTAAACAATTTACTTATGATTGAATTGTATTGTGACTATTGGCAGTTCTAGGCCTATATGCAACGTACAGTACAATTGAACCAAACCCCACATAGATCGAAGATAATTCACAAAAGAACAATTTTAACAGAGAAACAGAACATTATTCTACTGCCACATGTTCCCTTCACCAAATATTAAGTGTCATTCATAAACATACAAGATCGGTATTACTCGACCAAGGCCAGTGGAGTCCTGCAGCCCGGAGCCGTGGCGCTGCTGCTCCTGCGTTCGTAATACCGTATCGCGATAGTTCACATTACGCCCGCGACTCCACTCGCCTCGGTCGAGTAATAAAAGCTTTTTATTAATTTGTTTCGAACCAAACATTAAGCCGGATGCTGAGACCGGAAACCATAAAATTATAAAATGAGGTTGTTTTGCAAAAGATTTAGGTGATACTGCATATTCATTATCAGCACATCTCAATATATAAAGATCGCTTAATTTTATTTAAAGGCGTATTTCATTGTTTATAAATGCAATTAAACAAGTTTAAATTTTCTGAGATTCTACAGTTAACAATAACATTCTTGATTCTTATAAAGTGACGTACCAAATCGCCCGAAGTAAGAAACCTCACACAATTCCAGAGAGTTAATTTTGCCTGCTGCTGTAGATATGACCAAACTCATGTTAGGGGAGGATGAGGGTAATCAACTTCCCAAATAGCCTACCTCTTCTAATAATACATAGTAATGCGCTAACTTTTTTTTCTGATCGCTTCGCTTATGTTTGTGTACTTTCGTGAAATTGCGAATCTAAGTGTGTATTGTGAAGTGAAGTATAAGGTGTATTTTAACAAAACGACAACAGCATTCATCATAATTGTTTTTTAATTGGAATATTATAACTCAATTACTGAGTTCGCCATGTCACGCAAATGTGTGAATAATCCGAACTTGTTTTGTTATGTTTGCGGTGAATTTATTCCGAAGTCACAGAGAAATACTATCACTCCTATAGTGAAAAAAGCAAATGAGTTGCATTTCGGAAGTAAAGTAGACGAGGGAAAGAGCTGAGCACCAGATAAAATGTGTTGTAATTGTTCGTGAACTTTACGTGATTGGTTTAATGGCACTCATAAATCAATGCCTTTCGGAAATCATGTAATATGGACAGAACAGAAAGATCATACTACGGATTATTATTATTTCTGTTTAAAGAATATAGTGGGAAATAGTTCTAAATCAAAACATTATATTGTTAATTCCAATGTTTCTTCAGCCAAAAAACCTATGAGTCATAGTTTAATACCAATTCCTAAGCCTCCTAAAGAATGGACAGTGGATGAAACAGAACTAAGCAATCCTTCTCCAGACAAGGAACCTGGACCCTTATATTCAAACACTGATCCAAGTTTTCCAGAGCCAGAACCAAATATACCTCAATGTATTTCCCAATGTGAACTAAACGATCTAATCCGAGACCTCAATCTTTCTAAAGTTCAAGTGAAATTATTAGGTCTCGCCTTCCAGGGTGGAATTGATTAGAAGATGGTGTTAAGGTATCATATCGGAAACGCCAGCAATCACTGACACATTTTTTTCTGTTAGTAATGAGTTAACTAACTGCAATGATGTACAAGGCCTTCTGCAAGAACTTGGAAGTAGTAACAGACAATCTAACGAGTGGAGACTATTTTTAGATTCATTTAAGATTAGTTAAAAAGCAGTATTGTTGCATAATGAGCATATCTACCCCATCAGTACCCCTTGCCTATTCTTTCGGCATGAAGGAAACATATGCAAATATGGATGCAATATTAAAACTAATAAATTAAGCAAAATATGGTTGGCAGATATGCGGAGACCTCAAAATTATTGGTATACTTTTAGGCATGCAGTCTGGATTTACAAACAATTTTTTGTTTTCTTTACGAATGGGACAGCCGAGCATAGGATAAACATTACAACATTGAGGATTTGCCCATGCGAAAAAAAAAAAAAGCTTAATTAATAGAGAGAAGAGTTTTAAGAATCACCCTTCAGTTTAGAAAGACAAGATTCTGTTACCACCGTTGCATATCAAATTAGAGTTAATTAAAAATTTTGTCAAGGCTTTGGATAAACATGGTCAGGGTTTTGGATACTTTAGGGAAAATTTTCCTAAACACAGTGATAGTAAGTTAAAAGAAGGTATATTTATTGGGCCACAAATCCGTGAGATCATTCATGATGACAACTTTGTCGAATTGCGAACAAAAAAGAGAAATGTGCATGGTTAGCTTACAGACAAGTATGCTTAATTTTCTTGGAAATGTGAAAGCTGACAACTACAAGGAACTTATTAAGAACTTGTTGAAGTCTTATCAGCGTATGGGGTGCAATATGTCCTTCAAAATTCACTTTTTAAACTCGAATTTATACTTTTCTCCCCCTAATATGGGCGCAGTTAGTGACGAATGCCGTGAGAGATTTTATCAGGATATTTCTGTCATGGAGAGAAGGTATGCCGAAAAATCGGTACAGAACATGTTAGTAGACTATTGTTGGAATCTCAAGGAAGACGTTTCTGGTGGCAGTTGCAAACGGAAGAGTTCAAGAAAAAAATTTTGAAAATGTAAGTAAAAATGTGTCTTTTTTTTTTTATTTTTTTCTTTCTTTTTTTTTTCATGAAATTTCTTCCTAGAGCGACCCTATAATGTTTATATAATATTTAGTCACTTCAATATTTAAATTGTATTTCATGAGCAAAGAAAGGAAAATGATTTCAAATTTCGATATAGTATTACAAAGAAAATAGTATTACAAAGAAAATTAAAAATGGAAATGAAAATCTCGGGAAACGAGAGGTGATACAGCATTCCCAATTCCAGATTTGGATTCAGCGGGGTCGAATTATAAATACAGTAATCATCTATTTTCGTTCAAAGGAACAAAAAAAAAAATAATTTGTCTATCAGTGTTATCTTGCAAAAAGTCCCAACTACAGTTGTACGCAAAGTTTCGATGTGCCGTTTAAGTTCAGTGGGTAATAGAGATTCCTTGGGTAAAACTTTCAAACAAATTACATATTGAGGGCGCTCCTCCTTTTTAATTTCAACACAAGTAAAGCCATATTTTTTTCTATACTTAGGCTTAATTGCCCCTATTGTAGCTTTTTTGATTCTCAGAAGAACCTGATGCATCATTTTCTTCAGCGGTTGAAGTTGATGTTAAAAACCTCTTCATTATGTCAATACTGACTATTGGAAATAGTCGCGAAGGAAAATAAATCACTCACACACAATATAAATTAACCCTATGAAGCATAGCGGTTGTTCAGAAGAACCACCGTTTTCTTTATTTCTGAATTTTATAGCACAGATATTCCACTAAGGAACCACCTCTTGAGTATACATAGAGGTTATGATCCATGAAGTGAAAAACATAAAAAATTAATTTGTGCTGCAAAGGGTTAAGCAAACATAGTGTGACTGAACTGATGAAATGAACTTAATTTTACTGTATCTATTAAGCAAAATCTGGCTATTAATATAAACTGGGACAGAAAGTACACTAAGGTTCCTGAATGTTCCAAAGGAACCAAGCAAAATGTGGGCGGGGAATGTTTCTTACAGCGTATTCCGAATCTCACCTCACCGGTGGACATCAATGACGTCACGCTGCAGAGAAATAGGAAGAAAATCCATTGAAGATTCTAGCGCTATCATAGCAGTTGTGCGAGTTGTATTTGATAAGTTAGCAAAATTTTGCGAAATTTTCATACAGTCATCTAGTTCAAACATAAGAGAGTAAAAACATTTATTTTCTTGATCCAGTAATAATAATTGGTCCATTGACATGTTCGTTCATAAGTCATTAACTTTCCTTTTTTTCACACGGAGCTCATTACAAACAATACAGCAGAACACACTACAATGACAATACAAGAGTGCAAAATGTCATTCATCTGCTAATTCCCGCCATTTACGAGAACCAATCAGATTAATTATTGATGGCGGCTGATGGACACAGCTATCATCTCTACAAGCTGATGGATGGTCTACTACAGCGCTGGAGCATCAATGACGTCATCGCTGAAATTCGATAGTAACGAGTTCCATGAAACAGAAACAGTGCGCAAAGAGTTGTTATATTATACTTCCTGAATGTTTCGCCGAAGTCAAGGACGTTGATTTAGCACGCAGAATCCCTGATCACATAATATAACCTGATTGATGAATCTTAAGTATATTGAATAAATTAAACAGTCTGTGCATAGCTAGTATTACATTTATAGCATTAACGTTTTCAGTACATGTGTACCATTTTCAAATGCGAATGCCTGTTACATTTAAATAGGTCTGCATAACTGTGGGATTGGAACATTCATGAACATTATGGATGCTGTTAATAAAACTACATAAAACACAACTTAAGGATAAAATATATAAAATACGTATGTTAACAATAGTTCACGTGATCACTTCGATGACATGTTGTTAGAGTAGTCTTCTCTTAATGTGGATCATCGTGGTTAAATATTGTAAAATGTCCAATAGAATGGTAAATGTTAAAATTAACTTGCACTGATAATCACTATAAACACTGTAGTCTTGTTGAGTAGTATTAATGTTCACTGATCAACCTTATGGGCTTCGAAGGCAACAACTTTTATCAATTTAACTATGCAACAAAATTAAGTACTCTATACAAATGTAGGTTACACTTAAGGATGATTAGGTAGGTTTCCTCCTTTCATACGTTTAATATACATTTTTAAAGAAATAAAAAAAAATTTAAACTAAAGAAAGAAAATTAAATTTAAATAAGAGGACTCAGGGAAGGATGCAAGAATACTTGTTGCATTACCGCGCTGAATGGCGATACCAATGCGCTGACGTAGATATTGACTGCTTCGAGGGTTCCAGAAAGCTGCACTAAACTTCTGCCTATGGTGGAGATAAGAGCTTTGGCTTCACTACACCATGATCCGAACGTTTCAACCGCATCTAGCGAAAGCAGAAAAATTCACTTTACAACTTCCATTTTAATCGCATGGAACTATACTTCCATCTAGCGGTCGTTACCAATCAACATTGGCGATCCTGGTGGTTGTTCTCTTCCACATGTTACCGTTTTTAACATGGGGATGGCCAATCTGTTATTTATTAAGCGATCAAGGGCAGAACATAAGAAAGAGAAAGCATTGCGCCGCGTCGAGTATGAAAAAACTTGCACGATGATTCACTTTATATTCACTGAGCTCCTTGATAGGAAATATAAGATGGTGAATGACAACAGAATTAACACTATCCCGTAGGAACTCGTTTATGTACCAAAAATATTAAGCCTATGCGGATGTTGTCTTTTTACAATTTCTAAGCACTGAGTAAACACATGACAGTGCCCTCGGCGCAGCGCACTTGCTTCTAGGAGCCGGGAAGCATTGGATAGACTATAGGCCTACAGTATTTTATATTTGTGTGAGTTTTTACTCGTAGACTTTCTCGACGACGATTGTGTTCAGAAATAGACTTTTTGGTACTCTACCGTGGAAGTTAACGTCTCCTACGTTTTGGAAGTACATACAGGTTCGATCAACAGAGCAAATAGATTGGCTACGACCTGAAGTGTCATCTCCTATTTTGGATCCGTTATGTTTGGCTATTCCAAATACCACTGTATTAATATTATATATTGTTTTGTTATACAGTAAATGTCATTATTAATATTCTAAGAGCCCATATTTTTCCTTTTCTCTGAAACCATACAAAATACTTTCTTCTTCGTTTCCTTCTTCATCCATCAGAGATCTCTTGTGCCACATGGAACCATTGCCTCGCAAAGATTTCTGAAGCTACAATCGAGACTGTGGCTTGCAAATAGACACACACCACACACACACACACACACACACACACAGAGAGAGAGATATGCATAGGCCTATATATTCATTTTTCATTCAGTTTTCTGCCTAAAAGCAGGCTTTTCACTGCAAACCCAACATTCTTCAAACTGTACCTTATAAATACACATACACACGTACACACATACATATTCATTCATTCATTTGTTCATTCCTTCATCGTTTCCTCCCCAAGGGCGGTCTTTCACTACAAACACAGCATTCTCCAATCTTCCCTATTTTTCGCTTTCCTCTTAGTTTCCACATATGATCCATATATCTTAATATTGTCTGTCATTTTTATTTTATTGGACTATTTTACGACGCTTTGTCAATTGCTATGGTTATATAGCGTCTGAATGAAATGAAGTTCATAAAGTGATAATGCCAGCGAAATGAGTCCGGGGTCCAGCACCGAAAGTTATCCAGCATTTGCTCTTAATGGGTTGAGGGGAAAATCCCGGAAAAAAACCTCAACCAGGTAACTTGTCTCAACCAGGATTCGAACCAGGGCCCGCTCGTTTCACGGTAAGCAACACTAAGCATTACTCCACAGCAGTGGGCCCGGGTTCAAATCCTGATTAAGACAAGTTACCTGGTTGAGGTAACTCAAATCATTAAAAGCAAATGCTAGGTAACTTTTTGAGCTGCTGGGTAACTGGAATCATTTCACCGACATTATCACCTTCGTATCATTCAGACGCTAGACAATCACAGCAGTTGATGAAGTGTCGTAAAATAATCCACTTAAAAAATCAAATAAAGCTATAAGTGTTTCTTGCTTGTTAGGGATATGAAAAGCAACTAAACTGGTAGACGTGACTCGACTAGATTTCCTGATTAGCCCGGCATCCATCACTATGGATGTTGCCATCAGCAACTGAATCACATTCAGAACGAGAATTGCAAACATGCCCCATGGCAAACACTTCCTATGCCAGGAGCACACATTCCTTTTCCCCCTTGGTTAGAATTCCCACCCTTCCCCACATTATGCCCTAATGGTCCATCAGCCACATTTTATTACTCACTCATAGACAACTGGCTATTCTTCTAAATTGGGACACTAAATTGAGACAACTCATCCTGCCTGTGTTTTCTGTGGATTTCCTAAGGCACTAAGACAGATGTATGTACTGTATGAACACTAAAAGAAATGGGCTACGGACCTATACAGAGTGAACCGCAAGTAATGTCATTAATTTCAGAGAGTTATTCTTTGAGATATTTCAAATAAAAAATTCAATAGAATTTTTCTCGTTTTTGCTCCCTTTCCGAGATAAAAATTGCTTTATATGAAACATTTCATAGGTGGTGTTTAGAATATTTTAAGATCTTTGTTAAGTAATTTATTTTTTATTTATTTTAGTAGGTTATTTTACAACGTTTTATCAACATTTTAGGTTAGTTATCGTCTGAATGAGATGAAGGTGATAATGCCGGTGAAATGAGTCCGGGGTCCAGAACCGAAAGTTACCCAGCATTTCCTCATATTGAGTTGAGGGGAAAACCCCGGAAAAAACCCTCAACCAGGTAACTTGCCCCGACCGGGAATCGTACCCGGGCCACCTGGTTTCACGGCCAGACGCGCTAACCATTACTCCGAAGGTGTGACCGTTACGTAATTTATGTAAAGCGTAAGCGAATAGAAGCATTTGAAATGTGGATATAGAGAAGACTGGAACGTGTGAAGTGGACAGAGAGAATAAGAAATGAAGCAGCGCTGAAGGATGCACTAGAAGAAATGGTGAACGGGAGAAGAATTCGGGGCAGAAGAAGATAGATCAGATCTATCAGATGATAGACGGCATTAAGATATATGGATCATATTAGGAGACAAAGAGGAAGGCTGAAAATGGGAAGGACTGAAGAATGCTAGGTTTGCAGTGAAAGATCTGCCCTTGGGCAGAAGACTGAATGAAATGAAATGAAATGAAAGTAATAAGATACGTAGCAGCCATACTAGATACTCTGTTCCCCGCAGTGAAAATAAGCTAAAATTTTGGTGAAATGTTAATTATTTTAATAGAAGATTACAGCAGCTACAACAAATGCAGTTTTTGTCAGTTTCCATGGAAAGTGTCGTAAAATAGCAGTTCACTATCACTACAACTGCAGCATATAATTAATTGCTTGCACATTAAAATTTCATGATACATAATGCACATTTTAAAAGATGTGGACATCAAGGCAACGAGCAAAATTGTGCAGTGTGCATTTTGATAATGGACATAATGTACTGTAGATTAAGGATTATGGACATGCATTTTAACATGAAGCATTCATGTGCCTGATATTCGAGAAATCCATTGACACTTTCTGACGGTGACGTCATCCAAGTGAAAGCTATACATATGTAACATGTCAGGTGTCTCGTGGTTTTCCACACGGTCCGTCTCACTATATTCTGTATTAATGCTTCACGTAAACTACTTATCGGACGGAAAGATTCTGGTCAAAATTAACTGTACTTATTCAATAAAGAAACAGTAGCCGCTGATGTATCGCAGGGCAGCCTACTAGGATCTACATTATTCCAAATTTATATGAACTACCTTTCATTTAACGGGGATTATAACAACAAGCTTGAATTGAGGGGCTTAGAACAAAAAGCGGGTAAGTGACTGAAACCTAGTTTTGAGGAAATTACAGTTAAAGTTCTACATGCAATGAAATATTATACACTAGTTTGGTGAAATGATGCCCATATAGCAGCACTGCACAGTGTGATCACTTACCTGATTTTATCCCAAATAAACATCCTTTTGGGCTATTACAACACGCACTTACCTCAATTCTTTTTAATAATGTCACTTACCTGCTTTTTGTTCTAAGCCCCTCAATTGTTTTCTGATTACTCAGCTTTCATAGTGCCATCATTTAAACCCGCAAAGCTATTATTAAATTACACAAGACAGTTAAATCAACCGATTCATTGAATACGTAAATATAGAATCAAATTATATATTCTAAAAAACCCAAGCTATACTTTTCACAAAGAAAACCACCTTTTTGACATGTTAATCGAATAGAAATGGGCACCCTAATTCAATATCTCCTGGCTTAGTTGACTCATGAGTGATGCCTTATTGGTGTCACCTATGAGGTTCCAATCTGTCTTCGGATAGTTGACAAAATAGCTTCTTCTTCTTCTTCTTCTTCTTCCCTTCAAGTATTAGGCCATAGAGCCTGTTACGATCTCACAGTTGAATTTTCAATCCAGCGCTTCTTTGGGCGACCGAGAGATCTCTTCCCGTTTGGACGATAGCGAAGCATAACTTTTGGGATTCTATCTCAACGCATGCGATGCAGATGATTTATCCAGTTTTTCCGATAATGTTTTACGTGATTAATTACAGGTTCTAGTTGTAATTCTTCCATTACATCTTCATTGCATTTGTGATCCCATTTCGTATATCCCGCTGTATATCTCATAAATTTCATTTCATTGGCCGTTATTCTGCTTTCGTCTTTCTTCCTCAATGTCATGCCTTTGTACTAGGGAAGGTTTCATAATGTTGTTAATTATTCCCATTGTTTTGGTGTATTTAGAAAATTTCTGTGAAATGTCTACTTCATCGAAAAAAGATAATATGTATCCGAGATATGTAAAATAATTTACTCTTTATAATACTTTTGAATCTAAACATATTTTGCTAGGCACGGGATATTTTCCGCAGAAGGCCAAAATAGCAATCACATAAAATTACAGATACAAGGATCACAGAGCGAGTAGAAATACCTGGGCATTAAACTGGCCAATATACGTAGGGTTACTTAATTTTTCGATCCATATTAACTAAAAATTGAGACTTGCCCATGCTAGAATGATGAACTTGTATTCTGTACTAAATAAAAGCAGGAATCTAAATTTGAAAACCGGCATTACGTTATACAAAAGTCTAGTTAGACCAAATATAATGTATGTCTGCTCAGTGAGAGTGCATCAGCCGGATAAATATAAAAAGAAATACTAAGTTTTTCAAATTAAAATCTTAAGACTGATATGAGGGCTACTTTATGTAACTCCGGTACGTTTGATTCATAAAGATTTAGAAATTTGGACAGTTAAAAATTCGTATCTAATTCTACATGTAACATAATTATAAAGGTTATAACCCCGAAAACGAGCCCAGTATTAGATAAAAACATAAAAGACCGAAATGTGTTCTAAACGTGCTAGCATGGATGACAATGTTCCGCACGACAGACTCCTGGCTGGGCAATAGTGACGCCCTTTTAACCAATTTACTTTAATAAATACGTCACTACATTTCGGACCACGTAATGGCCAGTCATAACTGTGTGTCGCGAATAATTGTAAATCTTCTGTTACAGATTCAATTTCTAGAATGAATTACACAACAATAATTTTGTACAGTGCTTTATATACTGTATATATATCGCATATATAATTATGTTAATTATACAAAGAAGTTCCTGATAAGGTGCCTATCGGTGATTCTCCTGGAAATTTTAACAGAGTCACGCTACAAGCTAATTAGTTTAGTCGTCAGCTCGACACACTTATTCTGCCCTTGCTATTCCGTGGTTTCCCTCGAGCGCTAAGACAAATGTCGGAATGAGATCTAAAAGAAATAGGCAACGGAGCTAAATCCCTGCCTTCAAATTTTTTTCCCTAGCATTTCCCAGTATATTTTCTAAATTTTCGTCATTCACCTTCTCCTACTGATTCTTATTTCTTCGGACGTTGTCTTAGTCGTCACACACATGCAGTAAATCTTGTTGGCTGCCGAACGGATAACCCTTCTCCGACTCTTGCAGTTCCTCACAGCATGTACTTCATTCCCTTACGTGCCAACACCAACCCGCTCATATTTGTTCTCGGCCGGTATAAGCCTAGGGAAAGGAGGAGGCATCAGCCAGGTTCACTAGCTATACTTATCATGAGATAGGAGTAACGGTTAGTCTGCGTGACCGTGACCCGAGCGGACCCAGGTTCAAATCCTGGTTGGGACAAGTTAAATGTTTGAGATTTTTCCGGGAGTTTCCCTCAACCCATTAAGAGCAAATGCTGGGTAACTTTCGGAGTTGGACCCTGGACTCATTTCACTAACATTATTACCTTCATTTCAATCAGACGCCAGATAAGCATATCAGTTGATAAAGTTGATAAAGCGTCGTCAAATAACTAATTTAAAAAAAAGGGTAGGGAGGTCGGCATCATTCCCAGGTTTAAGTAGATGGTTACTCTTCTCCTAGTCAAAAAACTGGAATACTGCAACCACTGCTGAATGTTCTCAACTCGGGCTATTAAAATAACAAACAATGACCTAAGAATACATCGAGATAATATACTCCTATAGTCTCAACAAAGAGTCAATAGGCTAGTTTCCCAAACTGAGACAACTCATCCTGTTTTTCCATGATTTTCCTAAGGCTCTAAGACAAATGTCGGCATTAGCCCTAAAAGAAATGGGTCACGGTCATACACCTTTCTGCTTACAAAAGATTCGGTACTTTCACAAATAACAGTCTTTCAAATTTATATCGAATGCGGTACATGCGCGAGTTCACTCGAGTCCCACACCTAGAGCGAAAGGACTTTGTACATTTCAATGTGCAGGCTTTCTAGATCTCCTGACATTCCTTGTCCTGACGCCGATCTGTCAATTCGTTCTCTTCAAAATTATAAGCTATACCAGCGGTGACCAAAACTAGAACAGCAGTGATTACACGCGAGAGACAGTCTATGAAGTAAAAGGACGAGGGAGAGGTACTTGGCATGAAAACTACAACCAGTGGTGGTTCGTGCACTAACATTGAGTTCATCAACCCGCTAATAAAAATCGTAAGCTTTGCTGTATCAGTAATGTCACTACTGTCATCAAGAGCCAATAAAAATACATACATATATATATTTTTTTTTCTTTTTTTCTTAAATATTCCTCATGAACACAATCAGAAATCTCCTGAATTCTCTTCTGGATATTTAGCCGAGAAAGCGCAGTTTTTCAAAATTAATTAACAACTTTCATCAGAGAAATTATTTCAGCCACCATTACGCTTTTAAAAAACTCTTCTTCGTTGGAAAGCTTAAGGGAAGACTCCACTGAAAATCATGAAAACTTTTCCAAATTTTTTTAGCTATTTCACCTATTCAGAATTTATATTTTCATACCCCAAATGGATTCAGCTCAATTCTGATTACAAATACTCGTATGTTTACACTTTTTAAATTAAGGCTGGAAGGGGGCGAGGAATTTAAAGAGCTGTCAAAATTGTTTTTCATCGAAGAATTCTTTTTTAAAATTTCTGATTACAAATCTAGTAACTTTTTGTTGGCTCCCTGAAGTTACTAGATGAATGTAGCTGAGGAGAATATTAATTTACATAAATATTCATTTTATTTTCAAATCTATTTTTCTGTGTTCATTTTTGTTGATTAAACACCAACTTTCTTATCCCAAATATTAATCAATCTGGATGAAATTTTTACTGCAAGTATTTATGAGGTAGCTGCTTGTTTCTATGCATTTATTTTGTGAGAAATGCTGCTAGTTTATTTTATTAATATTTTTCTTAAGAAAAAACTAGCAGCATTCTTAAGAAAAATATTAATAAAATAAACTAGCAGCATTCAGAAAAATATTAATAAAATAAACTCGCAGCATTTCTCACAAAATAAATGCATAGAAACATGCAGCTACCTCATAAATACTTGCAGTAAAAATTTCATCAGATTGATTAATATTTGGCATAAGAAAGTTGGTGTTGAACCAACAAAAATGAACACAGAAAAATAGATTTGAAAATAATATGAATATTTATGTAAATTAATATTCTCCTCCGCTACATTCATCTAGTAACTTCAGGGAGCCACAAAAAGTTACTAGATTTGTAATCAGAAATTTTAAAAAAGAATTCCTCGATGAAAAACAATTTTGACAGCTTTTTAAATTCCACGCCCACTTCCAGCCTTAATTTAAAAAGTGTAAACATACGAGTATTTGTAATCAGAATTGAGCTGAATTCATTTGGGGTATGAAAATATAAATTCTGAATAAGTGAAATAGCTAAAAAAAAAATTTGGAAAAATTTTCATGATTTTCAGTGGAGTCTTCCCTTAAGAGAACGAGCTATTTCGTTCACCACTAGATAGCTGGCTTTCTTACATTTTATTTATGTCGTCTTTCTCTTCATGAAGATGATTTATGGTTGATTTCAGTTCTTGGAGTTTAATAGCACGTTTCATTACTACACTAGCAAGTAATAGTCAATCAGTTTCTCCATATTATTGTTATTGTTATTATTATTATTATTATTATTATTATTATTATTATTATTATTATTATTATTATTATTAAAAATAAAATGGAGATATAACGTAGTCTAGTAATTAGTTTATCCTTCAAGGGAAGATGTAGGCCTACATATTCAGGCACGTATATAAGAATTATGGTATCACTTGATGATAAATAATATTTTTTTGTTGGTTATTAACGACGCTGTGTCAACTACGAGGTTATGTAGCGTCGATGAGATTGGTGATAGCGAGATGGTATTTGGCGAGATGAGGCCGAGGATTCGCTATTGATTATCTGGCATCCACCTTATGGTTAGGGAAAACCTCGGAAAAAAACCAACCAGGTAATCAGTCCAAGCGGAGATCGAACCCGCGTCCGAGCGCAACTTCAGACCGGCAGGCAAGCGCCTTAACCGACTGAGCCACGCCGGTGGCCTAAATAATAATAATAATAATAATAATAATAATAATAATAATAATAATAATAACAATACTAATAATAATAATAATAATAATAATAATAATAATAATAGTAATAATAATAATACCTATTATGCCTGTGTATTCAGCGTAATGCCCTGTAATTTCGCTTCTAGATACTACTACTAATTGAACCGTTGAACAAAGCAACATATTACATTTTCCCGACAGAACAGCGAATAAATTCCTCTTTCCATTCTGTACAAAACCTTCTGTTCCTACTAGAGGGTTTGTAGGACGACATGGTACTGATACTGCTTACCTTCAGTACGTGAGCGAGACAGAGAGCAATGTACAGGAAACTCTTCTTACCAGTATGAATGTCTTTGATTACACGACGTAATCACGATACCCAGTTTGGTCACCACTGAGCTATACAGTAAATTCCTTTAAATGTGGACTTCTGTACTGATGCAGCTTTTAATTTAAGCCATTGTATAAATTATAACGGTTTCTTTCTTCACTTCAAGTTAATTAACCATAGAGGATACAATTCAACTGTTTGTTAATCAGGGCAAACGACTTCCAAACTGGTTTCTAGATTTAATGAATTCACTGGTCTTAAAATTGTAGCATGGGGGCATAGGTAAATATATCCGGGTGCCATTAAATTTAGCTCTTTATGGTCCAACCCTATTTGACTGACTTCCTCACTGACTGACTAGCTGATTGGCTTGCTGACTGACTTGATTTTCCACGCGGTCCGTGTCGCTCTGTTCTCTACCTAATTATTGGATGGAGTATTTTCATGTGGTAGCTATTAATTTACGTCCATTTTCGGCGTTCCCCCTTCAAAATTCTCCTTCAAATAGAACGACTGTGGACGGGAGCTGTCTCTATCAGGGGCTGAGGCAGGATGGCCCACCTGTCAGCGTCGGATTTACGAATTCCACCCAGGCCACCTGTCGGATTGGACAATCATCGCATATAAGGGCGCACAATGGGCCAAACTGTGTCTAAGTATAAGGACCCGTTCTGGTCCAGCCCACGTCGAAGCCAAGCCCAGTCAAATGAAAGGGCGAAAATCTGAGTGAAAGAAATGATCAACAGACTTGGACATCACACACATATTTCCTCTCACCCCCAATTTCCTTTGCAAGGACGCGTTTTCGTGTACCTTTTACTTGTTTTAACTCTCATTATTCCATTCATGCATTCATTCATTCACAGAGTGTAACATTTAGACTATTAAGGTTCAAAATTTGATAGAAACCACATCTGGGATTTTTTTACTTGAAACTTTTATACTCTTGACATTCGAGAGATCTGGTCACACTTTCTGTTAAGACGGTGACTTCATCCAAGCGAGCTACATCAAGCAAGCAATAAGATCCGCGCTGTTTTCCTCAGGCTTGATATAGCCTTTATACAACAAATGTAAAATCTTAACTAAATATTAAACTTAATTTTAACTCAATAAAAAATTGCTATTCGTACATAAATTAGTAGCAAGTAATAAATGCGGGGAGTATAAAGACAGAAAGAGTTAAATAATTTCAAGGGAAAAATTGTTCCGAGGCCGAGGATCGATCCCGGGACTTCGGCTGAGGGCTCCAACGCTCTACCGACTGAACTACCTAGGAAGTGGATTTAAATCACTTTGGAAATACACTCTTCAAGTTTACACAGAATCAAAGTTCATATTCACCATTTTTAATAACAATATTAATGTTTTTAAGTCAATGCCTATATTAACTTTTAGTCACTGACAGAGAAGAAACTGCCTTCTGGAAGGAATGGTGAACGGGAGGGTAGAAGTGAAATAACCCTGCAGCTTTTCAGAACGAATAGCTCATGTTGTATGTAACAATAAATATTCGATTTTTAAATCACTGAAATTGATTAGCTTATATTTCAAACATTGCACAAGAAACTGTCTACTTCGTTTGTAAGTATTGTAGGCTTACAGCATGTAATTGTACTTAAAATATTTTCGGTATTGAAATATTATCAAGGTTTTATTTTTTATTTCCACCAGAAAACTTTATTATAAGATTACAATAATGATACATCTTTAAAAAGTGAACTCAATCTATAGCAAAACAAAAACAACAAAAAAAAATATATAACCCATGCTTTCAGTATGTTTACTATGACAAGAGACTAATAACTTAACTTCTAGCAATCGAACTCTCAGCTGACCTGTCAAACATCTGGCCACTGTAGAAAAAACGAACCACGGCTATGGCAAATGCCATCTATGGCTCACTTTGTCATGCCTGGCATAAGGAAACAGACCTCAGTTCGTTATCTCTTACATCTGTATTACGAAAAGAAGGAAAAGGGGTGTGTTAGCGGCATGTTGCCAGATTGCTGAAACTTCAAACTTAATTTTCTGATTTCATTCATTTAGTGTTCTGCTCAAGGACAGATCTTTCACTGCAAAACAAATTTTCTCCAGTCTTTCTTTTTTTCTGCCTTCCTCTTTGTTTCCTCATATGATTCATATATCTTAATATCGTCTATCATATGATATCTTCTTCTATCCTGAACTCTTCTCCCGTTCACCATTCCTTCCAGTGCATCCTTCAGTAGGCAGTTTCTTATCAGCCAGTGACCCAACCAATTCCTTTTCCTCTTCTTGATCAGTTTCAGCATCATTCTTTCTTCACCCACTCTTTCCAACACAGCTTCATTTCTTATTCTCTCTGTCCACTTCACAGCTCCATTCTTCTTCATATCCAAATTTCAAATGCTTCTATTCGCTTCTCTTCACTTCGTCGTAATGTCCATGTTTCTGCTGTGTCACACTCCATACAGAGCACTTCACTAATCTCTTCGTTAGTTCTTTTTCCAGAGGTCCACAGACGATGCTCCTTTTTCTATTAAAAGCTTCCTTTGCCATTGTTATCCTCCTTTTGATTTCCTGGCAGCAGCTCATATTACTGCTCACAGTACACCCCAAGTATTTGAAGCTGTCCTCTTGCTCTACTGCCTCATTTAGAATTCGCAAGTTTTTTTTGGGTTATTTTACGACGCTGTATCAACATCTAGGTTATTTAGCGTCTGAATGATATGAAGGTGATAATGCCAGTGAAATGAGTCCGGGGTCCAGCACCGAAAGTTACCCAGCATTTGCTCGTATTGGGTTGAGGGAAAACCCCGGAAAAAAACCTCAACCAGGTAACTTGCCCCGACCGGGATTCGAACCCGGGCCACCTGGTTCGCAAGTTTATCTTCTGCATTTTCTTCCTATGACCACGCTCTTCGTCTTATTTGCATTTATTTTCATCCCATATTGCTAACAGCTGTCATTTAGCTCCAATAGCATTCCTTTAATATCATTTTCTAATTAACTGTGCATTTAATTACAAAATGTAATATAGGTTTTCTATTCATTTAAGTGTACCCTACCGTCCCTTTCAATCTGCAGGGTTATTTTACTTCCACCCTGTATATACGTATGAAAGCTCTATTTCGTTAATTAACCTCATTTTTCTATGTTTGTTTTTACATAGACTGCCTGTTTTGTTGTTAGGTACGTACCTCAATTATTGTTTCTTTTCTGTCGATTCCGCATCCCCCCAGGTTTGGTATAAATTCTCCATCCGGGGCAAAAGGTCCGAATTCAATACTGAATCGTAGACATCCTTACAGTCCCAATCATGCTCACAATAATAATCACGAACAGCATAAATACTTCATGTAATTATAGGGATTCGATGAATCCTCTGTCACTTTTCATGGATGTTATACTTCTCCTCAGACTGAGTGAAAAGTTAACATTGTGTTTGTGGACTTACCATTCTGGAAGCATTTTGTGTATAATTTACATAGACTATTTCGTTTATATGACGTCATTCCACTTTCGACCAATGAAGTGTAATGAAATTTTGAATTCCAACCAATCACAGTCAGACTTTGCGATAATTTTTGCAGTTTATCGCTATCAATTCATCGTATGGTCGTTCTTTTGTTTAGTCGTTGTCGCCAACAGTTTCCCCGTGAATTGATGATCATGAATACATTAAGATGCAACTACACGGTTAAACGTTTCTTTCAACTTTAAAGCAATGAATGCAAGATTGATATTTAATATTAATTAATACATTTACGCAGTGAAGACGACGTTCAAAACGGCGCACCATGTAGACACAAAATCTTTATGCATCTTAATTGAACGTACCTTTTAAACTTTATTCTTTCAATATTCTTCCCAGATTGCACGCATACGCGATTGCAATGTTGAACTGTGTAGATGCTTTAGTTCCATTACACACTACAGCGAGAATGCGTTCATAGAGCTATAAAAAATGCTTTCGTGTAGCACTGATTGTAACGGTCGAAATAAGACACAGCTGACATTGGTCCTGCTCACACAGGTAACATAACCTTTAATTAGCCTATAAAATTTGTATTTTGTGAATGAAATGAAACAATTAATACAAAGTCAGATGTTCAAATTTATGTAACATCATGGCATATCAAACCCAAAGACCTTGCATAATAATAATGTCTTTTCATCAAACTGCCTTCCGTATGGCATAATAGAATTCGTGTTTTAATTAGGCCTACCTATACAGAGATGGCTTCACTGTGTAGCAACATGTCTCGCTGTGAATACATAAGCATTGGTATATAGCTGTCCCCACTGTTACTGTTAAATTAAATTATGATTTCAGCAGATAATGAAAATGTATTTATGTTATAATAATAAGAGAAAAGTGCAGTACATGTAATTAACATTGTTAAACCTGTATTTCGCAATTAGCATTACTGAATAATTTCTTTATTGCAGTAATCGATATTCATCTACGAGTATTTCAACTTCACAATGTCTGAATAGGTTAAGTATTGGTTAATAAACAATTATTAACATTTTGTGATCGAATTTTAGGGATTCATCGGCAAATCTCAGACCTCTCGTGACATTACTAAAGATAAAATGCAAGACTGTGCAACACGACCAGAAGGCACAACGCATACGCAATCAAATGCATATAAAAGGCCAAATTTTATTTATTTATTTATTTATTTACTTATTTATTTATTTACTTACCTATTTACCTATTTACCTACTTACCTACTTACCTACTTACGTATTTATTTATTTATTTATTTACTTACTTACTTACTTACTTATTTATTTATTTATTTATTTAAATAGCTAGCTAGTGAATATAAATTAAAATTACAAAACAAAAATATTTCTAGCCACTACCGTAAGAGCCAGGCTCGTGTGGTGTGGTCTTGGCCAATAATATAACATAAAATTTACAAGGACAGTTTACTAAATACAGTCTCTTCTTCTCTTCTTCTTCTTTCTTGGCGCTACAGCTCATTGTGAACCTTGGCCTCTTCCACGATTTTCCGCCAGTTGTCTCGATCCTGAGAAATTGCTTTCCAATTCCTATATCCCATCTTACATATGTCTTCTTCAACTCCATCCAACCATCTTATTCTTGGTCGTCCACGGCTTCTTTGGCCCCCAAGATTTCCATTTAATATCCTTTTAGGAATTTCTACGTCATTCATCCGTGCCACATGCCCAGCCCACCTTAATCATGCTGCTTTTACTATTCTTCTAATAGGCGGATCTTTATAGATGGAATACAACTCATTATTATATCGCCTCCTCCATCTTCCTCTCTCGAATACTGGGCCAATTATTTTACGGAGTATCTTTCTCTCAAAGGCATCCAAATTTCCAGCGTCCTTTTTTGTTAGGGACCAAGTCTCAGCAGCATATGCTAGTACAGGTCTTATAAGTGTTTTATAGAAGTTATCTTTGTAGTACGAGATAAAATTCTTGAACAAAGTAATTTTCTTAAGACGTAGTAAGCTCTATTGGCAGCCATTAACCTCTGCTTTATTTCATATGAAATTTCATTAGAATGAGTAACTGTTGATCCCAGATATTTAAATTCATCCACTCTCTCGAAGTCATATCTGCCTATTGTTATTGAGGATGGCATATTTTTGAGGTTTGCCTTTTCACAAGCCTACTAAATACAGTAAGTAAATTAATTCAAACCAATAAATAACACACAAGAGCAAAAAAAAAAAAAAAAAAAGAAAGAGAAAAAGAGAGAAAAACACATTTAATATAAATTCACAATCAGTCAGAAGCCAGTGATATTGAATAAAAACATGAATATAGTCAACAGAAATAAAGGGTAAAAAGACACACATTTGTTAATATTATATATCATGAATAATTTTATAAATTTCTTTTTTAAAAGCTTCAATTTTAAAATATTTCAAATTTGGAAAATGGTTTGTAATTTTATTATAAAGTCTTGGACCGAAACTAGCATCATGTGTAAGAGCTGCACTTGTATGGCAATTAGGCTCAATTAATGGGAAAGTAGACTTTTGTCTTCGAGTACGATATTCATGTCGATTAGATTTATGTTTTATTTGATTTTTGTGGTAGTAAGTTAGTAAACAATATTAATAAATTTCTTCAATAGTTCTTACTTTAAAATCTGAATAAATTAAATTTGTTGGGTAATCCATATTTTTGGTCAGACAAATTTTTATTAATCTTCTGTATAATAAAATTAATGGATTAAGTACAGATGATGCTACTCCACCGCAATTTATTATACCATATTGTATTAATGATTGTACTAAAGCTAAAAATATTATTCTCAATGCCTCCTTAGTGATAAAATTTCGAAGTATTATGAATTTATAAATTGTCTTTCTTATACTTTTACACATAAAATCAATTTGTTTATCCCAACGTAATTGCTGATCTGTAATAATTCTTAAATATTTGACTTATGTGGAAGGTGCTAGGTGTGGGCAATTACAAGAATTATTTGTTAATTCATTACATGAAATATTATGTATTACTAAGTGATAATTATTCATAAGTGGAGATAAATCTTTCGTTGTTAAAGAAAATGGAATACAGGTATCTTATTAGTATTTAAGGACAGGAGATTAGAGTCATGCCAATTTTTCACTACGTTAATTCCATTGCTAGCATTTAAATAAGTGTTAGACCCAATTTTCCCCATTAAATGTTAGTACAGTATCATCTGCAAAAAAATATATTGCCACCATATTTATTTAGATCAATTTTCAACAAATTATTAATGCACATGCACATAAAAGGCCAAATGAAGGCATAATTATTGTTAGAAAGGATATTATTTTCATCTATATTTAAGCTCTAGAACTGATTACTTTATCGCTGCCCGCAGAAATAATGTACGACTAATAACGAAATGTTAGGAAAATATTACAATAAAAGTAACAAAAGGAAAAGTAAATATTATATCACTCTCTTGGCACTTCAATTGTTAGGTTGCGTCTGAGCTTTCCTTCACTCATAAATTACGGAATGCGGGTAGGAAACTGCAAATTTGGCAGCCCTGAAGCGAATTCCCTGCTGCGCCATTACGCAAATAAGACGCTAAGCGAGTGAACTGCGCACCACCACGGGCCGAAGAACAAACATGAATTATTAAAAAACACACGCATTCACAGGGGAGAGATATAACATCAATGATTTCCTTCCCTTTCTCTATGTTTCACTCCTATCTCTTGCTTTTCCTAGCGGGAGCCGAAGATACTGCTGGATTCCCATTTTTATAGCCTCAAGAACGAAATTCCGTAACACAAAACACCGATTCCTCCTCGTCCACTGTGGAACGATAGGTATGGGGTATGTGTACATCACAGCCACAGGTCGTCCAACAAGTGTGTTTCTGCACGAATCACGATGCATAAGAAAATGAATGCTATTTATTCGTTTATTTCTACTTCATTACTGTCTCCATTTCCCTTTTTCTTTCATTTTCTTTTCTATTTATTTCTTCCATCCTTTCTTCCCTTTTCATTTCATTCATTGTATTTCACGGATCTAATATCAGCATTGTAGCTTTGAGATGTGGGTAAATAAATTAAAAAAAGTCCACACCTGTGGAATAACGGTTAGCGCGTCTGGCCGCGAAACCAGATGGCCTGGGTTCGATTCCCGGTCGGGACAAGTTACCTGATTGAGGTTTTTCCGGGGTTTTCCCTCAACCCAATATGAGCAAATGCTGGGTAACTTTCGGTGCTGGACTCCGGATTCATTTCACCGGCATTATCACCTTCATCTCATTCAGACGCTGAATAACCTAAGATGTTGATAAAGCGTCGTAAAATAACCCACCAAAAATAAATAAATAAATCAATTATGCAACAATACAATCATAATAAAATTCACCAGTTGAGTTGAAGATATGGCAAAGAATATATTTTGTTAATTCTGTTTCAAACTTTGTGCTTAGGCCATTCAAAGCTTTACAGTAAGTTAAATAATTATTATGCAGTGCAATGAAGACCTAATACAAGAATATTGAACTCCTTTTTATAACAGCTTAAACCAGGTATACTAAAAATGAGACATTGGATGTGCATATATGTGCGCAGATCGCCGGTCTGTGCGGACTGTATCATTAGCGTAGCTCGTACCAGTTCTTATCTGGAGGGGTGTACAATAATCTATCCTGTGTTTCTAGTATTGGATTAAATAAGCATTTGGACATTATAAACACACTTAGCAGAAGGAAAAGAAAACACAGTTATTATCAGTGTCTATATTTGATAATTGTAATACAATAAACATTAGACTTACTCAGTTATACTTCAGAAAGTAGTGGTTTGTGAAGCATAATTTATTAAAATGATTTTTACATAGTATGTGAAGAAAAAAAATATTGCAGTAATTTCGAAACAACAAAAAAAAAACACAGTATTTCATTTTACGTAGTAGGTACTAATTATTTTAAAGTAATAGACTCTACTCGTTCATTGTTCGTCAAGCATTACACTAGTATGCGATGAAATTACTGCCTCCAAAGTTTGAATGTTTTAAGGGTATTTTTGGCATGCTGAAGTCAAATTCGAAGCCAGAAAGTTCCTATCACGTACCATTTTTTGTTATTTTAATTTTCTTATAATATATTACGACAATTTATAGCGTAATTACTTAAACTATAATACTTTAACAACTGTAGTTTTAGTATGTTAAGATATGAAAACCAAATGTATTCAACATATTTTTAATATGTTTATATTGAAAATCAAGGATAACAGATGTTTCTCAGCAGATAGAGGGTGCAAGCGTATAAGGAAGTTAGGGTGAAATAAAGTGCAGCCTTGCCATTATCTTTATTTGTGGGAGATAGAAATGTCAGCCATATCTTGGTGAGAGACTCAACTCAACTCGTCTAGTTCCTCTCACATTTCAATAGTTTATGTTTCATGTGGAAACGAAACGAAATCAGTTTTTGAAGGTTTATTGTGTAGTAGAATGTTGACAGTTTTTAGTTCAGTAAGAAAGTATTTACCATGTCGCATCGAGAATGTATAAATAATCCAGACCGTTTTTGTTATATAACTTATATAAAATATACCCATTGCCTAAGCAGAGGCGTAATTTTACAGATTTTGTGAAAAAGTCATATCTTGCTTATTTTGGAATCAAACTTGGAGATCAAAGTAAAGCTTGGGCACCACACAAAGTATGTAGAGTATGCATTGAAGAACTTAATCATTGGATCAACGGCAGAAGACTGTTGCTATCTTTTGGAGTACCTAAGTATGGTTTGGACAGAGCAGTCGAACCATAGTAATGACTGCTACTTCTGTTCGTGTGATGTGAAAAAAATAAAAAGCAAATCGTGTACCCAGTTATTCGGTCAGCCATTTTACCTGTACCCCATGGGCCTGATGTACCAATCACTGTGCGACTAGAAAATCTTGAATAGTTTTCATCTGAGTCTGATGTAGAGATGAGGGAAATTGTGACGAGTGACAGTGACTATCTACCAGAGTCGAGTGCTGCAGAACGTGGCTTTAAATAAGGAAAGAGACTGTTTCAGTACATATGTGAGAAATTTCCACTACTATCTGAAGCAAATTAAAAGAAGATATATTTAATGGTCCTGACAAAATAAAACAGATGCCTGATGCAGTATTTAAAAATACTGTGGATGAAAAAGGGAAAGCAGCATGGATATGTTTCTGTGAATTTGTTTTAAAATTTCTTGGTAACAACAAGGGTCCTAATTACCAAAACATTGTGGGTAACACGCTCGAAGCATACAAGGAACTTGGTTGCAACATGAGTATCAAAATTCATTTTCTGTTTTCTCACCTAGATTATTTCCCCGAAAATCTAGGATTTTTGAGCGAAGAGCAAGGTGAACGATTTCACAAGGATCTGCAGGAGTTCGAAAGGAGATAACCAGGGACGAAGGAGCATCAGTATGCATCCTCAGTATTGTTGGATGTTAAAGCGTAAAATATCTGAAGACAAAAATAAAAGAAAGAGGAGCAGGAGGACTTCCTCAACTAAGAAGCAAGTGGTGTAATTTTTTATGTGATACATGGTGCTAATTTATACTCCAATAGTGAAGTAAGCAAGACAAAACAAAGCAAAAACACTCTAGTGACATGTATGAACAACCATACATATAATTGCAGCAAGTTGTGTGTTTTAAATATTGCTTTTGCATTTGATATAAAAAAGTGAAATGAAAAAGTTTGTGATGAAATTCACGTAATTATACAATACATTTAAAGTGATTTAGCAAACAAACCTGACGTGATAGAAGTAAACGGATTGTTATTATTTATTCGGATTATTGGTACACAAATATTGAAGAAAACATTATACTCTCAATTAATTACATGCAGTAGGGCATTGTAAAGTTTTTACACTGAAATCATTTCCTTGCTGTACGTCAATATAAAGTAACATTAATAAATGATATAAATTAAGCTTAGAATATAAATTCACATATAGTTTATTCGGAAAACTTTGAAAACAAGTATCCACAAGTTCGAAGCGTTAGTCTACTGAAAGAAATTAAAAGCTTAGTTCACAAGCTGTGAAGCGACGACATTCTCTTTATGTCAGGTTTAAAGATTTATTAATGTAAGTATATTAATATAATATTATTATTATTATTATTATTATTATTTATTTAATCTGGCAGAGCTAAGGCCAGTAGGCCTTCTCTTCCGCCCAGCCAGACATGAGATGGAAAATGTGCCATTATATATTTTTCCAGAAAATTTTTCCGCCTTGAAAATAGTTGCTTTCTTCGCTCCTTACAACGTCAGGAGCTTCACATGAATTCCTCACTATATTCTTATCACTTACCAGCCTATGAAATAGAAGTCGTAAGTCGTCTAACCTTTGATAGCTGTGTTAGTACAGACTCCAAAACAACGCCATTGTCAAGTTCGTTTTGCCGTGAGATTAAAAAAAAAGCGCTGGCGAATATCATATTTTGAGAACTTTACTAATCTTATCTAAACTGTCACAAGACTATTACATCGACATGGGCTGATGAAAGCCTTTCATTTTAAAATAATTACTGTTAGCTGAGAAAAAAATATATAACAATTATGTTATATGATTCGTAATTTCTCTTCTTCATTATATCTGTGGATTCCTCACTTCATTTTTCATAACGCATTCACAGTCACAGCACAATCAGCACCCGTACTGAAACTGTGTTACTGAAATAAAAGCTGATCTACAACTGCAGGTACTGTATAGCCCTGACGCGCTCCCCTCCAAGCCGATTCACTCCCTCCAGGTAGGGGAATAGCAACTGCACATCGCACAGAGACAAATGCATGATGTGCAGGGTTTTGGCATGCCTGACTTAAACAAATAGAGGATAGACGGAGATCTGATTTGTATCTTATATTAAAATATGAATGTTCCGATTAGTGTTACATGTAAAGTACCGGTAGGCCTATATTGATATTTTAACATTACACATTATCAGAAAAGAATTAATTAAAAAGGTGAGGACGAGATTTCTAAATTTTCGAAAATCTTCTATTTGTCATTCTTAGGTGCTTTCTTTTGTAAAACAAAAACATATTCAGCTTCAGATGAATTATCCCAGAACATTAATTAATCCTTGTTTTATTATAGAATGAAGAATGCAAATTATGTCATTTTCAGATAATTTACATCGCCAATTGAAGATAAGAACCTTAATGCATAACAATTCAGGAGTAATATATTCAATGTGCTCTGCACTTCGAGTAATTATGCAATTCCAAGCCAAGAAGCTCTGTGTTTTTAGATTTGTTTAGATTAATTTTATGTAATCGAATACTGAACACTGTTATGTGTACTAAATTTGATCACACTAGTTAAATCATTGTAAGTGCTAATTTATTTCGATTAAACAAAGCATACATTAGATTTACACTTCATCAGAAGTGTTTATAAATTGATCATATTTTACTTGAAATAAACACACTTGTATTATCTGCAAAGAAGATTATAATCTCAACCGAAATACATTATTTGTAGGTGAGACCAGGGATTAAGCTAGAAAATAAAAAATTGTAGCATACATACACAAATGAAAATTTTCAATTGTGCAAAATTCCAGAGGTTTGTGCAAAATGTTATAATATTATCAGATCTTCAGTAAATTACATGTCATTTGTATGTACTAAATTTAATATCTTAGATATACAAATAACAAGAACATTATTACGCGTACTGTCACTGATAGGATTACATGATACTTCAATATATCTGTTTGTTTCAACACATCATTGCTCCGTTGCAACCAGATCTATAAAATGAGGAGCAAAACGACCCTTGTTCATTCCCATAACTTTGTGGAAAATTACGAAAAACGTTCTTAGGTCTAAAATCCATTACCAGCTAGACAAGAGACATTATGGAACCAAAGAGATTGGGTGCATTTAGAATCAAATGGGAGCGTAAGAGTCTTTGATTCCAAAGCTGGAAATAATATTTTGCCACAATTTTGCTGTGGACAGGAGTCACTTTTAACGCAAGATTTTTTGTGATTAAAGGGCGTTGTGAAGCCAAATCAAAGTGAATATCGGCCACTAGACTGAAGTGTGACAATGTTTTTATTGTTGTCAAAAATTTGCTATAAATATACAGGGTGATTCACGAGGATTCACAGTCCCTTACGGAGCTTATTTCTGAAGACATTCTGAGCAAAAATTTCATATAAACATTTGTCTTAACCTCAATATTTTCAGAATTACACTACTTTGAAGTTGTTTGTAAAATACCATTTTTTAGTTTTAAGGGTAAAATAATATTACAGAGTATCATTTTCTTAATTAACAAGTATACTAAAGCTAAAATTGTGTTGTGAATTCCAGATTTTTTTTCGATTTTTAACTACAAAATTACATTTTTCTTACTCATTTATCACAACAATTGTTACAAATCACGCCACTCTTGTAAATTATTTAAGACTGTACATGAGGGGCTAGTTGCAAAATCAGATACATCACTAAAACATAATTTTTCAGTATGAAGGAAAAACGTTTGCATGGAACCAAGGATTTGCAACCAATTCTATTTTTCATCATACAAATCCATGTGATGTATCTGGCTTTGGAGCATAACAGTGCTATAGCAGTTGTAGAATCACATGAAGACATGAAATATAACATTAACTCATTTCGAAAAAAAGTGATGTACCTGATTTTGCAACTACACACCTCACATTAGAATGCATAATTAAACTGTAAAGAATCAAGTTCCTAAAGTCGTATGATTTGTAACAATTTTTGTGGTAGTGCGTAAGATATGTCATTTTTAGTTAAAAATTGAAAAATAAAATCTGTACAAAGCAATTAACATCACATTTTTAACTTCAGAACACCAGCCAATTAAGGAAATGATACTTGTGAATAGCAGGCCTACATTCTCTATTTGTAATATTTTTTTACCCGTAAAACTAAAGGAAATAGGTATTTTATTAACAACTTCAAATTAATGTAACTTTGAAAATATTGAGATTAAGATAAATGTTTATATGACATTTTTTGCTCAGAATGTCTTCGGAAATATGCTCCGTGAGTGACGGTAAATTCTAGTGAATCACCCTGTACATTAAGTACCTACCTGAAAGAACGTTGCATGTAAGCAATTGTATAATAGTAAATAAAGAGTATTTTGTTGCATTTTTGTTTGTAAAGTAAAACTTGTTCTAAAATATTACTATGTAGTATATTTTAGGCTTACATTCCGTAACCAATGACTATATCTGGCAATAAAAATAACACATTTGTCAATTGTGAAACGTTGTTTTATTTGTTACTTGAAAAAACTGACAATTTGCTACATAAAGACAGACGGTACCTACAACTCATAATTTCCTCGTCAATGTCCTAGAGTCCATACCTAAGGTAGAGCCTGTAATAAAGAAATAGATAATAACTTAGCTGTTCGAAGAATAAATAACAAGTCATCAAATTACCGTTAATATAAATTTAAGATCTTGTACAGACACCGACTAGCTCCGTCGGCGGAGGCGCTTGCCTTCTGATTTGGAGCTGCGCTCGGACGAGGAGTTTGATTCCCACTTGGGCTAATTACCTGGTTGGGTTTTTCCGAGGTTTCCCCAACCGTAAGGCGAATGTCATGTAATCTATGGCGAATCCTCGGCCTCATCTCGCCAAATATCATCTCGCAATTATCAATTCAATCGACGCTAAATAACCCAGTAGTTGACGCAGCGTCGTTAAATAACTAAAAAAATATTGTATATATAGAATTATACGAGGTATATTGTGTATATAGAATTATACGAGATACATATGACAATATGACAAATCAAAATAGATCAACTACTCGACAATACACAAAAATTTACGTAAGATGGCTGTCTAACGGAGAAATGAATATTATTATAAGAAGGAAATCAGATCTCTAAGTTAGTGAATCCTTTAACGGAATTATCGAATTTATTAGACCGAAAGCGGCTAACGAAGGAATAAATGCGTTCTTACAACTCACCACGCACTTTGAAAATCAAACTCTTTACATCCATGAAAACCACCAGACTCTTTATATTCTTACCCTCATTAATAAAGCACTGCTAACTGTGAGACGATTTCTAATTTTTGTTTCGATTATATTCATAGGCTAAACCCTCTTTCACAGTCCACTGTGCGCACAGTAAGTGTTGTGGTGTGTTCTATTACCATTTCCCTCAGTGGAAATTGTTCCTCTAGTTTGCTGATATAGCTTACATAAATTGCAACAGCTATTTAAAATTCAAATTCTGATATCTGTTTTAAAGTACTTTTTTGAATAGTGTCTACATTAACATTTAAGCAGTGGTTTGGAAAACTGTCCTTATCCATCACAGATGATTTTTCACTGAACATGAAAATCTTGTAACACGAAAAATTTAAGCGTTTAATGAAAGGAACCTCCTTCTGGGAAAAATTACAATGAAATAAATTGTTTCCAGATGTTTCAGAGTTGTAAAGTTATTTCAAATAATATTTTGGAAGAGGACAGTTTTGTAGCAAACCGTAGGAAAAGGAGAGTTTTGACAATGAACTCATCAGATTAAGATAGTTCAGAAAATTCAATTTTAAATTATATTTATTAGTATGATGTTTTTCACATGACACAGACTCCTTAATGCATTCTTTAACTGCCGCATTTCTCTTTGTCTCATATATTTTAGAGAATATATCACCATTCCTGTTTTCTTTAGGATAAAGTTCAGTGCTTAAATGTTTTCTACTTAAGTTTTGGACAAGGTATCTGGATATTCCCAAAATAGAAAAGAATGTTTTAGCACACACAGTACCTGTATTGGCCCTCGTTAAATTCTGACGAAGGTTGTACTTGTTTGCTGATGTTTTACGGAAATTGCTTGGTACTTTTGCTCGAGATGTTCTCTGTGAAACGCTCTGACAAGTGTACTTCACAAAATAACAGTCTTGATCTACTTTGTTCACATTTGCATAAAAATAGTAATAGAAGCGCCGAATACCCTGCATTCCTAGAGTTCCACACTTGAATGTCTTTGCTTTGTGTCCGCACTGTGGCATTCTTGGCAGTTATTTCGAATAATGATTCACTGATGTAGGAAAGATGGAGGCAGGTTGGCTACAGAGGCACGTTGGCACACCAGTTTTATTTCGATAGTTATGCGATTGATTGCAGCACCACGCAGACAATATGATCCCTGCTTTATAAAGCATGCTCCACGGAAGCGTCAGACGTTTGTGGCAAGCGGTAGATGAAGAAAGCCATGAAGTTGTTTTTGCAGCAAGATAAGTAAATTTTCACCGTCTCGTGATTATTTTTACAGGGTACATACCGGTATGTAATATTAGATGAACTTTAAATACGTCGTTGGAAAGTACATTTAATTGACTCTGTTTCGTGTTAATTTCATTTCGATCAATCATTACTCTAATTCATAATTTTTTACCTAAATCAAATATCTACACGAGAGGCAAGTTGGCACAGTTGTTAGGGGGCAGATTGGTACGGTGTTTAACCTACCCTGCTGTGTTACTTTAAATGGTTATATAAATTATACAATGGGTAATTTACTTTATCATAGAATTTGTTATTACATAAGTTCAATTTAATTGATTGTACATTTAAAAAATATATGCTCATTGCAGAGAATGAGAAAATTAGGATTTAAAAAAACTGACAGAGCAATTACTACTACTTATAATATGATGCCATGAGCTGTCAGTGCTCTAAAGTTAGAAAACAGAAGTGTGGCCAAGGGGCCAAGGACTTTAATATTCAATTCCAAGACTCCCACTCGATATTGTAGGTAAACTACGGATGAGAACATAAGGGAAAAACTGTCTATTGCGATATTTACTGACACTCCAGTTAAGAAAGCACTAGAGGAGAGGATATCGAAAAAGGATAATGAATATATTCAACAAAAATACAAGAGGACTCTTTAGTAGTGAGAAAAGAAATCTTAAGACCAGTCGAAAGACAAAGAATAATATTCAAGAAAGGAAAGGAACGAAGAAGACAGAGAGACATATTGCCTGTATTGTATTAAATCTTACTCAGAATGTGCACCAGGTGACAGTGCCTGGAGTATAAATTACGGCACATAAAAATTTTACAGAAGGAAACAGAAACTTTGTATACATAAACTCCTTTTCAGATATTTTTAATAAGATAATATGATATATAGACATTTACAAGTTCAAAATTAATTTTTCTACCTTATTTTTCTAGGATTCAGTCCTCCTTTTATCTGAGTATTTAACTCCATGGTTATATATTTATGTGCGTTCATCATATTGAATCATTTGCCTGTGTAAAGAAATAAATTATGAATTTTAACAAAATCTACTCTTACATGCAGTTTGCTCTTATTTAACATGTAGCCAATTTACCCCATACCATGTGCCAATCTGCCTCCACGGCGGGGTAAGTTGACTCAATCTGCACGTTTCAAAATAATAAAAAATTTCAAATTTAAATCTTGGTGAAATCTAAATTCAAATACCTCTCCACATAGCCAAAGAATCACGTAGAACAACCATCTTTAAAGATTTCATAAAATGCTGCAAATTACAGAAAAAAAATTGAGCTAACCTGCCTCCCTCTCCCCTACTCTTTGATAAAGATAATTCAATTAATCATAGTTGAGAAGAAAAAAGCTAGATCTGCACAGTGTTACATGAACAACATACAACAAGATAGGAAAAGATATCTTTGATTACAAAATTACATATATGGAAAAGGGAAGTTCTGCTGTATATAGGGACTTTTGCAGCAGCATTCGTAAATTATAGCAAAGCTATTATAGGAAAGAGAAGATTTTGACACAAATTATCACAATTTCTATATGTATGTGTAGGCCTACCAACACTAACATAATCAGACGAAAACTTTTTTTTTTAATTTGTGGAAAAGGACAGTTTAGCAGTCAGCTTCTCACTTCATTGATCTACCACATTCTGCTGATTTAAAAAATTCACGTATTTCCTTATTTTTATCCTCACCATAGCTGCTGTCATCAGCAGGCAGAGCATTTTCGTTACCGAACAAGTTAGGAAAGTTATCGGTTAGTAGATCCTGGAGTTTTAGGGTTAAACTCTGACCCTAAATGCTTACGTCAGGACGTTACGAAAGATATAACCTAGTTCGGTACATAATAATAATAATAATAATAATAATAATAATAATAATAATAATAATAATAATAATAATAATAATAATAATGGAGCATGACAACTGTAAATGGGATTGCTACTAAATTAAATGGTCTGTCCAGCTACTTTTTAACCACATAAACGCACTAACACTGCAAAACTAGCGCTGTACAAAATATTAGTGCTACATATAACAGAAAATATAATTAGATCGATAATAATACTGAACTAGCATCTATATACAACTTAACATATTATAGAACATAACAGTAAACATGATACACATTAAGTAAAGGAAGTAATAAAGAAATATTTCTGTCAGAAAGTGTATATTTTACAAAAGTTAAATCAAATTAAGTTCTAGCTACATCGGAATGGGACAAACTTGTGTTCAGAGACGAGTCCACTTACAAAATTATTTAAAAAAACACAAATAAAAATGAAATACAATATAACATAGACTGATAAATTAAAATAATATTAACACAAAAGTCTGAATGAAAATATAACTGACTCAGTATTAGAATCAGATCACAATACTGTATAGTCGTAACTGAAGTTTTACATAAACAACACTGACGATGGAGTGCTTATATTGTACTGTGATTCGTAGTCTATGTCTCTCCGTACCAGCTCGCAATAAATTCTACTCTGCACATGCATTCACATGATGTAATAGATGCACCAGAAGAAACTACTCGATCCGCTGAAAGTTTGGGAACAGAAATGCGCTCCCTGGTCATCAGTGACGTCTAGTGGTAAAAAATGTTTTCAAAATTACAACTTTATCTAAATTCCGTAGGCCCTCAGTTACGTTACCAATTAAAACATTTGGGTATTTTAAATTGTTAATTTGAAATAATTTCTTCGTTCCAGTGAGTCTGCATTTGATTACCAAATTCTAAGTCACGGCCATTGAATTTCTCAGAGATTTTTCACAAAAATTGTGTAATTTGGGACAAACTTAGATTTGATTTCTTTAAGTTGTAATAAATTAAAAATTAATTGCTAAACTAACAATTAATTAATTTTTTGTCGCATTATTTTAGCACTAGTCGCAAGATGAGACAAATGTTACTGCAGTTTAACACTTAAGTACTCGCGAACTATTTTGTGACATTAATACCATATAACACTGGAGGTCAACATGACGACTACTCAAATTTTAAATCCTGGTTGTTACAAAATCATTAATGTAGTAGGAGATAAAAATAATACAAACAAAGAAGGAGCGAAAAGAATATTCGCAATGGTAAAAAATTAAAAACGGACATCAATATTCTCCATTTAATATCTTTCCTCTATTGCAATTAATGGAACAATATCTCAGTTCTCACGTGACTGCAGTCTCTCAAACGTAAGTTCCAGAGAAGATCGTGCCTGACCATGATGTCTGTACTATAAACACATCAGAAATTTTCTATTCTGGGCGGAGGGAATTCTGGTTGCCAGAGGCAGCATTTGTCAGCAACAATAGACGTTCTATTACCTGTCACTCACAGATGCGTCACTGTGAAAAATATACATATATCGAATAAAAAAAAGAAAAAAGTACTTAAAAAGTAGTTAAAGGTCTCTAACCTAATCTGGTAGATATCCAATATATTACTCTAAAAACGGCGCCACTAAGAAATGATAATGTTCTAAATACGCTTTTATTCCAGTAGACTACATTCTTTACATATCAAGTTAAGTAAGTTTTAAGATAATATACAGAGTTTAAGGGGTATAAGTGCCATTATTTTAACTGAAGATTGTTCATGTCATAAGGCAGAAGAAATGTCCTCACAATTTATTCCTAATTGCAATATTTAACTAATTATTAAAGTTTGGCATTTTCTAAATGTACTGTACTTTCTTCATGTTTTTTGATGTACTCACTTCAAAGTTGTAGATCTTTGCAACCAGTCGATATCCACAATCAGAGCCTTCTTCAGTTACAAGGCGATGCCATACGTCAGCAACACTATAATTAACTGTCAAGCGGAAGCCTACGATACAGAACATGTGTTTGTGCTAATGCCGATTTTCAATGTAAATTAATGTTACAATCTAAGTGTGTGTCGATGGAATTATGTTCGCGGTCGTACCAAACGTTGATTGTTGATGTATTATAAAGTAAGTGCGCGTTGGCGATAAAAACAAGGCAATAAATGAAAATATGGCTGCAGTCTTTGGCAATGTTTACGGTTATTAATAATGACAAAGTGATTGATATTTCTTCTAAATATTAAATATTGTATAAACTACCACTTATTTGTGGTTTGTGGTGTATCAGAATTCTAGCCAAATTGTTGGGTCTCGCCTGTTATATCAATAAAGTTACTTTATACTTTATTATATGTCAATAGTTTCCTCTGTTTACATCTTTATTTTATTTGCATAATTTACATTCTTAGCTTCTTTCTGTAGTTATATTTATTTCAAATTATTTTTAAAAGTTTATAACAAATAATTTACGATAACAACCTAAAACTGGCTTTCTAGGCGTCAGAAATATGTGTAGAAAAGCACGATAGATAATCACATAAGATAATATTAAAATGTATCCTAGACCTTTCACGTAACAGGTGAAATATCAGAAAGTCGCAAAACTGTCAATTTGCTAGCCACAAATTTGTTAATTGAATGGAAGTTAAGAATACTACGTAGGAACGTACTGTACGTCTTTATTTCATTATTGATTTTATTATTTGCGGTGCAAGGAATATCTTATTTATTTATTTATTTATTTATTTATTTATTTATTTATTTATTTATTTATTTATTTAACTTTGTACTATCAATAAAAACATGTTTTTTGTAATTATTTTAAGTGACAATCTTTGTATGTAAGTAGTCTACTTACTCGTATTCTGAAGTATAGCTAATTGATTGCAATAAAACACTATTTTCGAATCCGTAACAATTTACATCACTACTCTGAATCTTGATCTTACATTTGCGCATAAAGCAATTACATCAATATCACTTTAAAATCTCCCTCCTCCACTCAGCGTTGCCAAACCTACCCTTGCTCCGGCTTGTAAATGAAGATGGCTCTGCTATGCCACAGTCCCACGCCACCAAACAATAGACAATAGAAACAAAATATACTTTGATTTTCGTCACTTACAGTTAGCCAGGACTTCTTTGTAAACCACGAGTTGCAGAAAGTTCTCTTTTTATTGCCATCCGCCTGTGTAAAACTGAAGTCATTAGGTTAATGTGTGCCTAGTCGTTTAACTTCAAGTTTATCTTCTAATTTTAACGAAGGAGACGATGTTTTTAATAGGTAATCCACTTTATTCATGTTCACATACTTCGCTCGCATGCACTATTCAAAGTTCACACGGACACTTCTAGAATTAAGCCACTGCTCAATGGCACTACGACTCACAGTACAACGAATAACTACGACTGTTGCTAGGCGGGCCAGGCTTGTCGGGCCCCAATGAGAAGCATTATACTCGCAACGGTAACTTCGTAACATTTCGTGAATTTCCGTCAGTAGTGAACATTGCTTACCTCGCTCCATGGCGATTGAGCGCTAAAGTGATTCAAGTTGTGGGGTCCTTTGTCGCGGGCCCAAGCTCACAATATTAATTTTAATGTCATAGAAACTTTGACGTTTTGCTGGCACACATCGCGTCATGTAACGAAATTTACTGAAACAATTATGAATGCAGTACACTGTCCTGAACAAAATTTAAGCAATTTAAAAGCGCAAAAGAAAATACATAAGAAGTTTTAATGTAATGTGTCATCCACCTAAGGTATCTCGTGCACATATAGGCCTACCCTCTCTTTTAAATGGAATTCTCGTTCATGTCGACAGAGAATATGATCAAGGTCGCGGAATTCCCAACAGAATTAATCTCAAGTCACAGACTGAATGGTGGCCTTGCAGCGAAGTGAGAGGAGTGGAGAGGAGAGGAGGCTAGAATGAAAACGTAGAATACGTAGCAAGAGAGAATAAAAGGAAAGGGGTCGAAAGGAAGAGAAAGCATGACAAAGAAAACAAGAATGAAAAGTAGGAAGTGTAAACGAACAAATGAAAAGACAGCGAAGCAAATAAAGAAAGGAATGCTTTATATATATATATATATATATATATATATATATATATATACACATACATACATACATACATACATACATACATACATACATACATACATATAATGAAAAGAAACGAAGGATAGCAAATAAAGACTGCAGTAAAGAAACAAAGAATAGCAGGTAAAAGGCTTAAACTTAGAATTTTTATGAGAAAGAATAAAGGATGGACATTGGTTGGGTTACTGACTGAGAAGAAACTGCCTACTGAAGGATGCACTGGAAGGAATGGTGAATGGGAAAAGAATTAGGGGCAGAAGAAGATATCAGATGATAGACGACATTAAGATATATGGATCATATGAGGAAACAAAGAGAAAGGCAGAAAATAGGAAAGATTGGAGAAAGCTGAGTTCGCAGTGAAAGACCTGCCCTTGGGCAGAACACTAAATGAAAATGAAATGAAACATAATGGACGGGGAGAGAGATAACTATGTGAATGGTTTCTTTTGGTGTAACAGTTGTATGATTGGATAAACGGGTAACTGCAGAATGGGAGAAAGATATTTATATAGGCAAACAAACATATCGTCGTTGTTCCTCCAATAACTCCTATGTGCAAAATATAAAATTTGTCAGTAGGAAGAACACATTTATTCATCCTATGGCACCCGTACATAGGAGACTGTGAATTCTTACATTTTCGAAACAAGGAAATATAATTACATATAGGAGATTTTATTATTTGCTGTATCACTATTTAAGTTATTTAATAGAGCAAACATCTGAAAATCGATAAACATGTCACATAGGAGTTATTGCAGAAACGACGATTATAATAGCATCATAGCAAGGGAATATTAAAAAAGATCAACGAGAGCGAGCAAATACAAAATTCAAAGCTTCAAGAAATTGCATCAAATAATTTTATTCTGAATCAATGTTTTGAAAAGTACAGCTGTGGAGTGACGGTTAGCACGTCTGACCATGGCATAAGCCTGGTTCGAACAAGTTACCGGGGATTTTTTTTTTTTTTTTTTTTTTTTTTTGCAGAATTGCGGGGTAACTTTCGACGTTGGACTCATTTCGCCACCATTAATTCACATATCACCATCATCATCAATATCATCATCCATACCATAGCACCGAATTGAGTTCATGGTGCAGCGTGCTGTACTTGCACAAGAGCGCGGCCGTTCGGCTATCCAATCATTCACAGAATAGGAGTGTTAAGGCCGGTATTACACTATCAAAGTTCTTTGTTTAAAGAAATTTTATACAAGAACTTGGATGAAAACCATCTTGGATCTTTCTTTGACGACTTCCTGGATGCCGTTACGTTTGATCAAAATTACCATGGCAACGGCTTGAAAATGACGGATGAACATCAGCTATCATGGGGCAAATTTATGACACATCAATGATTTCTAGGTAGATTAGTGAAATGGCACTTACCAGTAAGACCGGCACATGTTTCCTTCCGAAGACAATAATAATAATAATAATAATAATAATAATAATAATAATAATAATAATAATAATAATTCATTGCAGTCATACAATATGCAATGTCACATTGTATATGCAAAAGTAGAGGTCATATACATGATCAATTAAATTAAGGACAATACAATATATTCAGATAAGTTGTAAAATAGGTTATTACATAACCATGACATAACCTGCAATTTAAAATTACTTCCATTTAGTTCCTTTAGACCACACCTGTGGAGTAACGGTCAGCGCGTCTGGCCGCGAAACCAGGTGGCCCGGGTTCGAATCCCGGTCGGGACAAGTTACCTGGTTGAGGTTTTTTTTCCGGGGTTTTCCCTCAACCCAATACGAGCAAATGCTGGGTAACTTTCGGTGCTGGACCCGGGACTCATTTCACCGGCATTATCACGTTCATTTCATTCAGACGCTAAATAACCTAGATGTTGATACAGCGTCGTAAAATAACCCAATAAAAAAAAGTTCCTTTATTTCAACAGGCAATTTATCAGAAAGTCTAATACCAATAATGAGGTGACTGCATTCAACGTTCTCAACTAAATACTGGAATGTGCAGAAGTCCATTCTTAGGTACCTACCTCATATATGACTCCTTGAACGCATCTTAACTCGGTCCCGTTTTCTTCGTGAGAAAAATGTGAACTACTCAGCTCGGTCCCGAAGCGTATACTGTCAACAACCCACCTCTGTCGCGTAGCATATAGTCTCAACAACCCTGTTATATACGAAACCGTACATAGCGACAGCCTGAGCAAAGTGTACGGTGGTGTGGTATCCCTGTTAATAAACATCGATACAGGCCAATGAGTTAGAAAGAGTGTGGGAGAGGACGAGCCGTACATTAAACACGAGGGATGCACAAGGTTTTAGTTACAACTTTTATGGCGGAGGATTAATTGAAATTATATTTTCAAAAAACACACAAAACAAAAGAACACAAATTGCATAACTTTATTATACACACATTTTAACAAACAAGCAATTGTAATGTTGAAATAATCCAATATAACTAATCAAATTTTGCTAATTATATGATGTTGCTTTCAAGCAGCATTTTTTACGGCCATAAATAAATTTCATTCTCTGCATGATTAATATAATATCACCGTCTTCTGTGGCCGAATTAACAAAACTACAGTATACTGATCTGAAGTGACAACACTATTTCCTAAACATAATAATAAATCCCTTCTCAAAGTTCAATTTATTCAGGTACAGTACAGAAGACGGTAATATTATGTTAGTCATACAGAGAATGAAATTCATGACCGTAAAAATGCTGCTTGAAAACAACATCATATATAATACTATGTAGCAAAATTTGATTTGTTATATTGAATTATTTCAACATTACAATTTCTTGTTTGTTAAAATGTGCATATGATAATGTTATGCAATTTGTGATCTTTTATTTTGTGTGTTTTTGGAAAATATACTGTTAATTAATATAATTAATTGTAACTAAAACCTTGCGCATCCCTCGTGTTTATCGTACGCCTCGACTTCCCCCCACACTTCACCTGCACTTTGTTTACGTTTTCACTGTGCCTAAAAGAGACGCCCTACTGTACACGTAAACTGTGACAAACAACGTCGACACTAACGTCAGACTACTGTTCACTATGATTGTGCACAGTACTTTGCTGGCTTAGGTTCGGCTCCTACAGCGCGCAACGGGACGGCTGACAGGTCATTTTGCGTTCTTAACAAAATGTACCTACGAGAGTAACGTCACATGTCTAAGCTCCGTTGTGCATCAACCTATTGCCGCCGTAAAGGTATCCCAAGCCCGCCACCTAGATAATATAACTCTGCCTCGCAACCCATGGTTAACCCAACATTTCCTGACTTTCTTCTTTTGTGTGTAGCTTTTATTAATAAACCCAATATTAATATCGGGCTCACACTCGCAACAATGGCGGCAGTTCCCTCGGAATCCATATTTGTTTCCGCAGCATTCTAATAGTATACTCAAAACTGGATTTGGTCAAACAACTTTGATGTAGTGTAATGGCATATCTTTGATTCTAACATTGCGTCAAATCTTGTTCAATTTCTTTGGTCAATATTTGATCAAAGAAATTTGATTGAAATTACACTATCAGTGCTAGCCTTCGACTTCCTCCTCAATTAATACTTGTTAAAGAAACTGAAGTAATGTTTATTATAAATTAAATAATGCAGAAGAAGGAATATTCTACAAACATTAGGACGATCAAACGTTCACTACTTTCGGAGACAGTCCCTCATTTTCAATCATGTCTCCAAGAATAAAACACCTCAATTTTGTTCCCGGAAAACGATTTTGTCCCTTCAGGTTTATTTTTGTTGCATTAACATTTTACTTTTAGATGATAACTTTGATAAGTATATTAGCGAAACTATTGCTATTGTTTTATATTTTTGGACGGTATTCCCTGCCATGTAGCTATTGTTGGTCCCTATCACCACGGCATGGGGCGTCCTCATGTTGCGGATAGAGGAGACGGCCTCCAGATATGGAGGGTAGGTGGTCCTCCACTTGGAGGTTGTGCGAAGGGCTAACAACTCATCACCATAAAAATAGCTTAATATGATATCCCAACATAAGCCTTGGATGGGAACAAAGTATAATATGATTATGTCTCGTGACCAGAACATAGTACGAAATGGAAATATAAAAATAGGAAATTTATCCTTCGAAGAGGTGAAAAAATTGAAATACCTTGGAGCCACAATAACAAATATAACTGACGCTCGGAAGGAAATTAAACGCAGAATAATTGTGGGAAATGTCTGTTATTATTTGGTTGATAGCCATTTGTCATCCAGTCTGCTCTCAAAAAAGCTGAAAGTTAGAATTTATAAAACAGTTCTATTACCGGTTGTTTTATATGGTTCTGAGACTTGGACTTTCACTTTGAGAGAGGAACAGAGATTAAGAGTGTTTGAGAATAAGATGCTTAGAAAAATATTTGGGGCTAAGAGGAATGAAGTTACAGGAGAATGGAGAATGCACAACGCAGAACTGCACGGACTGTATTCGTCACTTGACATAATTAGGAACATTGAATACAGACGTTGGAGATGGGAGGATAATATTAAAATGAATTTGAGGGAGGTGGGATATGATGGTAGACAATGGATTAATCTTGTTCAGGATAGGGATCGATGGAGGTCTTATGAGAGGGCGATAATGAACCTCCAGGTTCTCTAAGTAAGTAAATCCCCTGTTGGATCAAAAATATCTGGCCACTCTATTCTAAACATTTCCTTCAGAACTGCCGCAGAGCCTTGAATGAACCCCAATTTCCCTTGTATGTACTTATTCTGCATTACAGTTGAAGACGACGGTGCATTTGGCAGACTTTGACCTAAACTTGCCATCCGTAGCCGCTCTCCCTAAACCCACACCCACTTCATTGTGCAAGTTATAATTCTGTTAACAGGGTCCAAACAAAGACGACAGTTACAAGTAATTTGAATTGCCTATCAACTTACCCGCATTCAATTTGCATCCAACTGGGATTGACTAGCCTTCTTGCAGTACAACAAGGATGTTCTCGAAGTTTGGACTGGAAAAAACAAAACATGTTTATGTATTATAATTTTAAATTATAAACTAAAGCGGTATACAATAAATAGCAATCTAAATATTTGCAAATCATCACTTTAATTAGAATAGTGACAATCCAAGTACAATTCAGTTGACTCAGAGTATATCTACGTTTTCTTACTGCATGTTATCTTAAACGGTAATCTTGCGATATCAAGTGCCTGTTATTAAATTGAGGATAGGTGGTTATTGTTACAGTGAGATCGTCTTGGTGACAGAGAGATTATATTTTGTGACTAGGTGATAGCGAGAGGATATTTGTTGAGATGAGGTCGAGGATTCACTGTGTGGTAACCTGACATTCACTTTACAGCTGGGAAAACTTATGCACCAAATTAATTTAGGCCTTTAACTTGAGCATGGACTAAAAACACGAATTCCAGCCAATATAAAAGAAGGTGACACATTTTCTGATAAGTTTCACTATTCAATTATTTTATCATGTTGCCAAAGATGTTAGAGTTTAAAGTTTTTTTTTTCAACTATAACACTGAACAACAGTGAAATTTTTCGAGTGAGAGGGTGCACCTTTTATATGCTTTCGTGCTAAAATCGATGGTGAAATCCCTGGTTCTCTAGCAATCTCAGATTTAAAGAAAAATCGTAATTTACATTTTGACTAATTAGAGTTCAAAGTAGCCATTCTGAATCCAACATTTCAACATCTTTCACAATTATCAACCTACCTAAAAACTTGGTAGACATCATGTCTGAGTCTATAATACGAGTATCTTAAACGGCACGTTTAAGTGTCATAAAACGTGCAAATATGATTATAATTTGAGCTACACTTAACAGGGTGTGTTTTTGCATTAATTTATAAGATTCACATGCCTGCACTTGGAAGTTGTATTAATAGGGATGTCTGCTTGGGATTTACTTCAGTAACAAATTTAGTTGCGTTTAGTTGTTTTGAAGTACGAGGCGCATCCAGAAAGTAAGTTTCCCTATTTAAAAAAAAAAAGAACACACACTTTCAGGAAAACATTTATTGGCAACAGGTACACCAATGTTTCAGCTATTTTTCAACATAGCCACCATCAGAATTGAGACACTTGTCGTATCGTGGGATCAAATTTTGTATCCCTCTGTCGTAGAACTCTGCCGCCTGTGAATGGAACCAGCGTGTGACAGATGTCTTCAGCTCTTCGTCGTTGCCAAAACTCTCACCGGAGGACAGGAATTTCTTGAGGAGCAAGAAAATGTGAAAATCGCTGGGAGCAAGATCAGGACTGTAGGGTGGATGATCAAACAACTCCCAGCCAAATTCCGTCAAAACAGCTACTGTGCGCCGAGATGTGCATTGTCATGGAGGAGCACAACACCTGCAGTAAGCATTCCAAGCCTCTTGTTTTGAATGACACGTCGCAATTTTCGCAGTGTTTCACAGTAACGGTCAGCGTTCACTGTTTCACCTCTTGGAAGGAAGTTAATGAGCAGAATGCCCTTCCTGTCCCAGAATACCGTGCACATCACTTTCCATACCGACAGCGTCTGTTTGAATTTCGTCCTGACCGGAGATCCACTATGCCGCCAATGCATTGACTGCTGCTTGGTTTCCGGGGTGAAGTGTGAAATCCAAGTATCATCGCCCGTGACGATCCTGTCGAGGAACTCATCGCCGTCATCGTGATACCGTTGCAGAAATGTCACTGCTGCTCCTAAACGTTGCATTTTGTGTTCGGATGTCAGGTTTTTGGCACCCACCTGGCACACACTTTTTTGAACAGCAAGTGCTTAGTGACAATCTCATGCAACAAGGATCGCGATATTTGCGGAAAATGGCTGCTCAGCTCCGTATCGTGAAGCGACGTTCTCCATGATGCACTGCCGCACCAGCTCAACACGATCATCATTGATGAGGGACGGTCGCCCACTGCGCTCTTCATCATGGACACTTTGACGACCTTCGGAAAACTGCCTACACCAGCGACGCACCATCTGCTTACTCATGATGTTCGGCCCATAGACCTGACAGAGCTGCCGATGAATTTTAATTGGCGCAATGCTTTGTGCATTAAAGAACTTTATCACCGATCGAGCCTCGCAGGCGGCGGGAGAAGGAATAAGAGCTTCCAATTTCGGACCACTGCTGCCACGCTACTGGCACCAGGCGGGACCTGTCCGGCTTGCATATGATTGATATAGATCTGTTACGCATGCGCAATTGACACGGCTAATTACGTTTACTTTCAGGGGGAAAAATCGGGAAACTTACTTTCTGGATGCGCCTCGTACTTATTACCAGTCTTATATTATTTAATGTTTGTATGTAAATCAAGGAGAATTAAATTATTTACCACCAGGTCCAGAGCTCTCAAAGGCAAAGGCAGAATTGTTAGGATCGAGGCAAAAAGACTGGAATTAATCATACTCACTCATTCATAGTTTCCTGCCCAAGGGCAGAACTTTCACTGCAAACCCAGCATTCTCCAATTTTTTCTATTTTCTGGCTTCCTTTTAGTCTCAGCATATGATTCATATATCTTAATGTCGTCTATCATCTGATCTCTTCTTTTGCCCCGAACTCTTCTACCGTTCACCATTTTTTCCAGTGCATTCTTCAGTTGACAGTTTCTTCTCATCCAGTGACCCAGCCAATTCCTTTTCCACTTCCTCATCAGTTTAAGCACCATTCTTTCTTTACCCAGAACAGAGCTTCATTTCTTATTCCCTCTGTCCACTTCATACGTTCCATTCTTCTCCAATCCACATTTCAAATGTTTCTAATAGCTTCTCTTCACTTCGTCACAATGTCCATGTTTCTTCACTCCACATAAAGTATTTCACTAGTCTCTTCCGTAGTTATTTTTCCAGAAGTCCGCAGAAGATGTTCCTTAGCCTATTTTTAATTGGTTATTTAATGAAGCTGTATCAACTGCTAGGTTATTTAGCGTCGATGAAATTTGTGATCGCGAGATGGTATTTGGCGAAATGAGGCCGAGGATTCGCCATAGATTACCTGGCATTCACCTTACGGTTGGGGAAAACCTCGAAAAAAACCCAACCAGGTAATCAGCCCAAGCGGGGATCGAACCCGCGCCCGAGCGAAACTTCAGACCGGCAGACAAGCGCTTTAACCAACTGAGCCACGCCGGTGGCTCCTTTTCCTATTAAAAGCTTCCTTTGTAGTATTACTATCCTCCTTTTGACTCACTTACAGCAGCTCATGCTACTGCTTATAGTACACCCCAAGTAAGCTGTCCACTTGCTCCACTGCCTTATTTAGAATCTGCAAGTTTACCTTCTTTATTTTTCTTCCGGCAACAATGATCTTCGTCTTATTCGCATTTATCTTCATCCCATACTGCTCACAGGTGTCATTTAGCTCCGGTAACATATCCATTAGTATCATCTCTTCTTCTGCTAAACCCCATATCATCAGCAAATTTTATACACTTTATTCTTCTTCCTTCTATCATTCCTTTCAAGTTCTGAAACCAGTTCTTCACTAAATCTTTCAAGTAGATGTTGAACAAGGTAGGTAATAAAGGACATCCTTGACGTACTCCTCTCCCTATTTTACTTCCTTCAGACATTTCTTCTCCTATCCTGACTTTGACTCGCTGTTTCATATAAAGGTTACTGATCAACCTCTCCTCCTTCCAATCTACACCAATTTGCTTTAGGATTGTCATAAGCTTATTCCAATCAAATCTGTCAAATACCTTTCCTAAGCCCACACTATAGGCTATGCACTCTATTTTTTTTCTAAGTATCTTTCGCAGATTGTTCGCAGTAGTCCAGTTGCATCTCTCGTACTTTTTCCTTTCCTGAAGCGAAACTGTTCTTCTTCCAACTGTCCTTCCATCTTGGAATATAAACATCGATGGAAATTTATCATATAAAGACCCTAAAATTTGAGTGTTATCGTTTATGGGGACAACAGTGTTGTTATCATACTTTATAATAGATGGGTTGCTCTCTTATTGTAATAATATTGTTCTTTTGATGAAAACAATAAGTATTACATAAGTTCAAAAATAATGTAGTTGCTCATAATTCTTAAAAATTTAGTTTAAAACCAGTGTTACTCAATAATGGAAACACGCAACCATCACCAATTGATAAGGAAGAAATAAAAAAGAAAATAAAAACATAGAAAGTTGTCTTACGAAAAAAAAAGATGTTCTGTACTGAACACAAGTAGTAAATAAGTACTGATTGGAAGGCGATAAGCATTCTTGCGGACTTACATAGTGGATACACAAAATACTGTTGCTTCCTGTGCAAATGGGATTGTCGTGGTAGATTTAAGCGCTATATTAGTCAGTATTGCCCCCTCAAACAAAACTTGTACCGGGAGAAAAAAAAAATCGTATACTTACTACCTACTGATTGAAAGTTTCAAAGTAACTTTGCATCCACTTCATAATAAGCGGAACTCGTTAAAATCTTCTTACAAGGAAATTGATAGAGATTGAAAAAGTATAGGTACTTGATTAATAAATTTTCTCGGATCACTGAAAACAAAACAAAAGATGGTGTATTTGTTGAACCTCGGAGTATTCCGCTTCACCATATTAGGCATCAACACCATTTCGTCCAATCTCCATTTCTCATATCACAGCATTCCCAGGCCGCTGCAGCTGGCTGGAAACGTATGTACATTTTCATATTGTCGCCAAAACCAACGGACAGATCAAGATTCTGAAATGTAGAATGATGCAGCACAGATATAAAACGGGTTTACTGCCTCATCACTAGGGGGCGGATGTTGATGACTTAAATATCTACTTAAAATATCATTAAAATGCTCTTAAACTAATGGAAAAATGACATGAAATTAAAAGAAAATTACATTTAAATATTATTCACCACACTCGCACCACAACGTCTTAAAAATTAGTCATCTTTTTCCAATAACTGCCTTGCAAATGTCGGAGAGAGGAGGCAACTTCCTGGAATTTGGCTGAGATAAAGGAAAAGAATATGCAACAAAATGAAGGTTTTAAGGGAAAACTATAGATTTTAATTAGGGTTTACAATATGTTTCAATCGGAGGTGGTCCATGTCAGTGCCTTCATTCTCTCTCTCCTCCTCCTTCCGCGCTTCACTCTTGCTACCATATCTTCCAGATGAGGGAGTGTGAATGACAAAACAGATTGTGGGCACAGAGTGCATTCTTTCAATCTTTGTGTTACAAATATTCTCTACTACAGTAAACATCCCATTCGAACCATGTTGAGGACACAACGTCCTATCCAGAACATGGTGAAAGTTTCCCCCTTTCCAAACATAAATTGAGACTCGGAATCCAAGAGGGGCCCAATATTTAATCACTTTAAAAATTTATTTCTCATAGAAAATAATTAGTAGAAGATTGTTGCCATGGTTATATGAAAATATGTAATGGAGATGTACTTACGAAACAAAAAATAATTAGTCAGAGGCATTTTGTAGCAACAGCGAACATTTTTTTTTTTCAATTTCCCAAAAGTTTGATGTAATGGACTTGGGCCCCTCTTGGATTCCGGGTCTCAATTCTAAAAACACTCTCGTACCGACAAAAGAACAGTAGCGGTCAAAGTTCTCACTTAAACTAAGCTGCTGCCAAGCATTTTATATTACTTCCGTTGTGTGAAGTGAAGCCTTCAGTGGGATGAGGGATGGACTTTAGAGTCTGTTCCAAACTATAAAACTCAAACTTCACTGCTATTCACTTATTTAGTAGGTAATTACTACAGACTTATTTGGTTAGAAAATGATTTAACAGACCTATCGGTAAAGAAGAAAGTGAAATGCATTCCAAATGATCTAAAAGTTCTTCAAAGTATTAAAAATAATAAAAAAATGCCGAAAAAATATAAAAATGACCTATTAGTCTAGAAACGCCAAAAAATGCAAAAAATACAATATATGAAATTATTTTTTACGTTGATATTAACATAGAAAAGATTTCTATATAGATATTTGATAGCCGTCCCAACCGGGGTTTAATAATCGGCCTCCTAATCAATTCTAAATTAATATTTATATTTAATTCAATTTTTTCTTTAATAGCAACCCTAGTTAGGTAGGCTATCATTGAAAAATTTATTGGAAATGCAATAAACAATTTAGGCTACAAGACAAATCACATTTTATAAAGAATATAAATGATGATTAATTATGTTAATCGATGACTTCAGTGCAGTGGAGGATATCATGTCCAGGGTGCATTGTCGTAATGTGAAAAATAAGAAGATGACTTTTCATCAACATCCGCCCCCTACTCATCACCATACGAAATTAATTTCATACTTTATTTCATATATTATTTTCCTATTTATAACAATCCTATATTGGGTATAATCTATGCTTGTCTAGGTGGATGACGTGAATATATTAGGAGAAAATCCACAAACTATTAAGGAAAACACTGGAATTTTACTTAAAGCAAGTAAAGGGATAGGTTTGGAAGTAAATTCCAAAAAGACAAAGTATATGATTATGTCTCGTGACCAGAACATACTGTAGTACGAAATGAAAATATAAAAATTGGAAATGTATCCTTTGAAGAGGTGCAGGAATTCAAATATCTTGAAGCTAATAAATATAACTAACACTCGGGAGGAAATTAAACGCAGAATTAATAGGGAAATGCCTGTTATTATTCGGTTGAGAAGCTTTTGTCATTCAGTCTGCTCTCAAAAAAGCTGTAAATTAGAATTTATAGAACAGTTATATTACCGGTTGTTCTGTATGGTTGTGAAACTTAGACTCTCACTCTGAGAGAGGAACAGAGGTTAAGGGTATTTGAGAATAAGGTGCTTAGGAAAATATTTGAGATTAAGAGGGATGAAGTTACGGAATAGAGAAAGTTACACAACGCAAAATTGCACTCATTGTATTCTTCACCTGACATAATTAGAACATTAAATCCAGACATTTGAGATGGGCAGGGCATGTAATCCATATATATATATGCATATATATGCATATAGAGTGTTAAAATAGTTGAAAATCAGGGGGAAAAAGACCTTTGGAGAGGCCGAGACGATAGATGGGAGGATAATATTAAAATGGGTTTGAGGTAGGTTGGATATGATGATAAAGACTGGATTAATCTTGTTCAGGATAGGAACCGATGGAAAGCTTATGTGAGGGCGGCAATGAACCTCTGGGTTTTCTAAAAGCCATAAGTAAGTAATAATGAAATTAAAAAGTTTATACCGTTAATTAGTTTGTTGCATTATTATTGTTTCCTGGAAAAAAATACTTGTATTATTAGAACACAATTCAGCGTTTTTTTTTTTCGAATAAAATTTGTGTTTCATACATTTCAGATTTAACATAACATTCTTGTAAGTATTATAACACAAGTTAAAGTCAAGAAGATGTGAATTAAAGACATGGTCCATGTATATAATGCCTGAAAATAGCTATTGATCCTATGCGTGTTTATTTTTAAAATAATGTGTTTAATCAGTAACTACAGTCAGTATATTGATATTCTATCTCTTTGTTGTTACCTATTGCTTTAAAAAGAATGTGTTTAACTTGTAATTTTAAGCCAATTTTTCTACTATTCCTTTACTGTTTACATTTGTTTTTAAATCTTTTGTATTGCCCCTACTATTATATATTGCCCTTCAAGAATTTCGTTATTCGTTAGTTACAAGTCATTACTTGTGTTATTATTTCAATTATTGTACTTGTTCCCAAATCACGTATGTAACTTGTAACTGTAAATCATTGCTTGTAATATCCCTTTATTACTCTTAACTGTTCCATTGTTCATGAATTAAGTATTAATTTGAAAGTGAAATTCAAACTTTGTTATATTAATGTACTATTGATTATCTTTTTAGGTCGTGTATTTACTCTGAAACGGTTAGACATTCTTGTATATCTTTTGCATTGATTATTCCTCAAACATCTCATTAATCTTTAACAGGCTCCATTCTTTCATTAAGGTGCATTCTTCTACATAATTCATGTGAATTGTAACTGTGACCACAATTTTATATTATAATTTTACTATAGTTTTTTGGTTATAAAATATGTATTTTGATGCCAGCTATAACCCTAATATACCTCAGGATGAAATAGGGTTTATTAAATTGGATAATAAAAAAAAATACAAGTAAGCTTATTAATACTAATGAACATAATGCAGCTCATACCAGACAGACCCATTAGCTATACTCTTGAGACAGGAAGGAGTCCGGCGTCACTCCCAGGTTTTGGTAGTGACGTCTAAACTCTATGGGTGCTATTCATAGACATTTCGCTAGCTCGCGCTACGAGCATTCTAAACTAGCCCCGGCTATCGACGGGTTACTTGTACAGAATTCATATCATATCATATCGCTAACACTGGTTTATGAATACGATAAAAGTTAATTCGCTGGTCATCCACCGGAAGCCCGGGCTAAGAATGTCTATGAATACGGCCCTATGAGACTCCTTGGATAGTGCAACTGCTTTGAAATGACCTTGTCCTAACTTGGGCTAAACAAAATCACTCCCCAACAGTACCCACCTTTACCGATCGATGTAATCATCATAGAGCCAATTGGCTAGTATACATCCATCGATTCATAGAGTCATTCTACCTAATTGAGACAACTCATCCTACCTAAGGCGTTAAAACAAATGTCGGGATGAACCCTAAGAGAAATGGGCCACGGACCTATATGCCCTTCCCTATAAAGTTCCCCAATTTCCGATAAAACTACGTAAATGCCCTGGTTCAGCTTCTATAAAATACCAGTTACATGGGCGAGGTTACTCATCTCTAGTCGCATTGCGAAAGGACAGGGAACCTTTCAATTTGCAGAATTAGAATTCGCGGCGCCTCTTCCGACGGCCTTCACTTGCTTCAGTCATCGAATAGCAGACGAACGAATCTTCTCGACTCCACCTGCACTGGAAATAACAAAGTTCCTTTCAATGTGCATACTTACACTTTCCGCCAGTTCTTCGTCCTGTCCTCCTGATCACATTCCGCTCCCCTCACGTATGTGGTACCTAAGAAGTTATGTCCATTTTCGGCTTTCCCCCTTCGAAATTTTCTAGAGCTCCTTCACTGGAGCAGCGTTATCCGGAGTGAGGCAAGTGGCCAACGGGTTTGGAGCTCACATATTCAGTTCTTTCAGCCTGAACTCTTTGCGAGGACGCGTTTTGCGTATCTTTTAAATTTCTCCTCCCATTTCTCCTCTTTCAAGTCAATTTAGCTCATCTTTCTGCAAGCTTTTCATAAAAGATCACTTTAAGTCACTACATTAGTGTAATTTGCTTCTGTATTTTAGGATTTCTTGCGCAACAATAGGTACAAGTTTCCCACACAGTTCATTGTATGTCAGCTTTCTGACGTGCGCGAGTTTTTAGAATTTCATGATGACTGTGTTCAGATGTAGGCTTTTGGGTGTTCCATCATGTCATGGACCTTAACATTTCAAATGTTTTGGAACTACATATAGGTTCCACTATCAGATACGACCTGAGGGGTCACGTATTCTGTTGGTTGGGCTGGTTATGTCTGGCTGCTCCAAACAACTGAGCGGAGCTATTAATCCGTGGTGGATAATACTGTACCATGTCCCTCTCATTGTACAGAGTAGAAAGACATAACGAGCCCAACATAATAGGCGATCCTTGGGGTGAATCTATTTATTATTCACCGCGAAATCCTAAAAACTCTTATAATAAATCTCTATGGGGAAGAAACACACATTAATAATATTAGAAAATTTTAAAACTTTCTTTTAAAAAGAGGTAAGATGTTATGCTGTGTAATATTCCTTCTTAGGTGCTCAGATACAAACACGGTAACAAAATTCTCTCAATTATATCATAATGTAAAATAGTTTGCTGCCCACAGAATCTACCGACGTAGCTTACTAGTTTAGTTTTGTTGAGAGACAGTTTCACATAGTAAGGGAATTTAGATTCAATTTCACGACACATTTATGAAATTAATGTATCTTGGTAAAGTTTATCAGTGTGCGTTTTCTGTCAAGTCGAGTGAATATGAACTAAACATCCCACTTTTGGTGCTGGAAAACGTATAGTCTGAAAGTTAGAAATGACATACTTCATTAACTTTCATTTTTTTTTCGTTTCATTTATTTTATTCCATAGATCTTACATTAGCAATTAAGCTTTAAGATGTGGAACAAGTCAAAATTTTACAAGATTACAAAACAGATTAATTCAATTTACAAGCATACTTTCGTTATGCTATACAAAATTATATTGTGATTTTTATTTAATAGCAACAATGTAATTTATTCGTCACAACAATAATTCCTTTCTACAATTCACCTTAAACGCTCTCGTCAACAATTGGATCTTCACTCAACACAGTATTCGTTATAGCACTCCACCGACGACAATGACAGTTTACTTGGACTATTACGCACAACAATGAACTGTTAATCTTAACTAATATTTACAAAGCACTATTTACAAATCAGAACTATCAGTTCTCAGTTCTTCTATCTCAGTCACTCGAGTTCACGGTATCTCGAACCACAGACCTTCAGAGACAGTTCACTGTACTCGAACTCGGGTCCCTCCAACTGCGGTCCACTGCACTCGAACTCAGGTCCCTCCAACTGCGATCCACTGCACTCGAACTCAGGCCTTCGGATGCTGACGCAGATGCGGACGCACACTCGAGTCGAACTCTGGCTTGCTTGCTCTGGCTTACTCACTGACTGAATAACTGAAAACTCTGCTCTAGTTCGCTGGCGCCTGCTCTTTTATAGCAAAATCATAGTTGCGAGAACCTTCTACAGGTGTGTAGAGAATTATCTCAATATCTCTACATCGACAGACGTCTGGAATAGTCGAGAAGGTCGTTCCACATCCACTGCGTCAAGTAGCAGCTGCGCGCAGACTCGTTGCGTTGACGTAATACACCCTCTCTCTTCTCTCCACCGCGCGACGTCACTCAATGTTCCGTGGAGCCTGTGCGATCTGCTTTCTTGCGGGACGCTGGTCGTGAGTTCGATTCTCACGTCGCTGTCACATTGCTCCCTCCTTAGGACTGCTCGTCTCGGGCAGTCCCTTGGTAGGCTGCTAGTCGGTCCAACGTTTGGGGTCCTCCGGCTGCTCCCTCCTTATGGTGGCGCCACCCCATCCTTGGCTTGGCTGGGCAGCGATACTCGTACAGCGTGGGCGCCATCTTGCTTTTCCCCTTGGCCCTCCAAGGAGAGCTCGCTGGCCACGGGTTGGTCCTCGGCGTCCATCAGGAACACTTCATCCCGACCAAGACGGAGTATACGGCGCCGGACGTCCACCGTCGCATTGAGTAACCGCATGGCGTCGAGTCCCAGGATGACGTCTTCAGTGATGTTGGCGACGAACACCCACATCTCCAGTCTCCTCTTTCCCAAGGTCAAGTCCAGGAAAACCTCTCTTTGGATGGGCAGGTTCTCGCCTGAGGCAGTACGTAGCTCATACCGGCGCAGCGGCGTCCTCCCAGGTAGTCCACGCACGACTTCCGGTCTGGCGATAGTGAGCGACGCACCGGTGTCTACCAGTACTCTGCATGGGCGGCCTCTTATCCATCCGTCAGCAATCAGCCCATCGTCGCATCTTCTGTCGACCGGTTTCAGGACGAGCCGAGGGGACGGTGATGATGGCGCCGACGTGCTCCTCCTAGCATCGGCCCCCTCTCTCTCCTGACTGTTGCCAGGTCGGTCGCAACTCCTCCGCAGGTGCCCAGGTTTACCGCAGGACCAGCAGGTGGGCACCCGTCGTCTCCGTTGCTCAGGCGACTGTTGGTTTCTCTCGGTGTCAGCCACCTCTCTCTCCTGCCGGTGGCCGGAGCGGTCGCAGTCCCTCCTTAGGTGTCCCGGTCTCCCGCAGGACCAGCAGTTGGGCGTCCGTCGTCTCCGCCGCTCCGTTGACTGTTGGCGCTCCTCGACGTCGGCCACCTCTCTCTCCTGCCTGTGACCGGATCGGTCACAGTCCCTTCTCAGGTGTCCCGGTCTGCCGCAGGACCAGCAGGTGGGCGCCCGTCGTCTCCGCCGCTCCGTTGACTGCTGGCGCTCCTCGACGTCGGCCACCTCTCTCTCCTGCCTGTGGCCGGATTGGTCACAGTCCCTTCTCAAGTGTCCCGGTTTGCCACAGGACCAGCAGGTGGGCGCCCGTCGTCTCCGCCGCTCCGTTGACTGCCGCTCAGGTGGCTTCGGTTGGCGCCCCCCAGCATCCGTCGCCGTGACGCTCCTGATCCAGTGCGGTGCTGAGACTCCCGCCGCCGACTTGGCCGCCTGCATCCTGAGGGCCGCCGCCAGAGCTGCGTTGATGGTGCGATGCTCTGCCAAGAGTAGCTGTTGCTTTATTTCCGGGTCTCGAACTCCGCTGCCGAAGGTGTAGGCCGCCTCTCCAGCGATGAAGTCATTAGGTAGGCCCCTGAGCGCCTTATGGGCCAGTTGTTCCACCGCCATCGCGAATTCTTGCAGGGACTCGCCTGACTGTTGGACCCTCGTTTTCAGTTGGGTCCTGAATGCTGCAGCAAGTTGATGGTCACCATAACGTCCCTCCAAGGCCGCCAATATCTCAGCGGCTGTCCCATCTTCTGGAACGCTGTGAAGAATCTCCGACGCCTGTCCCTGAAGCGCGGCCAGCAGCTGAGTAGTTTTCTCTGCTGGCGTCCACCCATTGTGCTCTGCGATGGCCTCGAACTGGCGACGGAATATCGCCCAAGACGTCGTACCGTCGAACTTCGGCGTCTTGACGTTGTGATGTCTGGCTGCAGCCGATGGTTCCGCAGGGGCACTATATGGAGTCCTCAACTCTGTGGCCGCTTGTTGCATGGCACGTCGAACCTCCTCGGCAACTATCTGTTTCTGTTCTCTAGCCTGGCGATCCACCAACGCGAGAATGTGCTTGTTTTCCTCAGCGTGTTTATCCATCATCTCACTCGTCTTGTCCAGCAACTCGGTTGTCTGCTCTTGACGACGCTCGAGATCACGGATTTTGCCATCGAAATGGTCTACCTCCTGTCTCAATTCGGTTACTGTCTCGTTTATAGTTGTAAAATTCTTGTTTAGGTTGTCAAGATCGGCTTTGAGTTCGTCTTTCACGATGGCGACAATTCCATCTACGTGGGCCGAAACGCTTTCAATTTGCGAAGTGACGTCATCTTTCACTCCGCTTATGTCGCCTTTCACTTCACTTATATCGTTCTTGACCTCACTGATATGCTTGTTCATGTCGTTCATGTCGTCTTTCATTTCTGCTTTCACTGCACTTAAGTCGTTTTTCAGTTCTGCGATGGCTTGCAGGATCAGCTGTAGGTTCTCCATTATCGATAATATCCCGGTTCTGACACCAATGTAAGTTTTATTTAGTAACAACAATGTAATTTATTCGTCACAACAATAATTCCTTTCTACAATTCACCTTAAACGCTCTCGTCAACAATTGGATCTTCACTCAACACAGTATTCGTTATAGCACTCCACCGACGACAATGACAGTTTACTTGGACTATTACGCACAACAATGAACTGTTAATCTTAACTAATATTTACAAAGCACTATTTACAAATCAGAACTATCAGTTCTCAGTTCTTCTATCTCAGTCACTCGAGTTCACGGTATCTCGAACCACAGACCTTCAGAGACAGTTCACTGTACTCGAACTCGGGTCCCTCCAACTGCGGTCCACTGCACTCGAACTCAGGTCCCTCCAACTGCGGTCCACTGCACTCGAACTCAGGCCTTCGGATGCTGACGCAGATGCGGACGCACACTCGAGTCGAACTCTGGCTTGCTTGCTCTGGCTTACTCACTGACTGAATAACTGAAAACTCTGCTCTAGTTCGCTGGCGCCTGCTCTTTTATAGCAAAATCATAGTTGCGAGAACCTTCTACAGGTGTGTAGAGAATTATCTCAATATCTCTACATCGACAGACGTCTGGAATAGTCGAGAAGGTCGTTCCACATCCACTGCGTCAAGTAGCAGCTGCGCGCAGACTCGTTGCGTTGACGTAATACACCCTCTCTCTTCTCTCCACCGCGCGACGTCACTCAATGTTCCGTGGAGCCTGTGCGATCTGCTTTCTTGCGGGACGCTGGTCGTGAGTTCGATTCTCACGTCGCTGTCACAATATGAGTAGAATTCATATCAAGTAGATTAATTCAAACTGATGAAAGCGTGTTACTTATGGAACTAGGACTCATAGTTAAAATAAATTAACACATATAAGATTTTACTTTGAAGTTTCATCCATCACCCCCAGTATGATCACACGGAGAAATGCATTGCACAGTGGTGTACATTCGTAAATTATCGACACAGGAACTACGACGTCTATCACTAAAGCAATATTATGTAACCGTGAGAAGCATCCTTGACTTCAACAGACGTTAGAATAAAAAATAATATATAAAATAAAATAAAAATAAAACAATATATATTTCTGTACATGGTTCTACAGTGGAATCAAAATCTCCTGACGTTTCGCTAGAACCAATAACGTGCAAGTACGACGTTGTCAGACCTACAGATCGGGTGAGCAATCGAGCAACTGTGATTTACTTTAATATTATGTGAAGAATGTAATTATAGCTATTTTCTTTCTGTAATTGGTATAGTAGCAACTGTCATGTATTTTAAAAACATAATGTGATGTACCTATAGGCTATGTACAGTAGTGGCGAAAAAAATCGGACGAACCATTGTAGCTGATTTCAGAGCCTTGTTCACTCCAGAGCACAATAGACTGGTAACTAAGACTTTCGTTGTTCGAATCCTGCCTAGGAAGGAAACGTTTGTTGTTCCTTATTCAAATGTATGCCCAATACTTTTCGATTGTAGCCATATTTTACTACTTAATTAACTTATTATTCCCAGAACATGAATTTTACCAGCAATCGAAAAGTATTGGGAATAAATTTGAATAAGGAACAAAAATAAGTTTCCTTCCCAGGCAGGATTCGAACCACGAAAGTTTTAATTACCAGTCTATCGTGCTCTGAGTGAGACAAGGCTCTGAAATTAGCTACAAGGGTCGGTTCGTATTTTTTTTTTCTGTACGTATATTTTTGTCGAAGTTTAATCAAAATTTTGTAATAAAAATTACATATCCTTACATCTAAATAAAACTTCACAAGATTTGTTCTAAAATCCTTATTCAGCTAAAAGCATGAAGGGTTGGGACAGGAGTGCAAGAGAGGCCAGTGAACTTCAAGGGCACAGATCATACAAGGGGCAAGACCGAGCGAGCGAGACAGATCCGCTTCTTCAAAGCAGACTTAAGTTCTTGTCACGCTGGACAAACTTGAACTGAACATAGAGCATGAACTGCACGAGACCATCCTTATGTTGGAAAGTAACAAACCTTTTAGCACGCTTCACTTACTGAGAATTGGAAAAAGGTTCATCGAAGAAAGAGGAAAAGATAACTATCTCCCTTATAAAACAGTCCAAGTTAGCAGACGAAATTATTAAGAAAATTATCCTCATGAATCCATTTCTCTCAGATTGTAAGTATTGTCAGAAATGCATATAAAAATGACATCATTCTGCTCATCGTAAATTCCATAAGGTCCCCTATTTACGATTAGCAAAATTTCTCTCTGATATGTTCGAAATTAATGTGGAAAATTCACTACACTATGTGAAAAATTCTCAATTACCGGTATTGATTGGGAATTTATATAAACTCAAACTAAAAGAGTGAGATCTACTAGTTAGTTTTGGTGCTATTTCATTATTTACCAGAGCTCTTTTACAGAAAAGTATAAAGTTACCAGATATCAGTGGCAGCTTGCCCATAAGGGCTTCAAGACTGCAGCCTCCCTGACATTGTAAAGTAAAAGTACATACGGTACCGTATTTATATAAGTTTTAGAAAGTTATATACCTGCAGGCCTACATTCTTTAAAGATAGACTTATATAAATAAATTATATTTGAATCAGAGAAATCGACTAATAATTATTATTAATATTAATATTATAAATATTAATTAATATTAATAATCAATTATTGATCTAGGTTCAAAATGTTTTATGTGTAACACTGTTAAGGTAGAAACACATTATTGCTACGGCACGGCACGGCACGAAATGTGATTTCCTGTGGTGTCACGTTCTGCATTCAATGTGTGGCATTCGTTTTCTCCATTTATTTACGTTGCTTAGAATCACACTATTCCCACGCCACGGACGCCACGTCCTCTCCTGTGCAGCACTCGTGCCATCACGTTTAGATTTTCTGTCGCACCGGACATTGTCGGACGGTGGAGAGCAGGTGCAGATTCATTATGGAGGAATATATCATTGAAAAAGTAAGGCAATATGAATTTATGTATAATTTTAAGTCATCCAATTACAGAGACTTAAACATGAGAAAAGAAGCTTGGGAGGAAATAGGAAAAGAGATGAATTTAAGCGGTGAGTACTGTATGTTAACTTATTTCCAAGAGCTATTCCATCTCAAATCGACCGAAATATAGATAAAATTGACCTTAAAATTTCTAAATACAATGAAACTTTTTTTGTACGTAGAGAACAGTGATACAATGAGTATAAAAATGCGAGGTTTTTTACTGATCGATTTCATATGGAATAGCCCATAAGTAAATCATCAATTCAACTTAACCTCATTATTACTACTATTTTATTATTATTATTATTATTATTATTATTATTATTATTATTATTATTATTATTACTAATATTATTATTATTTTAGGAGGTACATCAGTGTAGATGCGACCATACACATAAAAGTGCATATTAACAATGACTACAACAGCTGTACTGTAGACATTAATCTTAATTTTGTGATCTACCTCGACGAACAACATTTAATTGCCAAGGCACTGAGCCTAGAGAATTAAAATATTCCTTCAAGGTTTCTCGCACTTGAAAAGACTCGTGTGTACTGTTTCTTCTCAAGTGGTCTAGGTTTCTTAGGGCACAGGTTGGTAGTGAAAGTGCTTGCACATCAGGCTCAAACATATTGTGACAGCGACGTGAGATTCGAACTCACGACCAGCGTCCCGCAAGAGAGAAGATCGCGCGGAGCACTTTGGGACGGCGCGCTTCGGAGAGAAGAGAGGGGGTGTATTACGTCAACGCGACGAGAGTGCGCGCGCATCTGGTGCTGGTAGAGAGGAGAGGGCTCTGGATTTCTCTGGAGTACAATCTCTGGAGACGCGTCGAACTTTCGAGGCTACGTCGCTGTGATTATAAAAGAAGAAACGCCAGCGAACTCGAGCAGTTTCAGTTTTCAGTTGATTAGTCAGCCAGTCAGTGAGCAAGCCAGAGCAAGCAAGCCAGTCTTGTGTACCGGAGTTCGACTCGAGTGTGCGTCCGTAACTGTGCCAGCATCCGAAGGCCTGAGTTCGAGTGCAGTGGACCGCAGTTGGAGGGACCTGAGTTCGAGTGCAGTGGACCGCAGTGGAGGGACCTGAGTTCGAGTACAGTGAACTGTCTCTGAAGGTCTGTGGTTCGAGATACTGTGAACCCGAGTGACTGAGCTAGAAGAACTGTGAACTGAGAACTGATAGTTCTGATTTGTAAATAGTGCTATGTAAATATTAGTTAAGATTAACAGTTCATTGTTGTTCGTAATAGTCCAAGTAAATTGTCATTGTCGTCGGTGGAGTGCTATAACGAATATTGTGTTGAGTGAAAATCCAATTGTTGACGAGAGCGTTTAAGGCGAATTGTAGAAAGGAATTATTGTTGGAAGAATAAAATCCTATTGTTGAGTTGAATTAAATTTACAATATTGTCTTTACATAGCATATTATGCAGGCAGCATGACGCAAGTACAATTCTATCGACCATGTTCGGTTGTATCTCCATATATCTTCGAAAAATTCTCCAACGAGCAGTCAAAATTCCGAATGCATTCTCGACCACATTTCTCGCTCGGGAAAGTCTATAGTTGAAAATCGTTTTTGTTTCGTCTCATCTAAATGGTGCCTGCCATATGGACGCAGAAGATATTTTTTTTTAGTGGAAATGCTTCATCCCCAACATTTATGTGTGGTTGTGGCTCCCCATTTTCAACTAATGGAGCATTTTGTGGCACATTTAAAGTATTAGATTCCAGTTTTTTCCCAAAGCGTGAATTAGCAAAAGCACACCCATCACTGTTTCTGCCGTAAGAGCCTACATCAATTGTAATAAATTTATAATCCGCATCAACCAGAGCATTTTCGATGTCTTCTTCAAACTCTGGAACTACTAACCCATTCACCTTCCTCTCTGCTACAGAAAGCTACTGAATAAAATAGCGACTGAACAGATTGTAAGTTTAGTGTGAAGTGGCATGGCGTGGCGATAATGTGCACACAACGCGACACAGCACGTGCCTTCCAACTTATATGATCTCACAGGAGAACACATGCCGTGGCAATAATGTGTTTCCGGCTTTATTTTAGGAGGATAGGAACTGGCCACCCTACCCCATTACCTCTTGGCTTAGTTGCCTCATAAGTGATGCCTTGTTGGTATCATATGTGAGGTTCAGACCTATCTTCGGACAGTTGACTAAACAACAACAAACTGTAATTTTCTTAACTTGAAAATTGTCACGATTATGCACCTAAACCATTTGTCGCGTAGTAAAGTTGTAGACCTATTTTTCGGGAACTTAAACGCTGAAATATGAAACACAGATCCACTATTAGAATTACAACCCGATACACAACACGAATGGCCCATTTCACGACGTAATTAACACAAGAAAACACCATAAAAACACGTAATCATGCTTGGACCGTCACCGGCGCCATTTTGGACACTATCGATACCTAAATTAAGATCTGAGTATTGGAGACGGTCTTGGTACAGTAGAGGAGGCAAGACCTGTCCTTTGACCTTATCATGTGCCATGGCTTTATCACCAATAGATAGGGAAGGGAAAGATCAGTTTCAGACTAAGAGGAACTTCCGTGTCAGTAGATTCGTGTAATAATAACCATCCTAAAGAAACTCTCTTTCTGATAGCTCATTCTTTCTCTTCTCGCATAGCTCACATGCCAGGTCAGGGGTTCCCAACCAGTGTGTCGCAACACTCTGGTGTGTTGCTCAGCTCCATGGAGTGTGTCGCGAAATTTTGGAATTGAAAAATAAATTTTATGTCATCCAGAAAGTCTCTTTACAACTCACTTTTTATTTGCAACGAAGTCTTTGATATGGTACATTTCATTTTGAAACAGACTTTACCAATGAAACGTGAACACCTGCAACAATGCTCAGTTAGTTTTTCATTCTTTCAACCTTAACCCTTTGATGCACGCATTTGGGAAGGAAATAAAAAATTGTGTTTGCAATGAAATTAAACTTTTATTTGTCTAAGAGCAGTATCTCAAATTTAAAAAATTGTAAAAACTTCCATTTTTTACACAGAAAATGGGTGGTTTCATGGTAAAACCACTATGCAATACTGCAGAACACAATATCTTCATACTTATTGCGAACGATACAAAAGGAAACAGTTCCTGGTTTCATTAAGGCAAAATGCCACTTCACATGTGTTGCGTGGTAATTAGAAAGGAAAAGAATGGTCCTTCTATCCTTCACTTGAGCCAGGACACTCCAGCATATGACGTACGACTATCACTCTCACCACGTTTCATGTCGCGGTCTCTTCTTTCGTCGTGTGGTAAACCAATACGCTCATGTCTAACTGTACCACATACATAGATATTTTGCTGCCTTAGAGATCATCAGATTCAAACTTGTGAAAAAGATGTCAAAAACACTTTGTGATTGTCACCAACCATCTCTTCCTTGTAGCCATGATGAATAAGCTAACACAAAAATGGAACATTTTGTTGGATATGGTAAGCATAACTACCCTGTTTGCATAGTGGTTACGTTTTGAAACCACCACATTATTTCTATATTGACGCCAAATGTGTCGAAGAAATTACAATCTTGTTACTGAAATATGTTCTAAAAGACCGAAAGACAAATAATACCAAATAGAAACTTACGTAACTGTGATATTTTACCATACAACTGAAATAAAAACACGTAGCGAGTCTTCCATACCCCAACTATACACACCAACATCGGCCATTTTAGTGGAGCAACATAAATATAGGGAAAATAAAATTCTTCTACAGTTACTAGGGATCAGTGAACGCAGCGCAGTAGTTTTGAAATAAAAATCACTCTGTAAGTAGGCAGGAAACTCAAATTTAAAAGGTTGTTATGTACTGTAACCACTGCGCTTCAAAGGGTTAAGGCCACGTACAGAGAAACGCAGTGCAATCCACCAAGCGCAAACTTCACATTAATTTAAATAGATGAGTTTTCAAAAACGATATTAAAAATATTTTATCGGACATCCAGCATATATAGGTTGGGATTTTTGACACATACTTTTCTTTTTTTTTTTCTAATGCCACTCAAGTTGCTGCTTGTTCTTATAGAATTTTCGATTGCATGTTAATATAAACCTATCTACAACACTGGATGTCCGACACTACGCTGTTTTTCTGGCGGAACGCGCTGAAACGGCGTTCCGGCACTTTTTCGTTGCATTTATCATCATAGAATCGAAATATATGTGAATAACCATGTTTTTAATATAATTTTTCTTTAAATTCTGCTTAGATCTTGAAAGTCTTCATCATCATCATCATCATCTGTGGTCATACAGTTAGTTTATACGATGGAAGAGTAATGGAACGGAGAAAAATTCTCACCGGCGCCGGGATTTGAACCCGGGTTTTCAGTTTTACGTGCTGATGCTTTATCCACTAAGCCACACCGGATACAACCCCGACGCCGAACAGAATCGTCTCTGATTGAGTTCCAACTCTTGGGTTCCCTCTGGTGGCCGCCCTGTGCACTACGTCATAGATGTCTATGAACATCGGACCGAAGTCCACACATGTGCTCAGGTGCACTCGTTATGAGTGACTAGTTGGCCGGGATCCGACGGAATAAGCGCCGTCTTAAATTACTTCGTGATTTACGCATATCATATATTATTTCAATGTACCGAAGTACATATGATATTTCCATGCAGATATTCTGCGTCATCATACGATGGAAGAGTAATGGAACGGAGAAAAATTCTCTCCGGCGCCGGGATTTGAACCCGGGTTTTCAGCTTTACGTGCTGATGCTTTATCCATAAGCCACACCGGATACAACCCCGACGCCGAACAGAATCGTCTCTGATTGAGTTCCAACTCTTGGGTTCCCTCTAGTGGCCGCCCTGTGCACTACGTCATAGATGTCTATGAACATCGGACCGAAGTCCACACATGTGCTCAGGTGCACTCGTTATGAGTGACTAGTTGGCCGGGATCCGACGGAATAAGCGCCGTCTTAAATCACTTCGTGATTTACGCATATCATATATTATTTCAATGTACCGAAGTACATATGATATTTCCATGCAGATATTCTGCGTCATCATACGATGGAAGAGTAATGGAACGGAGAAAAATTCTCTCCGGCGCCGGGAGGGAACCCAAGAGTTGGAACTCAATCAGAGACGATTCTGTTCGGCGTCGGGGTTGTATCCGGTGTGGCTTAGTGGATAAAGCATCAGCACGTAAAGCTGAAAACCCGGGTTCAAATCCCGGCGCCGGAGAGAATTTTTCTCCGTTCCATTACTCTTCCATCGTATGATGACGCAGAATATCTGCATGGAAATATCATATGTACTTCGGTACATTGAAATAATATACCTTTTAGTTTAGCCTTGACCTCCTTAAGAATTGCCGCCCAATCTTCCCTCTCTAGGGCTCTCCGTCTCCATCTCTTAATTCCTGCTTTAACTAGATCATCCTGAACATCATCCAACCATCGTAGTTTAGGTCTTCCTGCTCTTCTTTTACCACTTAGCGTGGCATCTAGTAATCTTTTAGGAATATTACTATTGTCCATTCTGATAATGTGGCCCAGCCACTCCAGCCGTCTAATTTTTATATCAGTGACAATACTTGGATCTTTATATAGTTTTTGTAGTTCAGAATTGGTCCTAATTCTCCACTCTCCCTTATCATAAATAGGGCCATAAATTGTTCTTAAAATTTTCCTTTCCCACGTATTTAAGATGGTTATTGCTCGTTCAGGTAGAGTCCAGGTTTCGCTTCCAAAAGTCGCCGTAGGTTTAATAATTGTTTTATAAATCCTCACCTTCATTTTTTTTAGATATATCTTCTTGAAAGTCTTAGTTGGACGAAAAGGAAGTTAAAAAGATAAAATTCCCTTGCGGTGAATAGTAATCATCTCCCCGTCCGCTATAAAATATTCTACACAGAGTTCTACCGCCTTTTTCTCCAGAAGAAAAATACTAGTTATTATTATTATTATTATTATTATTATTATTATTATTAATATTATTATTATTATTATTATTATTAATAATAATAATAAACTCAAATAAGTGTGTCTTGTCGCGATATCATGGGCGTTCAGTAAAGTGCGTCGTCAGTCAAAAAAGGTTGGGAACCACTGTGTTAGGTCTTGCCTCTTCACCTATACATCTCCCACAAGGTCGGATGAATTTACCTTTACCTTGTGTCTTGCTTGCCCTTTTTTCTTAACATAACTACAGTAATAAATTGTTGTAGCCTACATATGTGGAAGCATTTTTATCCAAAATCTAGTCATAAACCGACGACTAGGATGTAAAGTCATTAAATGAGACCTCTAAATGTGCTTCAAAAGACTGTTTCCTTCACCATGAAACATCCTGTGTCAACACGACACGAGTGTGTGGTAGTCCTGTAATCACAGAGCGAGCAACTGTCCCCAGGTGGAGAGTAGCAGAGGGAATAAAGTTTCTGATGTTCTATTCATGGCGTCTGCTGAGGCATATAAATCATATGCATTATCGACTGCTGAAGCGGCCAAGTCCCACTTCCGCACAGCGACTGCAAGAAAACACTGAAGTCCTATATTCTGCCGATTTGTTTTATTCGAACAGGGGTTTGTATGACACTCGTTACCTGTAAATTCACCTGCGTTATATTATAGCAATAAGTGAAAGATTCTCACCTTGTGGAACTTGTTCCCACCTGAGGAATGAAGGATTTCTTAATTTATAACCGCGTCTATAGAGAGTGGTTTGTAGGTTTTAGATTTCACAGGAAACGATGGTGAAGCCATTACACTCATAATTATTAGTAAAAGATTCCTTTCTCTAAATGCTTTAATATTGTTTGTGGGTTTTATTGTTTCTGATATGATAATAGGCCTACCTTTTATTTTTGGTTCTGTTGCAGGTTATAAAGTTAATGTGACAGTGCTATTTACTGTCTCTTGATTCCTTGTGCAAATCTTACAAGCAAATGTTCTGATGGGGACAGATAAAAATGTTATTTTTTTCTTCCACCATGTCAATAATGGCAAAAGAAGTGCTTATACAAATTTTGGCCAGTCGACCAATTACGAGACCGTCCGGAAAGTGATTTTCCCTGATGCCATTTATAGAAAAAAGCACAATTGCATGGAAATATTTATTGAAACAGATACAGTAATTGTTGCGCTATTTGTCAACATATTCCCCACTGGAATTGAGACTTTTGTCATACCATGGGATCAATTTTTGTGTCGTAGAAGTCAGCCGCCTCAGATCGGAACCAGCGTTAGACAGTGTCTGCACCTCTCTCTGTCGATCCCATTATATGAGAAATGTCTCAATTCCAATGGAAAATATGTTGAAAAAATTGCTGTGCCTGTTCCAATTAATTTGTCCAATGATATTGTGTTTTTTCTGTTAACGGCCCCTGGCGAACTTATTTTTTTACGATCCTCGTAATTGCGATCGAGTGGCCAAAATTTGTATAAGCACTTCTTTTGACATTATTGACATGGTGGAAGAAAAAAATAACATTTTTATCTGCCCCCATTAGAACGTTTGCTTTTAGCAGGTGGGAGGAAGCATCTCACGTGTATTATTTTTGCGTACGATATGATCAATGCATTCCCTGCTTTCAATAGGCTATATATGATGCATTATGTGTTAGCAACAGCAAAATATATCGTATATAATCGTTGTTCTCTGCAGGCAAGAGCACTCCTAAAATTAAAATATATAAAGAAGAAATGAGCTTAACTCTTGACTGTCTAGTGAAAGTCACCTTAACACTTACAACCCGGAAGACTTATGCCACTATTGCACACAAATGCCTAACTTTTAACCAGAGGTTCGTATAACTGAGCAATCGGGTAAATACGTATTGGGTTCGTTAGCCGAGCGGTTTATGGCGCATTATATATGTCCGATCAGTATATCGTGCCTAATATCGTGTCTAAGATAGCAGGTTCGCGTCCCGCCATTGCAGTCAATTGAGCCTGTGATAAAGGATGGGGAGGTCCCATGTAAAGCAATCGGTGTAACGGTACGCATGGAAGCTGACGGGGTTTCAGTTAACTGCAGTTGAAATGATTTTGCTCCTTAAAAAAAAACATTACAAAAAAGATTTGATTGTTTTAATCAAGTGCAATGTCCTTAATGTTATATAAAATTAAAGAATATCAACGTATTTTATACATAACCTACAATTTACAACATATTATATCACGTCATGACCATAATACTAGCTGGCCACTGTAATGGACGCACGGCTTCTAGAGGTTAATATGCAAAGTAGAAAAAGTTCATTATTTGGGGCAAGACCCCGCACAGTATGCTTAGAACTACGTTGTAGGTTTAAACAGGAATACGTTAATTATATGCTGCTAGATTAAATTGCCTTCTTACGTATTGCTTTCCTCACCACTTGAGCAATGGTGGAGTGGTTTAAAACAATGTGGTACTCCAGCTTTATCACAGTAAAAACTGAAAATATGTTTCACCTACATTTTTTATTAGTTCAAAATGCACTTTAATATCATTTTACATCTACGGATGAATATTCTAATTATTATTAAAATAAAGACTGTTATGAAACTTACCGCACGGTATGTCGGTTTCAGGTAGCTTTTACGTAGGGTCAATTGATCAGCAATATTTCTCTTCGTGTTTATCTGTAAAAGTATGCTCAGGGCTTCGTTGTATAGCTTCCTCCAAAGAATATTGGCAGTTGTAATAACATTACAAAGATCCTAAATAAAGTTTTCTTTGGCTCTTAACATCCCTCTTAAAAGATGGTCGAAGAACTCTTGTTAATTTTTCTCTCCTTGATGTGAGAAACAGTGATCTTGTGCCAATGTAATAGTCCTTTTCCTACATCTCACTTGAAATAAGCAAGAGAAACTGGGCTAAATTGGATTGAAAAGAAACTTAATTATATAAAAAACACAGCTAATAAATAATTAAGCATTACGAGGATCGTTTCAAAAGTTAATAGCCTAACATAGAAATTAAATTATGATTATTCTGAAATAATCTTTATTTCCCAACATAATCTCCTCTGAGGTTCACACACTTGGTCCTCCGGTGCTGTTGCTGTTATGGATTGTCGCTGCCACGGTCGACCACAGAGGCGCGACGGGCATATCTAGCAGGGGAGGGATTACCGTCTGCTGCTGCTGCTGCTGCTGTTGACGGACCCGCCCGAGTTCCATGCGTGACACCGCACGGGGCTCCCTCACAGGGGCTCGAGCCTGCTGCTGCTGTTCCAGGAACAGCTGCTGTTGCCTGGCAGCTCGCTCTACCCGCTGCTGTCGGAGCCACTCGTATTGGAGCGTCCGCTGTTCCTCGAGCTCTGCCCTCCTCCGCCGGGCCGCCCTGCTCGATCCTTCTGTGGCATCCCTAACTTGGAGAGCTACAGGACAACCTCCGTAGTTGGCGGTGTGAGCGCCGCCACAGAGTGTGTAAGTAGCAGGGACATTGTTGGGCTTGGGACAGTCTCTAGTTCTATGGGGGCGTGCGCAAGCCCGACACATTGGCTGTGCTCTGCAACTAGCCTGAGTGTGGTAATACCATTGGCAGTTGCTGCACTGAGGTGGACGCTTGCTGGGGACATAGTCCTCAACCGTAATCCGCATCAGGCAACACTGCCGTAGGGCTCTAATTCTATTCCGGCCTTCGGGGGTGTTGTCTATATCCACAATGACCATAGGAAGTTTGGTCTTCGTCCTAGAGGAGTGCATCCTCGTCACTCGCCGGACGGTGATGCCTTGGAAATCCAGGTCGCCCTGGATGTCCTCCTCTGTGGTATGAATGTCGACTCCTCTCAGTACAAAACGAAGAGGCTTCTCATTTTTGGGGCGAAGCAGGTTAAACGCTACTCGCCGATCTGTCAGGAACCTGCAGAGATTTGCGTAGTCCCTGTCTCAGATGGTTTTCACAGCCGTCCCGCCACGCGTCCGGTATGAGCACATTCCTAGCGGTTCGTACTCCGCTTTGAACTCAAGGTTCAATCGGCCTAATGAACCTGTAAAGGCCGGGGTAATAATGACTGGGGGAATGTCCCCCCGTCTCCTAGTAAAGGCCGTCTCAGCAACGCCTTCTCGATCTTCGTCCTCACTCTCCGAAACGTGAGTACGAGCGGGGGAAGGGGGTCGCGGAGGAACACCTACTTCAGGAGCAGTATCCATTTTCTGTTGAACTTCAGGAACGGGGGGAAGTTCCGCATCCTGTATCTCGTCGCGTTGTGCAGAATTATTGGCCTGAGGGGCCGTTAATTTCTCTAAGTTAGAGAGGGTAATTCTCTCTCCCTCACTCAGGTCAATTGCGGTGGGAGCGCCGCATTCTTCGGGGCAAGGTGTGCCCTTCTTTTTCTTCTTATTGGCCTTCTTGACCTGTGGCGCATTAGAGCCCGACGGGCCTGGCTGCGGCTCCAGTAGTGACTTGCCCTTATCACTGGGTCTATGAAGACTTTGGAAGCTGCCAGCTTGCACTGGTCAGCCGGCTTTCTAACTAGTCCTGAGGGGACTGGGAGAGTCTGGGAGGGCCGCAGATTTAGAATCTCTGCGACTGGCACTGGAATCGGCGGTGTCCGTACTGGTCCCGTCGAGCGCAGGCCTCGGCGTTTCGGGGAAGTGGAGGAGTATGGGCCGCGGGTTTAGGCTGAACTATCAAGTACGACGCAGTGGGTCCTGCTTGATCAGTGCACTTAAGCAACCGCCGAACGCCACCGACTTCTTTTCCCTAACTCGGGTCATTATTCGATCTCGAAGATCGAGGGGGAATGTCCCTAAGCGGCACGCCGTCCGCAGTGCAAGTACCTGCTAGACACCAGACAGGTCCACTAGCTATTCTCTTAAGACAGGAAAACAGGGAGGCAGGTGTCACGCCCAGATTTAGGTAGTAGATTATTAATTCATGACTTAATCTAATAAGCAACCGCTGTGAAATGGCCTGCTCTAACTCGGGCTATAAATCCATTCTATCCCTCTTACAGGTCTACGGAGTGAAGAGTCAATTGACTAGTCTCCGGATCTGACAGAAACCATCAAAAAGCCAATTGGCTAATACCGTTATGATGGTTAAATAACTTGAGCTAACATATCGTCCCCAATAAGTCCGTTTTGCTAATCGATGGACTTGTAATAGAGCCAATTGGCTAGTCTACATCCATCGAATCAAGTCATTTTACCTAAGAGCCAACTGGCTAGTCTCTAAAATTGAGACATCTCATCCTGCCTAAGGTTTTTCCGTGGTTTTCCTAAGGCGTTAAGACAAATGTCGGGATGAGCCCTAAAAGAAATGGGCCACGGACCTGCATTCACTTCCCCAGACATTGGTGACGGCTCAAAATTAATGATTATTCACATCGAACTCGGGCCCTAACAGAATTCAATCGTCCCCTTGTACAGATCACTGGAGTCATCAAAGAGCCAATTGGCTGGTCTCCTGATCTGAGAAAAATCATCAAAGAGCCAATTGGCTATTGTAAGATTAATCCCTACGCGTTCGAATCTTCAAACAGCCAAACTGGCTATTACCGTTTCGTGCCTAGACTTCTCCTCCATCGCGTCTCTCCTCCGGATCAGGTCGCTGTACTTCTGCCCCTCCTCCCCCCCCCCCCGTATGTTGTAGCTAATCAGTTACGTCCATTTTCGGCTTACCCACTGGAAATTTCTAGCGCTCCTTCACTGGGGCGGCGAAACCCGAAGTGAGACAAGTGGCCAAGAGGCTTGGAGCTCACATATTCAGTTTTTCACAGCCCCAACTCCCCCCTTGCAAGGACGTGTTTTCACGTACCTTTAAAGTTTCTCCTCCCACTTCCCCCACTCATTCATTCATTCCCCTCAGATATCACTTAACCCTGAAGATGAGGAAGATGAACATCCTCGAAACGTCGGTGGATCACCGACTTATGACCTGGCTGGAAGCCCGAGAAAATTTCGAATTATTCATAACATAATTCATGGTAGCCTATGAAAGTCACGTGTACTCATACGTACATTCTTCACTTGTCCAGTAATAAGTAGGCCATTAATTGTATACATACATGAATACAGTTCATACATGAATAATTATTCACCGAATTTAAAGATACAGAAATTGCATAAATTATAAAAAGTTAATTTTAATATAACTGGTTGAAAGTAATTATTGTCTTAGTTACAGATTAATTAAACATTTTATTATACCACCACCACCACTAATAAAATAATGCTTTTTGACTTCATACAGCAGTTTAACCTACAGATTGAATTAAAAAGTTGACATATTAATATTTTTATTAACCGTGGCTATTAATATTCACATTCAGAGTTCCTATGAAAATGATGCTAGTCTGACAGCCAGGGTTGCCGGGTATCCCAATTTAGGCGGGATTCTCCCAATTTCCTGGTTGAGTCCCGATTAAAGAGAATCAGGATTGACAAAAATCCCGATTTTATAGATATTAGCCTAGAACATATTTTAAACAAGTTATGTAGGTATTTCCTATTATCCGATATTTTCATTTAGGCCTATATATTGACTCAAATGGTAACGTTGTAAACATAGGTAACCCGCGGATATTTAATAAGTCTATGAGGTAGCCCAGCTGATTACCGTAAATAATACTTCTCCTAGTTCTACCGTATTGTTGATTAATCCGTTTCGGTCCCTAGTCGCTGCTCTCGCAATTAGTAAACATTGTGTATTTTAAGTGCGTTGAGTGGCAAAAAAGATATCGTATTTTACACTAACAACAGACACAAACAATTAGTCTACTGCGTTTTATAGTTTAGTGAACTATGTTTAATTAAACATGGATTCATCGTCAGATAGTGAAACTGTTGCAGTACCGGTTCCGAAAAAGAAAAGTTGCAAAGTTAATTTAGTAGCAAATTGTTAAAACATATTCATGGTTAATAAAAGAAAAAATTATTATAGTGTTCACTGTACTGTGTGTCGTTCGTATTTTAGTGTTTCTCACGGAGATGAATAGGCCTATTATTAAAAATCCCATAAACTTTACTTTGCAGAAAACTGCTACATATTTCTTGATATCCCGATTTATCCCGATTTTCCTCGGAGAAAACCTAACATCTCTGCTGGCAGTAGAAACACGGTATTAAAGGTATCTCGCAAAGGAAGTATTGTTCTTTAAAAACAAAAGCAATTAACTTTCAGATACGCAATACAACACGTATTCAAATAGCGGTTTCGAAATCCCACACGTTTTCTACCAAATAAATGGCGGCTTTCTGCTGCTTCAATTTGGAAACATATTTCTCACTTCTCCGCTACGGCGTGGTAGGGGCTCGGTTAAAATACGCATACATAACCTCACTTTTCCTACACTTTCAGTCGATGGTCATTCAACACCGTATCGTGTTTTTTCTTCGCCAGATTCGTTCCAACAACAGTCAGGAAGCGTCCGTAACTATCGTGAGCATACGCAGTACAGAAAAAGCGTTCCAACACAATCCGAACCAGTCCTGAACCGGAAACATGTACTGCAGTCGGGCGTTCCAACAAACTTTTGACACGGGTTCGGAACAGTCAGAAGTAGTCAGCGGACTGAGGCATGTACGGAAGAGTACGCGAGACGCGCATGTGCATAAGCTCACCAACGTCTCCTCGATACTGAAGAAAGATATGATCGACTATTCACATCAGTGAGGTTAAGATGAAAAGTGACAGTGCAGACGAATAATAAAACTAGGGATTTAATTTAGATTTTCGCCAAAAAGAATGGGAATGGAAATTATTTGGGTATTGAATTGGTAAATTACAATTTCAACATGCAGCTTTTATTAAAAGTGTAATAAATAACGGACATAAATTAATATTTAAAAAAGAACTATTTTTAGATGAGAATCCCCCAGTACACGACATTGAATTAGCGGAATTCTTGCCTTCCATATGTTTTGTCATCTTTTTATAGAAAATGATCGAAATTCTATTTTCTGCAATTAGAATTAGCTGCGAAACGATATTAATTAAGCATCCCGTTCTTAGCAAAGATGATCACAGTTATAGCATCTCTGGATTTAGTACATAATGATCCGCGAAAGCATTCCAACAGCGTCCAGTCCAGTTTCAATCCCATAGCATGCGCATAAGATGGTACAGGAACCGTACATGAACTGATCCATGAACCGCTTGTTGGAACGAACCTGATTTCTTCACATGTTTGCTGTTACTGGACTTCCACTGTGGGGGTCGTTTTCCTCTCTCTCACGACCATAGTGTAAAAAATTTTTTCACAGTCGAAAAAGCTGGAGCGGATTCATCAATTGTAGCGTCCATATGTGCATTAATTTCTGTTGGAGTCGTTCACTATTTACGAAATATTTAATGACAGCACGAAGCTATACATTTTCCATTTTTTACAATCTCTTCGTCGCAATAACTTCAAAATTGAACTACACAAAATGTATTTATCAGAAAATTATGATTTTTCGTACTTGAAATAATGTAAAACAGCCTCTAAGAATGGCGGCATTGTAGACACATTTTCATTGCTATCTGTGTGTCAGACCACGAACGTTTCAATCGCACCTCGTATTTCATTTGTTTTATTTTCCTCTGAACGGCAGGCTTGGCAAAATAGGAGTATAACTTCGTCATCCAAAAAATTGGCAACATTCTTGATCCATTGCCAATATAGTTTATACTTGAATGATTTTTCTTACGACATAATTGGACGAGTCAAGGAAAAACGCATGTAAACTAAATATTAAATTATCGCCACAAGCCACATGTAACAACCTTTCTCTACTACAGTGATTCTCAAACTGCTGTACGTTGCGACTTGCGAGCACCTAAAATAGGTGCGGAAGATGAACCTGTTGTTTTATCGGACAATAAAATGAACTGGATTGAGTGTAAAATTGTTGACTCCAAGGCAAGATAAAATTAATCACCGCTAAAATTACATATGAATAAAAATATAATTTAATCGGAAAATGACGAAATTGGGCCAATTAACTATTTAGGCACTTTTTAAGTGTATAAATTGGCGAAACTTATACTGTATATATATATATATATATATATATATATACAGTATAAGTTATCCTTATGACTGAGATAGAAAATTGTAGGCATTATAAAAGTATCATACAGCCTACTCACGAGGAATTATCCAAAACGAATTTAAAACTGAAGAGGCTATATTCTTTTTATAAAGGAAGAGAAGAGGCATTTATGATTTAGGACTAAATCCTCATCCTACTAATTGTAAGTAGGTACTTTATAGCCGTCCCAACCAGAGTTTAATAATCGGCCTCATAAGTAATTCTGAATTAATATTTATGTTTAATTGAATTTTTTAACAATAAAAATCCCAGTTAGGGTAGGCTATCATTGAAAAATTTATTGAAAATACAACAGACAGTTTAAAACACATTGTTTCCTAAAATACAGAGTGTCAATTGAACTTTTACTGCAAACACCGACAACAGTAGTTTCCTGCTTACCCATCCATTCACTACAACGTTGCTGACTTTTTAAATTTTATTTTACATCACTTTGCTGATTCACTAACGTCTTTCTACTCTGTGTGACCATCGGCGTGGCTCAGTCGATTAAGGCGCTTGCCTGCCAGTCTGAAGTTGCGCTCGGGCGCGGGTTCGATCCCCGCTTGGGCTGATTATCTGGTTGGGTTTTTTCCGAGGTTTCCCCCAACCGTAAGGTGAATTCCAGGTAATCTAAGGGGAATCCTCGGCCTCATCTCGCCAAATACCATCTCGCTATCACCAATCTCATCGACGCTAAATAACTTCGTAGTTGATACAGCGTCGTTAAATAACCAAGTAAAAAACTCTGTGTGGTCAATACTGTGAAATACAGGTTTGGTTTCTTTATTTCTTGTTATAGCTCGCATTTTCACTCCACGTATTTATGAATTAAGGATAAAAGTTGTTTAACCGTTTCAGTGCCGCGGCCGTAATGCGATCGGAAGAATTAGGTCAACGGAGAAAATCCGTGATCTCTCGGGAATCGAACCTGCGACTTTCCGTCTTGCAGCATTCACTCTATAAGTCCCTGTTTACACTTGCTCAATGTCGTTCGACTTATAGAGCGAGCGCATGCGAAGTTCGGATTTCGTTCCTTCCCTTTCGACATCTGCTGGGTAGAAGCTGTTTCTATTTCTGTGCGACATTTCCGTAGGTGGCCCAGCCGAATTCAAGCGACAGGGCCCGAACCACTATATAACGTCTTTGACCAGAACATGGTTCGGAAAAGGCAGTAGCAGACAACTTTTAGCTGTTTCTCTGTTTCCGCGAGCTTTGTAGCGTCATGTCAGAGTGGAACAAAAACAAAGTAATGAAATTAATCGAGCTTTACGAGCAATGTCCATGCTTATATGACATCTGAAATAAGGACTATCACGATAGGATTTGGAGGGAAAATTCGCTGGAGTTTATTTGTACAAATTTGGAGTCTGTTCGTCCCAATACTATTCCGTCCGACATCAAAACAAAAATAGAGAACATCAGGAGTCAATATGCAAGAAGAAAAAATTAAATTGACGATTCATTTCAAAACAATAAATATTTATTGGACAATTTTGATCCAGTTTTAAATCTTTACTAAGGACATGGAATAACCCTTTCTCCTGCCTTCTGAATATCCATTTCCTTTCCCAGAGTCTCTTTGGGTTTTTTTTTTCTCATTAGTGCAAGCTAACAAAACACTTGAAGCTGCAGAGGCTAAAACAGCTGCTTTTTATTGTTCAAATCCATTCTGGTCATTTAAAAGGCTTACCACATCACTCATACGTTACTCGAGCTCAACAACTAGCCTCGAGTAGCAGACGAGAAATTTACCAAGAGTGAACGGTAATACTACATTTAGCCGATAGAAAGCGCTTGATGTAGGACGTTGTTCGACGACTTGCGTAGACGAGAAATCTGCCAAGTGTAAATGGCGATGCTACATATAGCCGACAGAAAGCGCTTGATGTTGCGCGACAAATAGCAAGTGTAAATAGGGACTAACTGTGAAGTTACCGGACTACCCCTATGTTGTAATTGTGGTTAAAACTCTCCTCCTTAACGTTGTTGGAAGACACGATTGTCGGTTCCAATCCCGATTAGTGAATTGATGGTTTTACATTGCTAGTACGATGTTCTTTTTCGTCATAGAAGATCCAAAGTCACTGAACTTCTACGTAGTTGAAAAAATACCGGCTACGGGTATGGATAAAAAGGAAAATAGTTAAGTAAGTAGGTAGGAAAATGTTACAAAACAGAAAAATATGAAGGAAAAGGTCGACCGACAGGTAAAGAGAGACGGTACGTAAGTAAAAAGGTACATACAGGTAAAATAAACAGAAAACAAGAACAAAGAAAATGAAATATTCAGACAGACAAAAGTACAGAATAAGATAAGAAGAGAGGGAAAAACATGTGCAAAGAGAGATATAGGAAGACAGACAGAAAAGAAGGCAAATAGAATTTTAATAACAATTTCAAACTACATGACAGTCAAAGTCGATAATGTGGAGGTACTGGACCTATGCTGGAAAGTGAACAGCATAGAAAATTGCAGTAGGCCTAGTTAGTAGGATAAAATCAACATCATAGCCGCATTGTTTAAAGCTAATTTCTTAGACTCTTTCGGAGAACTGTATGCTATAACCTTTGATGAGAAAACGTCACTGAAATTTGTTTCGGCCTAGAGATTTTTTTTAAGATTTAATAGGCAACATATAATTCATATCTTCTGCATTCCGAAGCACCATATTTTAACAAAATCAGTTCGTACCACGCAACGTATGAAACAAAGGATCCAACGCACTGAGAAATCTGGAAGCCAGAAGCCATTGTGTCAGAGGATGACAGAATCCGCGCGCTCTGTGGTGTAAAAGATGACAGCACAATGACCGTCATTTATTTCCGCCGAGCGTATTCTGGAAGCTTCCCGATGTTGTCAAGCCTGCATGATTATTTCCATGTATAAAGGTACCGTCTGTCGTTACGGCAGGCCCTCCTTCGCGATAATTTAAGAGACAAATGAATCCTCACAAAGCTCTATCTGTCGGCAGTAAAGTGCTGGAGCGATATCATGCAGCCTTCCAATGCCTACAGATTCTCTTACTACCGCACTACCTACCTACAGTCTGGTTTACAATACGATCGGTGTGCTGAGGGATAAAACTTGGGGGACTGCACTTAGTAGCACGTCAATTTGATGTTAAAATCCTAATTCAATTAAATTTAAATTAGAAATTAAAATAAATAAGGGCTAGCCTATAACTTCCCAGCGGGCCGGGGTTCGATTCCCCGCTTGGGACGAGTTGCCTGGTGAGGTTTCTTTCGGGGCTTTTCCCTCACTCCTATGACTGATTATCAGGTAACTTTATCAGTCGTATGGAACCCCTCTCATTCTCGCCATTTCCTTTCCCCCCTCATCATTCTTTCCTTATCATTCCGGTTATCTTTCTTGATTTTGAGATCGCACTTGCGGCGGCCCTCCGAAGCTCCTGTCCCTCTCGGTTGGCCCCCAAGGATATTCGAAAGCATGATAGTTGGTGACCTAGGAGCGGAACCCACTCCCCTCCCGACGTGAGGGGTGGCCTTCACCTCAGACCGTTTGCCAGACAAGATGGATGGTGTACATCTCAGACCGTTTGAGGAAGGAATGTGGTGGGGGGGCTGTTGGAGTGAAATGGTACACGGACTTAGAGGGATAGCGGGACTGGTCGTTAAGGTGTTGGGGATTAGGTCGGTTCGGCGTGGGTGACATCGTTGGGCAACAACTCATCCCAGGGGCGCATGGGAGTTCATCAGTTGAGCGCAATAGAAAATTTTACTTGAACTGAACGCATGAGTTGAGCGCGGCGGTCAATTTAACACGATCCGCAGCAATTTCCCTTCCCATTTTGTAGAGACTTAGGATTCTCTGTACATTGACAGGTAAGTATAGTTAAAAATGCTGCTCTCGTAAAAATGCTTGTACCGATAAATTGTTTAAAATATTCGTTCCAGCAATGGATTGTTCAATATCTACGTCACTTTCTTGGATAATAGTAGACCACTCTCTCTAGGATACCAATTCTAGTAATATTTCCGTGTTTATATTTACAAAGTAATTCTTCCACATACTGTTTCCTCCTTTTATTTGTAGGACTGGCTCTACAATATTCCCGTTGTCATTCATTTTAATATATGTGCTAGTTTGTGTCCCAATAATGACTTGAAGAAACAAATAGGCTATATGAGATGCGCAGTATTAAAATTCAGAGAAAACGCTTTGGAAAACGCCCCACATGCATTATTAGTTCTGTTTGATGTAACAGTATCGGAAGCCCATATTCCAGGAGGCAATAACAAATCCGGTTCTATGAAATTTGATACCAAATAATCAACAAAGTTTGTGATACTTTCATTAACAAGTCGGTTGCTAACTAAATCTTCCAACAAATGCATCTCCGACTTCATTTGGAGGAAGAAATTGAAGACCGAATACCCAATGCAACCATTTACCGTTGTTAATATTGTTATCTTTATACTCATTAAAAAGCCTCAAAGACTGAATTTTTCTCCACCAAGCCTGACTTACATTGCACACAAATTTTCTCCCGCGCTACGTGTCATCTCTAAGCGTAGGGAAAACTGACCACCGCGCTCAACTGATGTATACATAAAACTGACCACCGCGCTCAACTCATGTATACCCAAAACTGACCCCGCGCTCAACTGATGTATACCAAAAACTTACCCCGCGCTCAACTGATGTATACATAAAACTGACCACCGCGTTCAACTGATGTATACCCAAAACTGACTCTGCGCTCAACTGATGTATACCCAAAACTTACCCCGCGCTCAACTGATGTATACATAAAACTGACCACCGCGCTCAACTCATGTATACCCAAAACTTACCCCGCGCTCAACTGATGTATACCAAAATCTTACCCCGCGCTCAACTGATGTATACATAAAACTGACCACCGCGCTCAACTCATGTATACCCAAAACTGACCCCGCGCTCAACTGATGTATACCAAAAACTTACCCCGCGCTCAACTGATGTATACATAAAACTTACCCCGCGCTCAACTGATGTATACCCAAAACTGACCACCGCGCTCAACTGATGTATACATAAAACTGACCACCGCGCTCAACTCATGTATACCCAAAACTGACCCCGCGCTCAACTGATGTATACCAAAAACTTAGCCCGCGCTCAACTAATGTATACATAAAACTTACCCCGCGCTCAACTGATGTATACCCAAAACTGACCACCGCGCTCAACTCATGTATACCCAAAACTGACCCCGCGCTCAACTGATGTATACCAAAAACTTACCCCGCGCTCAATTGATGTATACATAAAACTGACCACCGCGCTCAACTGATGTATACCCAAAACTTACCCCGCGCTCAACTGATGTATACCAAAAACTTACCCCGCGCTCAACTGATGTATACATAAAATTGACCACCGCGCTCAACTGATGTATACCCAAAACTGACCCCGCGCTCAACTGATGTATACATAAAACTGACCACCGCGCTCAACTCATGTCTACCCAAAACTTACCCCGCGCTCAACTGATGTATACATAAAACTGACCACCGCGCTCAACTGATGTATACCCAAAACTTACCCCGCGCTCAACTAATGTATACATAAAACCTGACCACCGCGCTCAACTGATGTATACCGAAAACTGACCCCGCGCTCAACTGATGTATACATAAAACTGACCACCGCGCTCAACTGATGTATACCCAAAACTGACCCCGCGCTCAACTGATGTATACATAAAACTGACCACAGCGCTCAACTCATGTCTACCCAAAACTTACCCCGCGCTCAACTGATGTATACATAAAACTGACCACCGCGCTCAACTCATGTCTACCCAAAACTGACCCCGCGCTCAACTGATGTATACCCCAAACTTACCCCGCGCTCAACTGATGTATACATAAAACTGACCACCGCGCTCAACTGATGTATACCCAAAACTTACCCCGCGCTCAACTGATGTATACATAAAACTGACCACCGCGCTCAACTCATGTCTACCCAAAACTGACCCCGCGCTCAACTGATGTATACATAAAACTGACCACCGCGCTCAACTGATGTATACCCAAAACTGACCCCGCGCTCAACTGATGTATACATAAAACTGACCACAGCGCTCAACTCATGTCTACCCAAAACTTACCCCGCGCTCAACTGATGTATACATAAAACTGACCACCGCGCTCAACTCATGTCTACCCAAAACTGACCCCGCGCTCAACTGATGTATACCCCAAACTTACCCCGCGCTCAACTGATGTATACATAAAACTGACCACCGCGCTCAACTGATGTATACCCAAAACTTACCCCGCGCTCAACTGATGTATACATAAAACTGACCACCGCGCTCAACTCATGTATACCCAAAACTTACCCCGCTCTCAACTGATACATTTTTAATCCTTTCGCGCTCAATTGATGTACACCTCAGGTCGCGGTGCATAGAGATGTTCCCCTCCCGGCCTCATACAGAGAAACAAAAATGTTTTGCTATCAATTAGTCACTCCAAGTCAAAAGAAATTCAGCCCGCTATTATTTGTTTGAAAAAATATTTACCTCAATATTATTCTTAGTTTCCCAAAGTTTAGCCCTCCATGGTCATGTTGATGAATCTTCTAATTTTCAGAATCTTCTTAAATTACGTTCCGTAGATGTACCTGAACTGAAATTATGACTTAATCAGATGAGTTACAAGCGAATGCCACGTGACAGAATTGACGAAATCATAACATTGTTGAGCATATCTGTTCAAAGAATTTCAATATAAGAAATAAAATAAAGTGATTTCTTTTCGTTAATGTGAGACGAAACATGTGATATATCAGTTAAAGAGTAGATATCTGTTTTCGTAGTGTTGACAAAAATTCTGGCATCCACTAATTGTTTTGCGGTTTCCATTAACTAATTCAAATACTTTATTCAGAACTGCGAGGGATATATTCTTAAGATATTCTGTTTCTATCAGTAAATAATTGTAGCAGGCAATGTTATGACGGCGCAAGAAACATGAGCGGTTGCTTGATTGAATTACAGTCACTCATAAATGGAGTTGAACCGAGGGCTATTCATATTCTTTGCTTGGCCCATTCCATAAATCTAGCTGTTCAAGACTCTTTTAATAAAATTTTAGTATGAAGAGACGCTTTGTCAGTTCTCAAAGATTTAATTTTCTTTATTCGTTGATCTTCAAAGAGATTGGGAAAATTCAAAGTTCTTAAAAATGTTCTCTCCGATTCACATGACACTGGAGTAGGTCAGGGTTTAAAGCCATTCTGTCCAACGATATGGTGCCTGCATTTTGTCTCCCTGTTATGCTTAGGTAACAACTACGAGGTTCGTCTCGAATTTTTTAAAGACTTACAAGATTAGAGGCTTGATACTGGTACAATAGCTAAAGGATTTTAGACCGTCTGCAAAAATTAGAAACTCTATTTAATATTAAGATGTTAATTTTTAACTTTCAAAGAAACTTAATTCAGAGCTTCAAAAAGTTTCACTACATTCTTGCCTAGCTTGTACCTCTGTAGATGTTATTTTGTCTTCTATAAAAGGAGCCAGAAATACAGATGCATTTTTGTCGCTCTGGAAAGATGCTAATGAAAAATCTCACACACTGCAATTAAGTCCCTTTAAATTTCTACGACCAAGAAAAATCTCATTAAAATTAGGAGGTGGCGGGACATGTAACTTCTCAGACATTCGGGAAACACCTGTTATAAGGTAGTGAATCAGACATTAATAAGCTTGAAAACCCGATTTCCACCCAAAACAATGTCACATCTTGTAAAACTGGAACTGTTTTAGATGATAATAGTTAGGGGAACTCAGGCAAATATGAGCAGTCAGGTAATATGAGCAACTGGAAGATTTTTAGCTCCTGTGGTATCCGTGGAAATTTTTTTCCCCTTTATAACTGTTTGTAACACTGCTCCATAGCGTTCTTCTGTTGGATCGTGACGGTATGTCCACAGTCTATTATATACAGTCACGAAGCCTGAATTGTGAGGGTGCTAGAAACAATAGACTATGCCGGTACTATTTCGCATTGTCTGTAATGAGGCGATAGTAGCGATCCTAGTGGTTAGCAACTATCTATGGATGCATATTTACTACGTATTGAGCTTCGTGTATACTGTATATAGTAGAATGTGGTATGTCTGTAAAGCAGCGATTTGTGTTTTAAAAGTAAGATTGTTTGATTATTTTGTGAAATTGTGAGCCAATAGTTAATTTCAATGTTATTTAAGTGCAGAAAAGTAACATTAGACAGAGGTTGAACGAAATTATTGTTGAATATTAAAAAAAATGCTGTTTCTACTCAATGTTGCCGTGTATGAAGTTTGAGATTATATAAGTTTGTTGTGTGCTGTTGTCTAAGTAGAAAAAACTAGCTCAAAGTGTAATATAAGCAGCGACTATAAGAGAAATATGGCAAACTCATTTTCAACATGGCTAATATAAGCAACACTCCTTTATCAGCTTTTAATCTAATTTGACGTAGTTATGGTATGAGACATATTGATTAACGCATCGCATTAATATTGATATGCTGTAATATACAGAAATAAAAACCCCTGTTCGTCAGAATTGGTAGGTAGAATCCATCGAAAGAGCTGTTGCAACCGTGTGGGCCAGGAAGTTATTCTTAAATCATAATGTCTAGTGAAACAATTACGCCAAAGTAAACGTTGAAGCAGATCTCCCCTTTGCAAAGTACTACTCGTCTCAGCTGTACAGTAGGCATAAAACGTGGCAGCGCAAGAGGACTGACATCTTCTGACATCTTCACCTCAAGATTGAGAGGAAAAAGATCCAAAACTGTAGAAGATACAGCTGAAAAAACAGTCAAACCATTAAGTGACTTTGACTGCATGTGTCCTGTGTGTGCTGGGAAGTTCTTGGCGAAAAATAGGTTAAGATGTGAGAAATGGAATGAATGGTATTATGAAGGTTATGTTTATGCATTATATCCAGAATAATTTTGTGAAAACTGTCAGTAAATGAAACTAATAATAATATCTCTAATTGTAAGTGTACAAACATGTTCAAGATATGAATTTCATTGCTTTTTAAATTTGTGTCTGTACTTAAAATGTGATAATAAATTCTGACACAAGTGCTTACATTATGTTTAGTTGTGATGTTGATGTTGATGTTTTCCTCAATGTTTAACATGTAATACAGGGACATCATTTTATTTTCACTTCAATTGTTATTGTTCCTGAGTTTTTGAATGTACTTCACTCCCACTCCCTCTATTAGTAAACTTCAAACCATCTTCCACACAGAACCAAGGCCGCGTATGCAGTCAAAGTCGCCTTACGGTCATAGTAAACAGTACTGAGTTAGTGAGTATAGTACGTTCCAGAAATATGTTCGCGTTTTCCAGTGACGAAAGAGCTTCCTATATTGAATCATATTTTCGCACAGGTAGGCTACTATCGTTCGTTTGCCTACGTTATATCCCGGTTTCCCCTACCCAATTCTGCTCGCCCCTCTGTAAAGGCTAGTGGCTCGACTGTCTTAGTTCTTTTCTGGAACCATTAATTTCTGTTAGGAATTGGCCGTCTACGTAGTATTATACAACTGTTTAAAATAACTTAAAATAAAAGGGCCTCATTAAGTAATTAACTTTCATGTGATTTCCCCTCTTTCTACGACCCAGTGACGTAACTACTTGGATTGACAGTAGATAGCATGTCTGAGTAATTTTATCTGTGCGGGTCGGGCAGAAGTGAAGATTGAATTTACAGTATGTAAGGTACTCTTTTGTAGACTAGCTACAGAACTATTTCAACATAAGTTACTAGTACGAAGGACGAAACTGGTACTTGGAATTAGCTACAATAGTCTATAGTGCGATAAATTGCACAAAAGAACTAAAACCTGTATCGAAATGAACGGCTACCATTTTAAAAAATATGTTTAAATATCCATATTATGTTTATTTTTCAATTTAACTTTTTTCTCTATATTGTACGCTAATGTGCTGTAGACAGTATAGTATACACTGCATAATGAATGCGTCCGAATGGATAGCTCAGTTCCTTAGTAAAAACACTATTGTTAATATATTTTTTATATATATTTTTTTTCTACCGAAGTACATATGATATTTCCATGCAGATATTCTGCGTCATCATATGATGAAAGAGTGATGGAACGGAGAAAAATTCTCTCCGGCGCCGGGATTTGAACCCGGGTTTTCAGCTCTACGTGCTGATGCTTTATCCACTAAGCCACGCCGGATACAACCCCGACGCCGGTTAGAATCGTCTCAGATTAAGCTCCATCTCTTGGGTTCCCTCTAGTGGCCGCCCTCTCCACTACGTCATAGATGTCTATGAACGCAGGACCGAAGTCCATACATGTGTTGAGGTGCACTCGAATGAGTGACTGGTTGGCCGGGATCCGACGGTATGGGCGCTGTCTTAAATCACAAAGTGATTTGTTACGCATATCATATATATTTTTTTTGTACCGAAGTACATATGATATTTCCATGCAGATATTCTGCGTCATCATATGATGAAAGAGTGATGGAACGGAGAAAAATTCCGGCGTGGCTTAGTGGATAAAGCATCAGCACGTAGAGCTGAAAACCCGGGTTCAAATCCCGGCGCCGGAGAGAATTTTTCTCCGTTCCATCACTCTTTCATCATATGATGACGCAGAATATCTGCATGGAAATATCATATGTACTTCGGTACATCAAAATATATATGATATGCGTAATAAATCACTTTGTGATTTAAGACGGCGCCCATACCGTCGGATCCCGGCCAACCAGTCACTCATTCGAGTGCACCTCAACACATGTATGGACTTCGGTCCTGCGTTCATAGACATCTATGACGTAGTGGAGAGGGCGGCCACTAGAGGGAACCCAAGAGATGGAGCTTAATCTGAGACGATTCTAACCGGCGTCGGGGTTGTATCCGGCGTGGCTTAGTGGATAAAGCATCAGCACGTAGAGCTGAAAACCCGGGTTCAAATCCCGGCGCCGGAGAGAATTTTTCTCCGTTCCATCACTCTTTCACTATTGTTAATACTGTACTGTATTTTGATTAAACAAAAACCTAATGAAAATTATCAAACTCAAAATCGCATTATTTCCTAGTTTACGTAAATGGACGAACTACTTTTCTTCCCTTCTACATCTAATAAAGTGATTTGTTCGTATTTTACGCCAGTATCATCGTACTCCAGTCGTGGAAGGGAGTAGCAAACGGTGTTTCCGGTTCTCAACCGTTAATCCAAAGGTATAGCCAGGTTAATATTAGAAATGTTAGTAAAAATAAAATGATGTCCCGGTATAATTCTGTTCATATATGCAAGATAACCTGATCATATTACCCAGAATTCTGGCTATTATGAGCAACATATAATTGTTGAAGAAATTTAATTGTTACAAAAAATTGATAAAAGTATTTATTTTGTAAACGTAGGGGATGAAAGTCAGAAGATTGAACTTTAATTTGGTATATTGGTTATATTCTAATATAAAACATATTATATCAACCTTTCCAACATATCTTAATATGCTCGTATTTGCCTGAGTTCCCCTGTGTTATTCCTATATATGGTGATGATTTTGACGGTGTAAGACTCACTCTGTATAGAGACATCTTATTGGATGTAATAAAGCAACACAATAATGTTACACTAAATAATTTTGAGAATGTGCTGCAATAATTATTGAGCAGGGCACCTGACAAGTGAGTAGCTCTGAAGAACATGATACCAGCATATGCGAAACTATTAAAGCTACTTTTAACGATAACTATATTCATCTGTACTGTAGAACGTTCATTTTCTGCACTTAGAAGGCTGAAAACATACACAAGATCCACTATGAATCAAGATCGTTTGAATCGCATTGCATTATTGAGCGTGCATTCCGATCTCGTGAAGGAACTTGCATCGATGGAATAGTCAAAAAGTTCATCAGCAAAACAGCTGTCAGGAGAAACACTTTCCAGGTTCTATCGTAGATGAGTGATTATACGAGTATAATGTTTTTAAGTGTTTATTTCATAATTTCACAACAAAATTATATTACTTACTTACTTACAAATGGCTTTTAAGGAATCCGAAGGTTCATTGCCGCCCTCACATAAGCCCGCCATCGGTCCCTATCCTGTGCAAAATTAATCCATTCTCTATCATCACACCCCACCTCCCTCAAATCCATTTTAATATTATCCTCCCATCTACGTCTCGGCCTCCCCAACGGTCTTTTTCCCTCCGGTCTCCCAACTAACACTCTATATGCATTTCTGGATTCGCCCATACGTACTACATGCCCTGCCCATCTCAAATGTCTGGATTTTAAGTTCCTAATTATGTCAGGTGAAGAATACAATGCGTGCAGTTCTGTGTTGTGTAACTTTCTCCATTCTCCTGTAACTTCAGCCCGCTTAGCCCCAAATATTTTCCTAAGAACCTTATTCTCAAACACCTTTAACCTATGTTCCTCTCTCAGAGTGAGAGTCCAAGTTTCACAACCATACAGTACAACCGGTAATATAACTGTTTTATAAATTCTAACTTTCAGATTTTTGGACAGCAAACTGGATGATAAGAGCTTCTCAACCGAATAATAACACGCATTTCCCATATTTATTCTGCGTTTAATTTCCTCCCGAGTGTCATTTATATTTGTTACTGTTGCTCCAAGATATTTGAACTTTTCCACCTCTTCGAAGGATAAATCCCCAATTTTTATATTTCCATTTCGTACAATATTCTGATCACGAGACATAATCATATACTTTGTCTTTTCGGGATTTACTTCCAAACCAATCGCTTTACTTGCTTCAAGTAAAATTTCCGTGTTTTCCCTAATCGTTTGTGTATTTTCTCCTAACATATTCACGTCATCTGCACAGACAAGAATCTGATGTAACCCGTTCAATTCCAAACCATGCCTGTTATCCTGAACTTTCCTAATGGCATATGCTAGAGCGAAGTTAAAAAGTAAAGGTGATAGTGCATCTCCCTGCTTTAGCCCGCAGTGAATTATAAAAGCATCAGATAGAAACTGAACTATACGGACTCTGCTGTATGTTTCACTGAGACACATTTTAATTAATCGAACTAGTTTCTTGGGAATACCAAATTCAATAAGAATATCATATAATACTTCCCTCTTGACCGAGTCATATGCCTTTTTGAAATCTATGAATAACTGATGTACTGTATCCTTATACTCCCATTTTTCTCCATTATCTGTTGAATACAAAAAATCTGATCAATAGTCGATCTATTACGCCGAAAACCGCACTGATGATCCCCAATAATTTCATCTACGTACGGAGTTAATCTTCTCAAAAGAATATTGGGCAAAATTTTGTACGACGTCAACAAAAGTGATATTCCTCGAAAGTTACCACAGTTGGTTTTGTCCCCCTTTTTAAAAATAGGTACAATTATGGACTCCTTCCATTGTTCTGGTACAATTTCCTTTTCCCAAATAGCAAGTACAAGTTTATAAATTTCGTACGAGTTTAAAAATGTAGGTAACGCAGTTTATAACATAACAGAGCATATTCCAAGAATTTCGAAAGTCGGCGCCTATGCACGTGGCGCGTAAACTTCAATTTCAACTAGCTTTACTGCACAACCAAGCGAATAACCAGTGCATGATCGATCTGCTTACAAGTTTAACCGCCAACAAGCCGAGAGAAAAAGTAGAAGAAAAGATTTATTGAAGGAATTGGCTTCTAAAGAAAAATTTTTTTCTTTTAATGGGAAAAATTGTCTTTTGTGCAATATGTGACAAACAGGTAAGTTTTAGTCATCCAATAACTTGACAATATATCTTCAATCGATTTCTTTTTTCAGAAATGAATTTTGTTAATGGAAACTTAGATATCTTCTTAGCAATTTATAATTAATCTTATTTGTTACGGTGTTGATTTAATCAAGTTAGTTTTTGTGCTGCAGGTGCCGTGTGAAAAAATCTCCAACTCCAACGTATAAAGGGATGGCCCAACATCGCAACAAATCAATAATTAGAGAAGGTTCAGGGCCTTGTCCATAACATGTTTTCAGACTCTGGGTAAAAAAAAAAAAAAATTATCCGAGGCTCTGTTGCTACCAATTTGCCTTCGCGGTCCTTGAATAACGTAGTTTTAGAAATTCTCAAGAAAAATATACCAATTGAAATACCTCTGACGAATTTACCCTCCGAAAGTTACTTTTAAGGTTTATACGGTCTCAGTTTAACTTTTTAATATTTTATCTTTACAAAAATGTTTGAAAATTTATCTCAAATAATTAAGTATTTTGAAATTGTTTAATGTTATCAATAATATCAGAGAAGATATAAGCAATCATTTTGCATGAATTAGGATAGATGAGACGACTGACACAGAGGGATCTTACATTGCTAATATGTTAATCGGCAAACATAGTCCATATGGTCCATCGAACCTACCATTGCTTGCTACCAAAGAGATGGACAAAATCAATTTCCAAACTATAAAAAAAAATTTCTATTGATTCCACTAGTAAGTAGAATACGAATTATTTATTTGTTATCATGATGTACCGAAATACATATGATATTTCCGTGCAGATATTCTGCGTCATCATATGATGAAAGATGAGCGGAACGGAGAAAAATTCTCTCCGGCACCGGGATTTGAACCAGGGTTTTCAGCTATACGTGCTGACGCTCTATCCACTAAGTCACACCGGATTTCCATCCCGATGTCGGATCGAATCCTCTCAGTTTAAGTCCCACCTCTTGGGTTCCCTCTAGTGGCCTACTCTCATGCACTGCGTCATAGACGTATGACAGTGGCACAATGTCCACATATGTGCAGAGGTGCACTCGTTATGAGTGACTAAGTGGCCGGGATCCGACGGAATAAGCGCCGTCTTAAATCACTAAGTGATTATTTTTCGCATATCATATATTATTATGATGTACCGAAGTACATATGATATTTCCGTGCAGATATTCTGCGTCATCATATGTTGAAAGATGAGTGGAACGGAAAAAAATTCTCTCCAGCACCGGGAAATGAGAAAAATAATCACGTCATATAAGACGGCGCTTATTCCGTCGGATCCCGGCCACTTAGCCACTCTTAACGAGTGCAACTCTGAACATGTGTGGACATTGTGTCACTGTCATACGTCTATGACGCAATGCATGAGAGTAGGCCACTAGAGGGAACCCAAGAGTTGGGAACTTAAACCGAGAGGATTCGATCCGACATCGGGATGGGAATCCGGTGTGGCTTAGTGGATAGAGCGTCAGCACGTAGAGTTGAAAACCCGGGTTCAAATCCCCGTGCCGGAGAGAATTTTTCTCCGTTCCATTCATCTTTCATCATATTTATTTGTATTTCTCTTGAAATTTAAATATATTTTAGGCAATGTTATGTTCCTACATTTATATGATGTCAGATGCAGCACTATATATGATAAAAGCATGCAAGTTTTCTTTCCAGATTTGGTCCATGCAATGTGTTTGGCACACGGACACCACAGAGTTGCTGAAGATGTCCGTAAATTGTTTTCATTAATCAATGAGCTGATTTCACAAACAAAAATGATATTCGGTAAAGTAAAATTGCGAGTCCGGAAATACAGGAACAACTATGATTACCTCTGCCTCTAAACCCAGTAATCAAAAGATGGGGTACTTTTTTCAGAGCTGATATTTTCTATGACAAATACTTCCTACAATTGAAAGAAGTAACCAACATTGTATTATTTTGTATTTTATATTTGACCTCCCTTAGTTTAGTACTTTTGACACTCCTGTACTATTTTGTCACATTTAACCTATCTCATCATGAGATTAAAAAAAATGTTTATACGATAACATATTTAAATAATAATAGGCGTGCACACTGCGCAAATGTTGTTCCCTACTGAAAAGAAAATATGTCCACCCTAAATTTTTAACATGTTATGTTTAAATGGGAACCTATTCGGCAAAAATGTCCGTTACCATTTCTCTAATATTCTACGCCAGTCATTTCCAACTGGCCGAGTTGTGACGTCGGAGCACGCTTTTCCTCTCGGAGAAGAGGCCAGGAGAAATAGTCAGAGTCGAGATTAGAGGTGTGGCGTATCGTGCATTGTCAGAGTTACTAGTTCTGGTTGAATGTATAATAGTGTGTGCAATGTAGAGAAAAAGTAATACACAGAAAGGAAAGTAGATGTCGGTTCCTTTTATTATTATGAAGCCAAGACGCAGCACTAGCAGCCGTGTGGAAACCAGGCCTGCTATACATACCAGTAATACAAAGAAATACAAAAATGAAATAGTATTAGGTACAGAATTAGACTTACTATACATAATATAAAAATACAGTAGTAGTAGTAGTAGTAGTAGTAGTAGTAGTAGTAGTAGTAGTAGTAGTAGTAGTAATAGTAGTAGTAGTAGTAGTAGTAGTAGCAGCAGCAGCATCAGCAGTAGTAGTACTGGTGGTGGTGGTGGTGGTGGTGGTAGTGGTACTAATTATAATTCACATATTATCATATTATATACGGTATTCAAGGAATACCATAATTAAATTGACTATGCCTTTTGATTTATTTTTGAAATCCCATTCATTTATGAAGCAACTACAAATATGTAGAGTCTACATTGTAGACATACCAGCTCATGCCAAACATAGATCACACTTCATTGCACAGTACCTGTATTACGTAATCCTACTATTTCTTCATTCAATATGGACTAAAAATGACATTTCATCTGCAATTAAGATAATATTTCTTTATCTCACTTAAATTACTCAATTTAACTTTAGACCAGAAAATACAAATTAATTTTGGCCAGGAGGGTACTGCCGTTTTTCTGTCATTTGTCTTAAGCACGTTGTTTATTTTACTTGGTTATTTAACGACGCTGTATCAACTACGAGGTTATCTAGCGTCGATGAGATTGGTGATGGCGAGATGATATTTGGCGAGATGAGGCCGAGGATTCGCCATAGATTACCTGATATTTGCCTTACGGTTGGGGAAAACCTCGGAAAAAACCCAACTAGGTAATCAGTCCAAGCGGGAATCGAGCCCGCGCCCGAGCGCAACTCCGGATCGGTCTTAGCCGACAGAGCTACGCCGATGGCTAAGGACGTTGTTGTAGGCAATTTTAGTACTGCATAAACTTATAAACAATAGAACTTAAAAACATCGTTAGAGCCATAGTTTCGAGTTATTTTGGGTATCACATTCCTTTCTTGCTACGATCCCGTAAATCCACTTGAATTATCACAATGTGTGCTAAATCTTTACGGTAGTTGAAACTGATCACATAAATTTTAATTGGTCGCTACTTCCGCCCGCAAGCTGAGAGTCACGGCTATTTTCTCTACAGATAACAATGAGAAGTTTTACTTTGTAAATGCCGTTTTTTTTTTTCTTGAAATAATTTTAATTTTCTGCTAAATTTTTCTTTCCTATGATTATGAGCGGATAAATCAACTTCTAATAGAAATAGTTATTTTGGAACACTTTGCAGAAATTTCAGGGTTGATGCAATTACTTGCATTTTCATTTACATATCTTCAACCTAGAAAATAAAACATAAAATTATTTAGACATATAGTTCTGCTATCTAGGTTATATTAGATTACTTTCTGCATAAGTAAAATATGCCTACCTACTAAATTAACTGCATTTAATGTGGGTTGACATAAAAGGTTTTTAATAAAAGATCGAGCCCCCCAGGACTATAGTTTAGTCTAAAAATAAGTCCACATAAACTTAGCGTGCATTAAATATATCAGAAAGATATCAGAATTATTTTTTTATTCAATGCAGTGGAATTTGACTCGAGTCATTGGCTGTACAATGGCGATTAAAAAACTAAAATGAAAGATAGAAAACAAAATAAATTGAACAAAGTGCAAAGTGAAACTACGAAGGATAGCTATGTCAGAATTATTTAACCCTTAAATTGGCAAAACTTCATTTCTCACACTAGTTTATTAAACCGTGTCGGACTGTAAAGAAAACAACTATCGCAATGTCCATATTTTATATGTTGTACAATATTATAGTATTGTGAAATTTTAATTTTCCTATCAATTTTTTTCTAAAATGTCTCTAAAAACTACGGTTTCCAGTTAACCTCAGACACTGATCCCCTTACATTACTCTGCTTTGCCGATGATATTGTAATTGTTGGGAAAGACAAAGAAGCTGCTTCTATTCTTGTTACGAATGCAATACTATTATTGCATGAAATAGGTTTGAATATCAATACAGAAAAATCACGCGCCATCATTATCAACAATGGAAAACTTGAGCAAGATCAAATTTCAACTGTTGCGGGTCATATTAATAGCATCGGTGTAGACGAAGAAATTAAATATCTAGGCGCTACATTTAAACAAACACTAGCATTCAATGAAAACCAAGTATTGGATAAACTAAAGACGCGCCTCAACAAACTAACATCAAGTCATTTGCTTCAGCCACAACAAAAATTAGTCGTTTTAAACCAGTTCATCGGCCCAACTTTAATACATATCCATTCCAAACTGCATCTGTGGATCTGATCCCCAAAAAATTCCTCATTACTCATCTACTTTTCTCTATCTACATTAATGACCTATCAAAGAACTTACAGTATTGCCGATATCACCTCTTTGCCGACGACCTACAACTTTACATACATTTCAGACCCAATACGATCAATGAATCGATCGACAAGTTAAATTGTGACCTAGCCACTGTCTCTACTTGGGCGGCCAATTTCCGACTCGCACTTAATCCAAGTAAGACTCAAGCTATAATTATTGGACATAAGCGTTTAGTTAACTCCCTTAATAACAGCAATCTTTCAGTTGTTACCCTTAACAACATGCTAATCCCTTATTCATCTGTCGTAAAAAATCTTGGCTTCTTTTTTGATAATAATCTAAGTTGGAATTTTCAAGTTAAAGAAACGATAAAAAAAATCTGTTCCTCCATTCACTGTTTGAGTCGCTTGAGAAACTTCTTGCCCCAGCAACTAAAACTTACCCTAGTACAAACCCTAGTAATGCCGCACTTCGATTATTGTGACGTTTTGTTAAGTGATCTAAGTTCTGAACTGTCAGTCAAGTTACAGCGAGCTCAGAATAAACATATACACATACACATACACATATACATACACATTTGCGTCAGATACGTGTGCAACATCAGACGATATGACCACATATCACCGTCCTTCGCAAGTCTTTCGTGGCTCCGACTTAAAGAACGCAGAACTTTACACTCTTTGTCTTTGCTCTTTCGAATTCTGCACACCTTAACACCAAATTACCTTTCGTCTCGTTTCTCTTATCTATACTCTAACCACGACGTAAATACCAGATCACTTATCTGTGGCACGCTAAGTATACCTCTTCATAGAACATCTTGTTATTCATCATCTTTTACAGTATCCACCTCGCGTCAATGGAATTCCTTGTCACAAAGTATTAGGGGCTGCAAGACAATAAACACCTTTAAGAACAGCTTAAAAGATAACCTTATTAGCATTTCACTCCAATCATACTGATTTAAACTATCACTGACTACATTGTTACTTCTTTCTTTTAGACATCATCCTGATTGTACTGTATTTTCAAAATTGTCTCATAATAATCTCTTTCTATTATCTAATATTATTTGAAATATATTAACATTCTATGTATTTTAGCTTAATTCTGCTACATAGTTTGTATTTCAGTGTTTAATTAATAGTTCATAGTATTTTGTTGTTTAATTCGTAAATAACTCTTGTATACATGTAACTCTCATCTAAATCAAATTGTTGAATTCTTTGTAAGTTCATGCATATGTATGTATACTTTTTGCTGGTTGAGTGGAAGAGAAGGCCTTACGGCCTTAACTCTGCCAGCTAAAATAAATCATTATTATTATTATTATTATTATTATTATTATTATTATTATTAAAGCTGACAATATGATTAAAAGCGCAGTAAAGGAAATATTACAATTACCAGGTGACACTCCTAATAGCATGATATATACAAGTAACAAATACAAAGGATTGTCAGTGATGCGCGCTACATGGGAAGCCTATCTGCAGCAACTCAACATCAATACCAAGCTAGAAAACCTAAATGACCAGCACGTTAATGCTGTACGAGACTACGAAACATAAGAACCCCTTGCTTGTCGGAACTGCAAGTGAGCAGAGATGAGGCTACAGGATCCGTGAAGCAATTAAGGCGACATCTTCGGTACCGTGAATTTAAAACCTGGTGTGCATACCCCCAGAAGGGAAAAGGAGTTGTATTGTTTGAAGAAGTACCTGCAGACAACTCGTGGATCATCAAGCATGAAGGATTATCAAGTTCTGAATGGAGAGATATGCTAAAAATGACTGCGATGGTGGCACCAGTACGTTCTCTCCCTAGTCGCTCTACAGGCACAATCCACTGTAGGCACTGCAGTGAGTATGAAACTTTACCACATGTGCTTGGGAGTTGCCCACAGGGAGAAGTACTCAGAATAAAACGTCACAACACCATACGTTCTATGATCGCAGATGCACTTCGATCCAAAAATCTAGACGTTCACGAGGAAGATCATTGTATTGCTGATGGTGGAAGCAATCGTAGGATCGATATCATAGCTATAAATAGGAATAAACAGTCAGCCGAAATAATTGATCCTATCATCAGATTTGAAATCTCAGCCACTCAACCATCTGAAGTGAATGAAGAGAAAAAGAAAATCTACGAGCCCACGATTCAGTACCTATCGGCGAAATACAACATAGAAAAAATCACAGTTACCGGTCTCTTCTTCGGAGCGAGAGGCACCATCCCGAAAGCCTTTGTAAAGTGGAGGGAAAAATACAAGCTGACGAGAGATCTTCAAGATGCCATCGTCACCACCATAATAAAACTTTCTGTGGCAATATTTCATCAGCATCTTTATGGTGTACATTCAATTTAAATTACACTTGGTTCTATTTTTTTATGTCTTATTCACTTTTGTCTGAAACCTGTTTATATAATTTTTCGTTTTAAATTTTATTGTGAGCTATTCTGTGTCGCAGGGCAAACCCAAAATATTGGGTCAGGCTACTAAATAAATAAAATCCTATAGGATACTTTGCAAATTTAGGGGTTAAGTATAATAGCATATGCCCACCTCGTTCCTAATACATTAATATTATATTATTATTATTATTATTATTATTATTATTATTATTTTATTAGGTACCGTAAACGCTAAGTTAAACTGGTTTGCCATACACCACTGCTTCGATAGGGTCTAGCGTTGCGGTATGCTCCGAAGGTCTACCTGGATTGCTATGGAGAACGAGAGAAGCTCGCTATGACATCACAGAGCATTCAGTTGGAAATGACTGCCTACGCGCATCTTGCACTGATGCAACCCGCAACATATCATTATTGGAAAAAATAACGAAGTTAAATTTTCCACGTCTTTTTAAAATCCTCAAAGACATACGTAAAATATCTTGCGTGTTTTGACTTTCTTTTAAGGTTTTGACAGGAATTGATGCAAATGAAAGTGTTTCCATTCAAAAACACAAGAAGTCATGAATGAAAATAACTTCTGGAACGAGCTCTCTTATGTGGCTGCTAACTTCTCCACGATAGAGAGAAGCATCACCATGCTGGAAAACGTGGGTTCTCCCCTATATGGCTTGGATATAATCATTGTTTAGTCTTAAAGCGATAACATGCTATCCAGTTTAAGCGATAACATGTGAACTGTTTTAAGCGATAACATGCGAACCAGTTGATTTACGAATTCCGTTCTTGTACCATCACATTCAGATTTCAAAGCTCTATCGAATGACACAGCTTAAAATACAATCCTGGGTATAAATATTGTGCGCGCAAGAAAGAAAGTAATACGCGACGCATCAACGAGACTTCGCGACAATTTAACTGGGCAACACCGCCTCACTAGCATTGGCTAGTCGACATAGACCGGCCTGAACTGGCTCCGCTTTATACTTACTTACTTACTTACTTACTTACTTACTTACTTACTTACTTACTTACTGGCTTTTAAGGAACCCGCAGGTTCATTGCCGCCCTCACATAAGCCCTCCATTGGTCCCTATCCTGAGCAAGATTAATCCAGTCTCTATCATCATATCCCACCTCCCTCAAATCCATTTTTATATTATCCTCCCATCTACGTCTCGGCCTCCCCAAAGGTCTTTTCCCCTCTGACCTCCCAACTAACACTCTATATGCATTTCTGGATTCGCCCATAATTGCTACATGCCCTGCCCATCTCAAACGTCTGGATTTAATGTTCCTAATTATATCAAATGATGGATACAATGCGTGCAGCTCTGCGTTGTGTTGACTTTCTCCATTCTCCTGTAACGTCATCCCTTTTAGCCCCAAATATTTTCCTAAGAACCTTATTCTCAAAAACCCCCAATCTCTGTTCCTCTCTCAAAGTGAGAGTCGAAGTTTCACAGCCATACAGAACAACCGGTAATATAACTGTTTTATAAATTCTAACTTTCAGATTTTTGGACAGCAAACTGGATGACTAAAGCTTCTCAACCGAATAATAACAGGCATTTCCCATATTTATTCTGCGTTTAATTTCCTCCCGAGTGTCATTTACATTTGTTACTGTTGCTCCAATATATATGAATTTTTCTACCTCTTCGAAGGATAAATCTCCAACTTTTATAGTTCCATTTCGTACAATATTCTGATCACGAGACATAATCATATACTTAGCCTTTTCGGGATTTACTTCCAAACCTATCTCTTTACTTGCTTCAAGTAGAATTTCCGCGTTTTCCTTAATCGTTTGTGGATTTTCTCCTAACATATTCACGTCATCCGCATAGACAAGAAGCTGATGTAACCCGTTAAATTCCAAACCCTCTGTGTTATCCTGAACTTTCCTAATGGCATATTCTAGAGCGAAGTTAAAAACTAAAGGTGATAGTGCATCTCCCTGCTTTAGCCCGCAGTGAATTGGAAAAGCATCAGATAGAAACTGGCCTATACGGACTATGGCTCCGCCTTATATGCCTTCTTATTCTGAAAGCGCTTTAACAGAATCCCCTGCAGTTACGCAAAAGGTAAAAGACTCACTGGAAGCAGTTCTTGGATCACAAGATAAAGTACTGGCTGCAAAATTGAAGCGTTTGTTAGGAAATAATTTTGGCTACGAATATAAAGAAATTCTGCAAATTGCTGACATTCTCAGTGGAAAATGTGAAACATTCACTGACATTCGAAATTTTCTGCTTACAAGTATGCACCAGTCACATTACGTGATGTCGAGAGATCGTTCTCGGTACTTAAATTAATTCTGACACATAAGAGGAGAAGTTTCACAGTACAGAACATGGAGAAACCATTGTTTGTTTCCTGCCATAATAATTAAGTGAAAGCCAAAGGAAGTTACAAAAAATTTGGAAAGTTAGAAAATTAAAAATAGGCATATATCAATTCAAATATGTAAAGTAAGTAATTAATACCTTTATTCATCACTGGTATCTAAACTCGTCTTTATTTCATAATTCTTAGCAACCTAAACAATGGCTTTATTCACAGCAATGAATTAACCCGTGAATTATTTCATTAATCACGCTCTCCTTGACAACTTTTAGTCTAAATCATGTAATAAAAAAGGACAACATACAAAACTATACCAAATTTCTAGAACTTCTTACAGACTCCAGTTTAACATGGGAAAAACATATCGAATATACGTAAGCTTATATGCACAAAGTTATCAGGAGTTATATATTTATTATAGAAATGAGTGACTTGCGTTTCTCAAAATTATTTAAGATGTGCCTACTTTTCGTTATTTCAGTCGATAATTCGGTATGCCTTAATTTCCGGTGGAAATGGTAGCAAAATTGGGAGTGTCTTGATTTTGCAAAAGAAAGCCATTAGAATTATATGTCAATCAAACTATCTTGAACATTGTCGACCACTTTTCAATCACAGATATTACATACAACTTACTTACAAATGGCTTTTAAGGAACCCGCAGGTTCTTTGCCGCCCTCACATAAGCCCGTCATCGGTTCCTATCCTGTCCAAGATTAATCCAGTCTCTATCATCATATCCCACCTCCCTCAAATCCATTTTTATATTATCCTCCCATCTACGTCTCGCCTCCGCAAAGATCTTTTTCCCTCCGGTCTCCCAATCAACACTCTATATGATTTCTGGATTCACCCATAATTGCTACATGCCCTGCCCATCTCAAACGTCTGGATTTAATGTTCCTAATTGTGTCAGGTGATGAATACAATGCGTGCAGTTCTGCGTTGTGTAACTTTCTCCATTCTCCTGTAACTTCATCCCTCTTAGCCTCAAATATTTTCCTAAGAACCTTATTCTCAAATACCCTTAATCTCTGAACCTCTCTCAACGTGAGAGTCCAAGTTTCACAACAATACAGAACAACCGGTAATATAACTGTTTTATAAATTCTAACTTTCAGATTTTTTAACAGGAGACTAGATGAAAAAAACTTCTCAGCCGAATAATAACAGGCATTTCCCATATCTATCCTGCGTTTAATTTATTTCCGAGTGTCATTTATATTTGTTACTGTTGCTCCAAGATATTTGAATTTTTCTACCTCTTCGAAAGATAAATCTCCAATTTTTGTTTCCATTTCGTACAATGTTCTGGTTACGAGACATAATCATATACTTCGTCTTTTCGGGATTTACTTCCAAACCTATCGCTTTACTTGCTTCAAGTAAAATTTCCGTGTTTTCACAAATCGTTTGTGGATTTTCTCCTAACATATTCACGTCATCCGCATAGACAAGAAGCTGATGTAACCCGTTCAATTCCAAATCCTGTCTGTTATCCTGAACTTTCCTAAGGCATATTCTAGAGCAAAGTATCACAGATATTAACTGTCATATATATATATATATATATATATATATATATATATATATATATATATATTACTCATTAGTAGCCAATATATATGATCATGGAATTAGAAATAGTAAACAAATTAATATTCCATACTGTGCATTACATAAAACTAGTACAATTAATGTTTTTGTCATGGGGATGAAATTATGTAATAAGCTTCCTAGTCAATATTATAAGTTATCAAACAATAGTTTCAAAATTAGATTTTATATTTGGCTTTTAATTAATCCTTTCTACACTGTAGATGAGTTTCTTAACATAAATTCATAAAAATTGTTTTTTAATAAATAAAGTTATTTATATTTATTTACAAATAATACATTAAGAGTGAAGTGTTTTCATTAATTTTTAGAGTTTCAAAATGTTTTGTGCTTTCATTCTAATTAAACTTTACTGTTTTCAATTATATTTTCAAATTTATGTTCCCCCCCCCCCCGGTCTGTAATTGTGACGAAGCCTATCACTGTATGTTTAATGGCTTAATAAATTGAATTGAATTGAACTGAACCAACACATTAACAACAATAAAATCAATGGTAGAGGGTGAGAGAAGGCCTCATGACCTTATCTCAACCAGATTAAATAAATATATACTATACTACTACTACTATACTATCAATGATTGAAGATCACATCATACCCGGAACGCATCTTATTTTCTGCTGGGGCTTCTCTTCAGTCATCAGAATAGGTCAGGAGATAGAGTGATCCAAAGCAGCGATCAGGAGTGGGTTCGATTCCCGCTTGGGCTGATTACCTGGTTGTTATGTTGTGTTGTGCTGTGTTGTGTTATGTCACGTTGAAGAGAAATGACTAGAAGCATTTTAAATGTGAATATGGAGAAGAACGGATCGTGTGAAATGGACACACAGAATAAGAAATGAAGCTGTGCTGAAAAGAGTGGGTGAAGAAAGAATAATGCTGAAACTGATCAGGAAGAGAAAAAAAATTGCTAAATCATTGACTGAGAAGAAATTGCCTACTGAAGGATGCACTGGAAGGAATGATGAACGGATGGAAAGTTCGTGGCAGAAGAGCATATCAGATGATAGATGACAGTAAGATATATGAACTAAAAGAAAGGTAGCAAATATGAAAGATAGAAAAATGCTGGGTTTGCAGTGAAATACCTGCTTTTGGGCATAAAGCTATGAATGAATGACTGTGCTGTGTTGTGTTGTGTTGTGTTGTGTTGTGTTGTGTTGTGTTGTGTTGTGTTGTGTTGTGTTATGCAATGCCATGCCATGCATGTCATGCCTTTGTTTTGTGTTGTGTTCTGTTAGATTGAAGAGAAACGACTAGAATCATTTGAAATGTGGATATGGAGAAGAACGGAGCGTGTGAAATGGACAGGCAGAATAAGAAATGAAGCTGTGCTGGAAAGAGTGGATGAAGAAAGAATAATGCTGAAACCGATCGGGAAGAGAAGAATAATTTACTTGGTCACTGGTTGAGAAGAAACTGCCTATTGAAGGATGCACTGGAAGGAATGGTGAAAAGGAGAAAAGTTCATGGCAGAAGAAGATCTCAGAATTCAGTGATGTCAACGAGAGCGCAGGCGTGCCTCACTGCCCATATGCGCTATCCAGAGCACGTAGGGCAGTGATGTCAAAGCAAGCGCATTTTTCTGACCTTGACGTCGTGCGGGGGCTAAGTATGGAAAGAGGAAGGGTTGTGTATATGAATAAGCAACCTGTTGGATTAAGAAAACAGTGGTGCACAAACTTCAAACGGAACGTGAAATTTTTATGTCGTTATTTTTATATGGCTTCTTTCTGTTTGATATTATCTATATTGTCTGTAAAATAAAAGTACTAATATCAATTTCTTAATATTGCAGTTGTGTTTTAAATGTTGTAACATAATAAAGAGTTAAGAAAGAATATTCACATAAATTCCATAATAGTACAACTATACTGTACTAAATGGATGAAACATATCATTAATAAAGAAAGTGATATTCCCAAAAAAGAGATTGAGTATGACATGATAATTTGGAATTGATATTGATGGTACCTTTAACATTATAAAAGTAATCAATAAACTAATCAAAACAATATTACAGTACAAAGCAAAGTTACCTAGGTGCTGTGTATGTTTTAAGTGTAACTAATATTCCATAACAAAACTCTTATCGCATTATGCTTTTAAGGTGATATTGGTGAGCAAGTTCCTATCATCAGAATATTAAATTATTTTCTCGAAATATGCTGAAGCTATAGAGCTGACATTTTTACAACACATAGGCACGTATCTTTTGCTTATGACGTAACAGTAGTTGCTTTGTTAATTAATTTCCTTACAAACAATTTCCATGCGAATATTTTCAAAATTTTCAATACACTATCTTCAATAATACGTATTTACGGTTTATTAGATTTAGGAAAACATTCTGTAAGGCTACTAAATAAATAGGACTATATCTGCAAATTTCACTTTTCTATTTAAAAAGATGAGAAAATATTTATTTTGAATAAAAAAATCAAACCTGTGAAAAATGAGCATTAAAATTAAAACTTTCATTCTTATAATGCACTTAAACTTCTCAGACAGATCTAAAAATTACCATGGATACAGTTTTAATAAGTTCTCTTCCCTTTATCTGCCCATCCCTAAATATAGCTCGACCAAGCGCCATGTACTACTTCTTTCGTCTGTCTCTTTCCTTTCCGCTGTAAAGCGCTCAGGCTCTCCTGAGCTCTAAAGCGCGCGCTTGCTCCTATGGGCATCAATTGACATAGGGCATGCAGGTACAAGTCACTGGTGAACACAAGGTTTGTACATTACATATTGACGATGGAGCGGAAGAAGTCGTACAGTAAGTTTCAAACTGACTGGACTCTTGAAATATCAAGATCTTCTCAGATTTTACAAAACTTTAAATCCCGAACTATATCCGGCGGTACGAAAATTTGCCGTGCAAATGATATCTATTTTTGGCAGTACGTACGTATCTGAGCAATTTTTCTCACTTATGAACATCATAAAACCAAGATTGAGATCAGGATTATCAGATGATAATATGCGGACAATGCTGCAGGAAACAACATTTCACCGGACATACTAGAATACTGGTGTTAGCTAAAAGCAGGAAGAGCGATTCTGAATTGGGCGAGAAGTCAGGAATCGAATTTGTTTTTATAAATGTGATATACATATAATAAGTAAATGATTATATAACAATTACGGAACAATTAATGAGATAGACTTTATTATCTAAAACTCGTAAGTTAAACAGAATATATACTTTATTTATTTATTTATTTTAGGCCTATTAAATAATTTTTCGAAATAGGCTATAGAATATCCTACGATTTCTTTTACATTTGTCTAAGTTTAAAACAGAGAAGTAGGCTTGTGTACTAATAATTAGGCCTACATTATTAGATTATTATAACAATATATTATATAGGCCTACCAGGCCACCGGCGCGGCGTAGCTCGGTCGGCTAAGGTGCTTGCCTGCCGATCCAGAGTTGCGCTCGGGAGCGGGTTGGATTCCCGCTTGGGCTGATTATCTGGTTGGCGTTTTTTCCGAGGTTTTCACCAACCGTAAGGCAAATGTCAGGTAATGTATAGCGAATCCTCGGCCTCATCTCGCCAAATATCATTTCGCTATGACCAATTTCATCGACGTTAAATAACCTCGTAGTTGATACAGCGTCGTTAAATAACCAAGTAAATAAAATAATATAGGCCTACTAATTCTTATTTGAAACTGTATAAGTTAAGAAGAGTGTAGATTTGTCATTTATTGTAGTATTTTATAATTTAATTTTATTTATTAGAGTTACCTGCTGCAAAGCATGCTTTGAATTCTTGTTGCCTTTTTGTATGAGTGTAACACGTTATTTACTCATTAATAATGTGGGATGTCCTAGAAGACGATGGGAAGATGATTTTTGAGAGCGGAACGGGCCGAGGCCACCATGAAGATGATGATGATGATGATAATGATGATGATGATGTCCATAATAATAATAATAATAATAATAATAATAATAATAATAACATGATTATGTAACAATTACATAACAATTAATTAGATAGGCTTCATTATGCAAAACTGCATAAGTTAAGGAGAATTATTTTTATTATTTGTTATAGGTCTATTATTTAATTTTTACAGCTCCAGAATGTCATATGATTTATTTTACTTTTATATTAATTTGAAACAGAACAGCAATGTTTATGTACTAATAATTGCATAATTACATAATCATATAACAATTAATTAGATACTAATTATTATCTGCAACTGTGTAAGTTAAGCAGAGTCTATGTTTATTATTTATTGTACCATTTTATAATTCATTGCATTTATTACTGAGTAGAGACTTGCAAAACTGCACACACAACCGGTTTAGATTCGGCCGGTCGGAGCTCAACCGGCTACGATGAACATCGGGCCGAATAACTCGGTTGTCGAGCGATTACGCCTGATGTATTGCAGAGTAGACAGAACATCAGGCGCATTTACATAAAACTAACGTTTTTCGAGTACACAACCGGAGTAACAAGGAAATTTACGTTGTCTTATTGAAAAAAAAAGTGTTTGCAAGTATTCTTACACTTCATTCGACACTATAACACATATATTTTCTTTATTATTCTGAACTTGCAGTAACTTTATAAGTATCGTTTATATTTTAAACTTTTAGAGTTTTACTAATGAAAGTTGCTTATAGATATGTTAAACAATATTATATTTTTTCACAGAACAAGACGTGCACAAGCCATGTAGGCTATATTTTTCTTACCAATAAACGCTATATAGGTGGCGTTTTTCTATACCAGTGTTGAACAGTATATGTCATAACTTCATCATTTGATTACGTCGTAACTCTTTCTCGTCACATATTGACTGAATCTTGTTCGATTTGTATAACCCAATGATCGATATTACATAAGTCCATGTAAAATCGCGAATTATTTAGAACACAAATCTCACACAGAAAGAAATGGTAAGGAGGAAGAAAATACGATCTCCAAATAACACCAGGTATATTTCATCATACGATAACTCTTTAACATTTTCTCAGTAGGCTATACAAACAGAGTAATAATATTGAAGGACATTTATTTTGTTTAATTACAAAAATATGTTTGCTTCAAATAGGAATACAAATAATTTGACACTTTAATACATTTATTTTTGTATTTCGAACTTGCAGTAATTTGACTAGTAACAAATAAATGAACAATGGATACAGTGACATCGAAGGAAATAGACGTAATGTATAATTTGAAATATCATAATATAAACATATTCAAAAATATAATTACAATTCATTATAAAACAAAATAGAAAATAAGTACATATGTCCATTATGACGTTTGTATTTTAAACTAAAAAAAACGTATAGCCCTACCTCTAAAACAATCGTTGCATGCTTTTTAATTATTCTAATCAGTTGCAATATTATTTATTAAGAAATCAATTTGGAAAGATAAACAGTAATGTTATTTTCAACAATACGATTACTTTGGCTCTCAATGGTTGTTGTTCTGTACAAAATAAGTATAATTTACACATTTCTAAACTACGAATAACAAAAGAATAGCAAGGTTTAGATACAAATAATTCTGTATAGAAAAGATCTACTTCAGAGAAAACAAGTGTCATTCAAAGATCTATTTTATTACACACGTGCTAATATCAACTATTTGATGTTCACAATTATTATTAGGGCCTATTATCATAGACTACATGTTCAGAGTTGACTTCTTGTGTTTATGTATTAATAAATCTCTTTTACTAGTCTAAAGTTACGCTCGGTGGAAACACTTATTCATGGAATGGCCAATATTCGTTTCACAAGTGTTGCTAGAGAGGCTAGAGTTGTTTGGTGATCTTTCCATTAATTTAGTATGTAGAAAATGAAATGAGCGTAATGTATAATGTGAGATATAATAAGTAAATAAATCCAAAATAGAATTAAAATTAATCACAAAACATAAAATTAAATAATTATTAACTCCAAATGCATTCCTCCAAAACAGTAGCTATTCATATACAGGGTAGAAGTGAAATAACCCTGCAGATTGTACGGGGCGATAAGGTTCACTTAAATGAATGGAAAACCTATATTACGTTTAATTCTCTAGTCATAGTAAACATACTAAAAGCATTGGTTGTAGTAGGTTTCAGAAGATATAAAGTTATTTTTGTTTTAGTTTTACTATTGATCGAGTTTATTGTTTTTTTTTTAAGTGTGTCATTATTGTAATATTATAATTCAGTTTTCTAGTGTAAGCAAAAATTACAACTTTGGTAATTTGTGGATACCGAAAGTTTTTTTTCTGCAATTTACGCTTTACAACGTCTGTAGTTTCACGCTGCATGCTGTTTGTTCCTCTTGATGATCCGCAGCTATAATATCTGGATGGTTCACTGTGATCTTCATTTTATACGCCAGAGCCTTCCATCCACAGGGAGATCGAATCAATTCGAATACACGTTAAACCGAATACTGAGGCAGTACGCAAGCAGATGTACTTCGCATACTGGCTATAAAGCCAGGCGTTCACTAGCGCTATGTAAGTTTGTTCGGTTTTCAACCGGTTTTGCAGGACTCTAATACTGAGGCACCTGCTGCAAAACTTGCTTTGATTTCTTGTTGTCTTTTTTGAGTAGGGACATGTTATTGACTTTTTAATAGAAGCAGTTTAATTCGCCTGGCAATGATAGGCCAATAGAGCTCATTTTGCGCATCCCTTCTTATTCACCGTTGCTGCCTGCTGAATAGATTCATTGCAACGAGTCAGCGCTTGATCGCACGTAGCGTCAAGTACGTGCTTTTGACCTTGACATCGCTGTCTCAGATGATAGACGACATTAAGCTATAAGGTTCATACGCGGAGACTAAAAGGAGTGTCACGTTACGTTATGTTACATGTTGATATTCTAATATAGCCTATTCAATTGAAATTATTTTGTACAGAGTGTCTGACTCAAGCCGTTCATAAATTGTTTTAGCCACCACGCACAACACGACCAGGAATTGACACACAATACTGTTCGTCGTTGAAATTCTCTACTTCGCAGCGCATGTAATTTATTTTAATTCAAGTAACAACTGAGAACAGACAAAATAATAAATAGACATAGGTTCGGTGGACTGATTGATATATTAATTCATACGATGCGTCTGAGTAAAGAAACAAACATTTATATACTTAATACGCAGATCTCTCGTGGATAGTTCATGGCTCTTAGCTAGTGATGTGTTCGTATGAATGTTTTGACTGCCTGAGAGGGTTCGATACTCGGTCCTTCCTTTTTTAATTTTGGATTTCAAAACCAGGTGATTCTAGAATATTATATTACTACTTTAAAATTGAAAAACGCAATCCATCGCAACATCATATGAACAAGAATGTTCCACATCTAAACCTATAGAGGCTCGAATACTACCGTCGGTAACTATTCACGGTTCGACTCTCTGAAGCTCGTAAGAGCAAAAGTGAAAGATTTTGAAAGAAAAATATAAGATGTTCCAGCAATCAAACTATTCGACATCGTCCAACTTCATGCGGTTTGTTATCGATCTCGTATGTCTTAGACATGGTCTGAATCAACGTTTATTCTTATTCTATCCAGATTTTGACGTTCTCATAGTAGGTGTGACATATTCAAAATATATTGAAATAAATTAATACATTTTGTTAAAATTCTGCACTGTCTGTTCTTTAAAGATACGTTGCTTGTTCCGACTAAAACAAAAGAAATGAACTTGAAGGATTTTATATAAGAAAGCAATGTTATGTAAACTATAAGAAGAGCAAATGGCTCGATAAAACATTATTCAAGATAAATAAACGTTGAAAATTTGAAATAAAATAAATAATTAACACAAAAGATTGGCAGCAAGTGTTTAACATAAAATCCGTAACATTCACGTGATGTCAGTGAAAGTTATTCCCACCCCTGATTCCGCCTACGAAACCACTAAACACATCCCACGTGTCCCCACTGTTATTTGGATTGCGTAAGCAAAAATGAACGGCTTAAGTCGGACACTCTCTATATGAGCCGTTCAGAGCAAAAGTGGTGTAAGTCAGAATTGGTAATGAGGTTTAAAGTAAAAATTCTGTAAAATACAGCACAAAGTAGCAATTAATATGTCCTTCTTGCTATCCACTGACTACTGATAGTTTAACTAAATTGAATATCAATTGCTACTTTGCGCTGTATTGGACAGAATGTTTACTTCAACCCTCATTACTCATTTTTGACTTACACCACTTCTGCTCTGAACAGCTCATATGTTATGTATTATACATTTCCACTTCTCTTTATAAATAAATTATAAAACAATTGACATCTTTATAAGGATATGGCATAACTGGAATTACAAGAGAGACCGAAGTTTCCGAGAATGACTGTGCCATAGGCTGCTATTACACTATCAAAGTTCTTTCACAAAGATCTTTTATAAAGTATGCGAGAGTGTAATGGGTTTTCTTTTATCTCTGATAAAAGATCTTTTATAAAATGTAAGTGCATCTTGTTATCTTTGATAAAAGATTTCTATACCTTGAAACAAATATGACGGAAAGCAAATATAACTGGACTGTTCCTACCACAAAACTTCTGATATTGGAGTGTGGAGGAAATTATATGTTGTAAATAAGTAATCTGTATAATATAATATTAATTTTATATAATAATAATAATAATAATAATAATAATAATAATAATAATAATTTATAACAATTTGTATAACTTTTCAAGTTTTCGCATTGTAGCTCTTTTAATAAGTTCTGATTGATATCTCTCTTGTCACATTTGCAATCCACGGTTTAACCCACAGTCGTTTCTTTTTCTGCTTATTTTTCAGTAAAATGCTTATGTAATAATTGAACTAATTGTAGCTAAACAAGTATAATACTGTTCTCCATTCGTGGTGTTATAAACTTAACGCATAAATATTAGTATCAACAAATCATAAACTTAAAGGGTAAATATTATCAACAAATCCCCGGAACACGTGTTAGGTGAGCTTTTCTTCCTAATTTTATGTTATCTTTGATAAAATATATTATGAAAGATTTTATGTAGTGTAATATATTCCAAATTCTATCTTTCATCAAAGATCTTTGATCAAATATTTTATCATATTCTTTGTCAAAGAACTTTGATAGTGTAATACCAGCCATAGTCGCTCATATTACCAAATTGACGACGATTGAACTCTGGCTCCCTTTCTAAGAAGTCGTCAAGCTAAGCTATGACAGATCTTTCTTTGATTTCACCGAACGTGATGTGTGTGAGATAGTGTGTCCTGTCTAGTAAGATTTTAATTTTTACATTATTATTATGACGACCGGATAACTCAATTGGTAGAGCAGTTGGCTACGGACTGGAAGGTCCGGGTTCGATCCTGAGTAATGACGGGATTTTCTCGTTGCTAAACTTCTACAACGGCCCCGAGGTTCATTCAGTCTCCTATCAAATTGAGTACCGGGTCTTTCTCAGGGATAAAAGACGGTTGGAGCGTGGTGCCGACCACACCACCTCATTCTAGTGCTGAGGTCAAAAAAGCATGGCTCTACCTCCATGCTCCCCAATCGTCTTCAAGGCATATGAAGGGGCTACATTAAATCTTTACATTGTTATTATACGAATAAAATAGAAAGTGTTTTAATAGTACAAAAATAAATTTAATTTGTACCACTTAAAGATGCACGTTTTCTGTAAATCCTGTGGTTTTCGGCATTCCATCTCTCCATTTACCTCTCCACCCACCAGCAGTTCGTCTGTCCAGTTATTGACTCTTCTCTGCTGCTCTCAGTTTCAATGATACATGAATAATTTATTATGGACATGGTATGTGTATGTCATCATTGCTACACAGAGTAGTCTGGTAAGAAGACTGGAATCTGGTAATACATTGTGTTCACAAATCATTGGACGATTATACAGGGACCTCATTTTATTTTTACGTCAATTTTTATTGTACCTGAGTTTTTGAATGTACTTCACTCCCACCCCCTCTACTAGTAAACTTCGAACTGTTCTCCTCACAGAACCAAGCGTATACAGTCAAAATCACCTTAAGGTCGTAGTAAACACAAACAGTATTGAGTTAGTGAGTGTAGTACGTTCCAGAAATATGTTCGCGTTTTTCAGTGACGAAAGAGCTTTCAATATTGAATCATATTTTCGCACAAGTACTGTCGTCCGTTTGCTACGTCGCATCCCGATTTCCCTCACCCGCAACTGTTTAAAATAACTTAAATAAAAGTAATTAACTGTCACGTGATTTCTCCCCTTTCTACGATCCTGGAACATAACCACTTGGACGGACAGTAGATAGCACTGTCTAGTATATAGTCGCGAAGGTCAATACGTAGTAAATATACAAACATTAGGTAGTTGCTCACCACTAGGATCGCTAATATCCTCTCATTACAGGCAATGCAAAATAGTACCGTCACAGTCTATTGTTTTTAGCACCCTTAAAACTCAAGCTTCGTGACTGTATATAGTAGACTGTGGTAGATAGTATGTCTGAGTAGTGTTATCTGTGCGGGTCGGACAGGGGTGAAGATTGAATTTACAGTACGTAAAGTACTCTTTTATATAATAGGTATAGAATTATTTCAACATGAGTTACTAGTACGAAGGACGAAACTGGTAATTGGAATTAGATGCATTAGTCTACAGTGCGATAATATACACAAAAGAACTGAAGCCTGTATCTAAATGAACGGCCACCATTTTCAAAAATGTATTTAAATATCCATATTATGATTATTTTTCAATTTAACTTCATTCTCTATATTCTACGCTAATGTGCTGCAAACAGGATACTATACACTGCATAATGAATACGTTCGCATGGATAACTCAGTTTGTGAGTAAAAACACTTATTGTTAATACTTTACTATATCTTGATTAAACAAAAACCTAATAAAAATTATCAAACTCAAAATTACGATATCTCCTAGTTTACGTAAATGGATGAACTACTTTTCTTCCCTCCTATACCAAGTAAAATGATTTGTTTGTATTTTACGCCAGAATCATCGAACTTCAATCGTGGAAGGGGGAGCAAACGGTGTTTCCGGCTCTGAACCATTAATGCAAAGGTATAGCCAGGTTAATACTAAAAATGTTAGTAAAAATAAAATGATGTCCCTGTATAACCTAATACTATATTTTCACAATGACAGACATTACAACCATTTGAAAGAGGGATGTTTCAGGTTTCGTACTGTCATCTGACATTCATTTATTATTTAGTGGGGAACATGTATCAAACACAAAAATAAATAATACCACAACTACATTTAGTAAGATAGTAAAAAATTTAGGAGTATATTTAGATTCAAATTAAAATTTTTAAAGTCAAGTCACCTATATATGTAAGAAAACTTTTTCCATAATTCAGTCCCTCAGACACTTAACCAACGTTTTACCTCTCAGCCTTAAAAATAACCTGAACCAAACTTTAGTGATGCCCCACTTCGATTATTGCGATTCTCTATTCACGAATCTAAATACTGATCTCGCTCACAGACTACAGCGTGTTCACAATATCTGCGTTCGTTTCGTCTGTAATATTAGAAAATTCGATCATGTAACACTGTTACTAGAATTGTTGCCTTGGAATCCACTTAAAGAAAGAAGACACTTCAATTCCTTCTTATTACTATTTAAAAACATCCACACCCCCATATCCTCTTACTTAGCATCTCGTTTTTTTACCTTTCACTACCTCGAACCCAGAACATGTACCTTCTCTCTATTCCTCTGCACAGAACATCCTTTTACTCATCATCTTTCAGCATATCGATTCCACGCCTCTGGAATTCTCTCCCTGACCGTGTCAGAGATTGTCGGACAATATCAAAATTCAAATTTAAATTAAAGAATCACATACATCTTAATTACACAACTTTTAACACTGTATCACTTCGGAATATGTGTTATATGACTTTCTTGTGTTAAATACTACCGTACCTGGTTTACATGTTTCGACCCATAAAAGGTCGAAACATGTAAACCAGGTACGATAGTATTTAACACAAGAAAGTCATATAATACATATCCCTAAAGAATCACATTCTAGTTCATGGAATGCTTGTTGAACACCTGTCAGGTTGGGCAACTTTGGCTTAACCCATGACATATAATAAATATTGTAACTATGTTGTTGTAAAATTGACAATTAATATTTAATGTATTTATTATTATTATTATTATTATTATTATTATTATTATTATTATTATTATTATTATTATTATTAGTCCACACTGTGGAATAACGGTCAGCGCGTCTGGCCGCGAAACCAGGTGGCCCGGGTTCGAATCCCGGTCGGGGCAAGTTACCTGGTTGAGGTTTTTCCCGGGGTTTTTCCTCAACCCAATACGAGCAAATGCTGGGTAACTTTCGGTGCTGGACCCCTGACTCATTTTACCGGCATTATCACCTTCATTTCATTCAGACGCTAAATAACCTAGATGTTGATACAGCGTCGTAAAATAACCCAATAAAATAAAATAAAAGTATTATTATTATTATTATTATTATTATTATTATTATTATTATTATTATTATTATTATTATCAGTTATTACTATCATCATTGCTATCTCTGTTTTCCTTTTTTTTTTTCTTGTATTAGCTCGATGAAGCTCTACAGTGTTTTTTAACCCTGTTGAACCACTATAGGGCTTTAATTTAATTTGTATTATTTTCAACAGTGTTTGTATTTATTTTTGTATTTATATGTGCTATCTGGTAGGATAGAAGAGAAGGTCTTATGGCCTTAATCCTGTCAGATTAAATAAATGAAATAAATAAATGTACACCATTGTTGGAGAAAATGGCTGCCCGTAGCTCGTAAGTGTTCGAATATGCGCGATGTAAGGCTGGGATTACGTTCGTTTGCTTTAAATGACGTTGCTTTCATCTGTACGTTGAACTTCAACCGAAAGTTCAGAGATTGTGATCGACGTTTGTCACAACTATAACACTCTACGGGCCATAATGAGTACTGAAATGCACACGCCGGACAGTCAGTTGTTTATGATAATTAAACATTGAATTTTATGGTAACATTGTTTGAGGCAGCATAAATAAAATACCGGTGAGTTATTAGAAAAGTATGATATGACAAAATAATATAGAATGACGATAATGATAAAGAAGTAATAATAATAATAATAATAATAATAATAATAATAATAATAATAATAATAATAATAATAAAACCATACACTACTAAATAGCTGGACTAGTACGAATTAAGTATATATTATTTATGTAATGAAACTCCAATTATTTTAGGGTCAAATAATATAACGTAACTAAAATAATATAAATAAATTATCGAACAGATAAAAAAATAGTCGAACCTGGATCCAACTACACCACGCCCTTTTTACTTTATCACTACGTCACAGAGACCTATGTAATTAAAGCAGTAATTAAAATGTAATTTATTCCGTAATTAATAATAATAATAATAATAATATTTATTTATTCTGGCGAAGTTAAGACCATCAGGGCTTCTCTTACACATGTAGAGAACCGGTTGAATAAGAGGTATGGATCCTATTATGTTTAATCTTAAATTCTTAATTATTAAACAAAAATATGATTTTATGCCATATAGAGGAAATATATTCATGCGACCTGACATATTCAATCAAAAGATAGTCCCTCATATTATGTAATTTTAAATTAATATTGTTTTATTAATATTTCAGTGGCAATGAACGAAAGAAGAGTTAAAAACGTTCAACTTACGTTCCTTTGAGTTTGTGGAAGCCAGACCTTGACAACGTTGAATCAGCGCCGTCTTCCGTTCTTTCATTCTAATGTTGACCATAATCAAATAAATGGAGCTTCTATTTGACAGACTTCAACAAACTTCACCGTAACGAAACGTAACGCTAACGAACGTTGATCGTATTCACGGCCTAACAGTGCTGTCGCGGTTTGTCGCGTCTTCCAACAGTAGACATCCTGTCCTCCCGCGTCGTCAATCCGAAGATGGTACGGACAGTTTCGCGACAGAGGTGTATCTGTCATCAAGAAAAATGACGCGCGGGGAGTTCAAGTGTTATTAAAAAGGTCAATAAAGTGCGTGAAAGTATCATGCGGAGCCCTCAGAAATCAGTACGGAGAGTCAGTCGACAACAGAAACACCTTCTGCACTTGGTCACTCCGTTCACCAGATCTTAACAGTGTATGATTTCTTTCTGTGGGGTTTTGTCAAGGACAATGTTTACGTCCCTCTAGTTCCAATGACGTTGCTGAAATTGAGAAGGCGCAATGAAACCGCCATCAGAAACTTCACACAAGACATGTTTGACAGGGTTTGGCGAGATTGTGATAATGATAACCGCCTAGACATTGCTGTGTCACATATGGAGCACATATGGAATGCATTTGAAGTCAAACTTCACATGGTAACTTAATATCTGTTCAATATTTCTTTCAATTAGTTAGTTTAAATAAAGTATTACAAAATTCAATAATTTGTGGGCACGGTATATTTTAAAACAGTTTGTTCCCATTTAATAATTTCAAGGAAAAATTGTTCCGCGGCTGGGTATCGAGCCCGGGACCTTTAGCTAGGCGCACCAACCCTCTACCGACTGATCTACCCAGGAACTCTACCAGACACCGACTCAATTTTTTCCTTTATAAGTATCCACATACCACAAATTGGACTGACAAAACATCAAACATCCAACATTGAGTGCACACAAACTCTGTAACTTAAATTGTGGTTTTCTGTTAACGAACAGTCACGTGCATCTAGTTTTCGGTAGGCTATAGCTCCCTATGAAGCTGATATCTGTCGGAGTCTGGTAGAGTTCCCGGGTAGCTCGGTCGGTAAATCGTTGATGCACTTAGTCAAAGGTCTCTGGTTCGATACCCGGCCCGGAACAATTTTTCCCTTGAAATTATTCAAATCATCTTCACAGGGAGCTATACCTGAAAGCTAGATTTGCAGTTTGTTCCCATTGTTCTATCAGAGATCAGCAAAGTAGTTAATGTCTGTCAAAAAGAATTGAAAAAGGACTAGCGGTGGTTCTAGACTCAGAATTTGGTCTTTATTCACCTTTACTCTTTAAAAAATGGAATCTTCCGCTTTCAGTTCAACTAGTACACGGGGCCAACGGGCGTTGTTATGAATACCGGTATAAAGTTTTTTTCTTGTACCGTTTCAACTTTTTACTCTACGATGAAAAGCTACACATCTTATATTTCCTAACAAATGTCCATGATATTAAGATTCAACCCCAGGTCCTGAGGAACCGTGGCATTCTTGGGCATCGTAAATGAAATATAAAGACTTCCCTAGATTCCCCACTTTCATAAATATCGCTTCCAAAGCGCACCACACCTTGCACTTGTAAATTCTCATTGCCCCGGTTAAATATTTCAAAGTTACAGCGTTGTGAGACCGATAAACTTCTCGCACATGATGGATGCCATAGCAAGACAGGAGCACTAAACAAGAGTTGCTGCAAAGCTCTTGTAACGTATTTCCTGTGGGCTCGGAAAAAAACCACGAGGTAACCAGAAGCAGTGCCTAGTTTCGTTCTAGTAATTTTTTTTGTCTTCTTATTTCTATAGTATCAAGGCACTAATACAGACTATCATGTGCAGATGTGAGAGAGCGAGCAAGTCAGTGAGTGAATATGTACCAACCAATAATGTGTTGTAAACAAAAAAGTGCCCTAGCTCAGGGATTTTGGTAGTATAGGTAGTAGTTGTCTTCGTCGTCGTCGCGGCCATCGTCATCATCATTATAATCATAATCATAATCATTTCCGCAGGAAACTTATGAAATGTCAAACGAAAATACATGGGTTCGAATTTAGATATAGAGGTTATGAAGTCTGAGGAGTGGATCTCACTATGAATTTACTTATATATGAATAAAATATGACTTTTTATAAACACAAAATTTGGCAATAGTAGCTAATGCAATTTGAGTACCAATTAATAGTCCTAATAATACATAATTTAAAGACAGTCCTGTAGTATCTCATAATAAATGTCCAGCAATTATATTGGCTTTATACGAAAATCATAGAAATGCTCTGGTGCTGCCCGGTCTCTAAAAATAGTACCCTGGAGCCGCCAAAGCCCGCCAGGTCTGAAATACATCCCTACTACCAAACAAAAAAAGTACTGTACTAACAAAGTAGGTCTAACAAGGACCAATTTTAAGACATGTAAGTCAGACGTCAGTACGTGTAATCTAAAGTGACTACCGGTATTACACTTTTACTACATCATACTACTTTTGACCAATAAAACGGTACGAAAGGACGTCTTTCAACTAATCATAGCTGCTTATCGCACAATTTTATCGCTTCTCTAGCATTTGTTTGTTTTTATCACTACCCTAGCATTTGAGACGTTCCAAAAGAGAAGGGCGAACCCGCCAAATGTACCTGTAGAGATAATCGATGTTCAAAGTATTGTACCTGTAAACGAGATAAGGACGAGGCCGCCAAGGACACGTCTGTAAATAATGATTATTACTTTGTACACTGAAAAACGAATACCTTTATTGAAAATTGCAATTAAATATCCAATTTAATATTCCAACTTAATAGTGATCATAGATGGCATTATAAATTTAACAATATTATGGGAATAATTTGAAAACAGTACCTATATTATAAAAAGCAAAGGACGTAGAATGAACTCACTAGTGGCAGACAATAATAGGCCTAATAATAATAATAATAATAATAATAATAATAATAATAATAATAATAATAATAATAAATAAAAAACACTTAAACGCACTGTGATGTGACATTTACAGAGTGTCAGAAATTATTAATAAACAAAACTAAGTATATGCCTGTCATATTGTCCTTGTTCTGGGAACAGAGGTGCTAATAATCCATTACAACATTGTCATGATTACATCTTCATGACTATGTTCCTCCGAGTCAGTCATTGCTAGTTGCACGTTTTGTTTGTTGATCACGGCGTCCAGAAACGTTCTGTGGCACATGGTAAAGAGAGCTTTCAGATACTTTACTTTCTCGGAAGTGAGCTTTATTGGCGTGACATACCTCTTTGCAAAATCAACTGATTGACGTCGGCCTGTTCTTAATGTGATATCTGTTCACATCAACACTGGTTACGAGCTTAGAAATATAGGCATTCTGGAGGTCATAATCACCCAACTCGCAGAAATTACGAAATAGCCTACAGGTTGTACTTTCTCCAAAGGCTGTGAAATCTATCTCTTTCCTTACGAATGGAATAATCTTTCGTCTTTAACATCAGAAGTTCGCCATTGCGAGAGGAAAAATCAACAATTTTGTTTCATTTAAAATACCAATTAAATACATTATTAGCGACTGTCTAAAAAATCTTGTATGAAACACATGCGAAACTAGTTTTAAGCACTCGCCGTGTTGTCCACCTCCTGTTCGGGTCGGTGGACAATCTTCACCTCTCGTGCTTAAAACACTATCATTTCGCAACTTTTTGCATAAATAGTTATCTTATTTTTTATACCATTATCTTTTAAACACATTTACAAACACATATTGTGAACATTGCCTACATTACATTTTCCAGTTGCAACAGATAATTTTGCATAATGTTATTGTTACATTTACGGTTTAAGAGTAACTATTTTAATACTTTAATTAATAATAAAGCAGTTTAAGTAATGGCTGTTTTGCAACTCTGTTACAAGACGCTTACTCACCTTAGAGCTCAGCACCGCGAGGACAGGTTGTAAGGGCAGTTTCCTCGTGACTTCCATAAGTCCTGCAGGGAAGAGTATTTCCGTCTGTTTGCAAGTTCTCTGAATTTACTGCGATTTAGCAGTCTCCGATATCCGATCCGATAGCCAATCCGAACCGATATCCGATCCGATTATAAATATTGTGTCTAAGACCCGTGATCAGATCAGAACATGACTCTTGGACATACAGTATTTGAGGAGGTCCCAGCAAGAAAGTGCCAAGCCACTTTTTACACTTTTGAGATAATGCAAGTTGAATGTTTGATCAAATCCTCAAATCGCAGAAAAAGTTAAATTTTGATTCTATAGATGTAATTAATTTCGCTGATATATATTTAATGAAAATATGAAATATATTATACATATTTTTTTATTATTTTATATTACAAATTTATATTTTAATGTATAATGTATACTGTTCTGTGGCTTGACGCTGTCTTGGTCAATAGAATAATTACTAATTACATAGTGTGAAGTTTTATTGACATTAGTAATGTTATATTTTCAACTATTATTTACCATTTTTCAGACAAACAAACTTGATATTAATTTCATTACTTCTCAAAAGACAAACAGTAACCTAAAATATAGGGTATTTCAAAAGCCAGTTCAAATATTTAACCCCTATAAATATTATAATATTTGAGATAGGGGAAAAAACAAAAACATCACAGTGTTGGGCAAACAGCGGAGTTTACAAAACATTGAGAAGATGTCCATCGTTCTCTTGTTCAACGTACAGCATTCTGTCTGCGACACCATGCACAGCATTTTGCAGATAATGTCTTGGAATATTGGCAATTTCTTACGAGATGGCATCTTTCAGTTGCAGTAGGGTTGTTGGATGTGTCAGGAAAACTCGTTCTTTAAGGTAACCCCACAACCAAAAGTCGGTCGAATTGAAATCTGGAGAATGCGGAGACCACATTTATGGGAAGTGCCTACTGATGACTTTGGTCGGAAAACAAACCTCAGTTACGCGTGTTAACTTCACCATTAATTTTAGTAGGTTATTTTACGACGCTTTATCAACATCTTAGGTTATTTATTCTACTCGCTATATTCTCCCACAAATGAAATGATGCACTTAATCATTTGTAAACATCCTTGAGCAAATATAATACAACTCAGAGGTCAGAACTTGCTTTGTTTTCAGTTTACTTGCTGCACTAACCACTATTGTTGATATAAGACATGGCACCAGTATATCAACTCAATTTGCAGAAGAGCGATGATGAAAAACATTGGCATTCATCATGGTTTGTTCAGACATAAGTAGATGGCAGTGAAATTGAGTTCTAGACGACTTGGAAATCTACAGACAGGAAACGGATCCCCTCAGTCACCAAGAATTATCCGAACATAAAAATTAATGTGACAAAATCACTGTTATCTATCACAATGATTTTTCTGGATTTGTCACAGTTCGGAACTGTGATGGCAAAATGCTGTCACACCCCACCTCTGCCTGCTAACCAATGGCAGGTGTGGTCCTCCAAACATGAAGGTTGCATGTAGGTGATATAACCTCCATAACATAAAAATATGGTGTCTAAATTAAAATGGTTGTACTTTTTGCTACATGTCTCTCGTATATTGGAGATCAAGAGAATTAATGGCTTTACTGTCAAGAACTCAGCATCAGTTAACAATAACGCAAAATCGCTGCTGCTTGTATTTTACTAGCTTCAGCTTTTGTTGTAACCCAGCTTTCACTTCCATATAAAAGAGTAGGGACACTCATTATATTGTAGAATTTCATTTTTGTTTCCTTTCTGCTTTTATTCTTCAAAGTTTTATTAATTGTGCCACATACTGTTTGGAATGACTGTAATTTTATTTTTATATCATTAAATTCCCTTTTGTAACTTACATCACATCTCAGGTACTTAAAATTAGTGACTTTTGTTCTACTGCTTTATTATCTATTTCAATCTTAGATCTGACAATATTTTTGCCTTGAAATGCCATTATTTTTGTTTTTGTGTTCGATATCTGAAAGTTATGATTCTGACATATTCTATTTAGTTCATATACTGCTTTTTGTAGTGTTGTAATTTTGAAATTTAAAATGGACTTAAATTAAAAGGAGAAGTTAAGATATTAGTGAAAATGCACTTACACAATAAGTTCCAAGTATTTTATTACTATTTTCTTAAAAATTACCAGCAGCTATTTTTTTCCTTCATCCTTCACAGTCTTTTATTATGCAAGATACTTAATGGATGGTATGCTAAAAACTACAGCAGATTAAAAAATGTTGTAGTAAAATTTAAAGACAAATTGAGCAAATTACCCACTTGTCCCATGTAAGTTTTTTTTTTTCCCCCATTTTACCTTACTAATGTGATTTATTTATTATTAAATAGCTAAATTTATATCATCCGATCATGGCCACAACACAACACGATACAATATTTTGCTCCCCTTCATTGAACCAAAATGTAAGACTGAAGGAGGTCTAAGGCACAGTTCTAATTACGGTCCAAGATTATATAATGATTTTATAAAAGGAATCCTAAACTAAAATTATTAAACAATACATTATTCAAAAAACAAGTGCTTGAACTGTTTTTAAAATTATAATCAACTAATTCTTATCCTTTATTTATTTATTTTTTGTGACTTTAACAATGTTGTATTCTTAACTTAGTGTGTTTATGTATAGACTATGTACTGTTTTGTTTGTTTGTTTTTTCTTATTCTTTCTAATTTTATGTGTAATTACAGTTAACAGTTTAATCACAGTTGTGACTATTATTATTATTATTATTATTATTATTATTATTATTATTGTATTTTTTTTCTTCTATTAAGTTTTCATTATTGGTTACACCCGACCTCAAGCATCTTGCTTTTTCGGATGTGACTCAGTTACATTGTATTTATACAATAATTTGTAATATGTATTTGACTATGAGACAGGTAATCAATTTCGAATTTGGAAGAATATTCATATACGAGTATTACAATAGTATTGTAAAATCTTTGTTATTGTATGTAATTTTTGCTTGCAATAAAAATCTTTGTTATTATTATTATTATTATTATTATTATTATTATTATTATTATTATTATTATTATTATTATTATTATTATTAAATCAGTTTTCACTGTAACCTTTTAAAACCGAAATGCTGTTTTAAAGCATAGTGGTGATTGAAAAACGTGAGGATGTGGGAAAGCATAATCCAGTGGCAGTGGCGTCTCCTGGGAGTGTGCGGGTCGTGCGCCAACGCCCAAATAAAATTAGGAAATTATGGTATTATTATTTTAATCCGTATAAAGTACATTACATCAGTGTTTTTCTTTAGTAATGATTATTAACGCTTCAACTGAACTGCTACTGCTATCTATCGACGAGCGACCTAGCCTAGCAGTATGAAATGCGCTAAACTTTGCCATGGCGTTGCCACGAGTTACTTGCTGAACCAACGAGTTAGAAAGAGAAAGTGCTGAACCCTCGCTGTAAGAGACTCATTACACATGCGCCCTCTCACACTCTCCCTCGTCTTTTAGCTTCTCAGGACGTTGAGATTACTTCCAACGCCACACGCCAGTACCGGCATGAGCAGCTATCGCTGATGTAGCGTATGTTGCGTTATATATCGTTTTAAGATGGCTAGTGAAAGCGTTGTACAAAAACTATTACATAGTCCTTTTTCATCGCTTCCTTATGCACAGAAAAACCAAGTTATTGACAGCGGCAGACCATGTCCTAATTTAATGATATCAACGTCTGTAAAGGGCAAATGTGGTGCTACTGGAACTGGAAGGGGGTTCGAGAGACATTTTCGTAAAGAGCTATATGAGATTTCAAACTGGCTTTGCGGCTGTGATGTAGTAAACAGATTTTATTGTTGGACATGTTTGTTATTCTCAACAAAGAAAACGGTTTGGAATCAGCAAGGATATGGTGATTTAAATCACCTCAATACTGCTGTGAAGAAACATGGTGAGTCAGAAATTCATCTCGCTAGTTTTTTAACGTTCAACAGATTTATTGCATCCCCTACTAGAATTGATGTTCTTCTGGATTCTCAACGAAAGTTTGAAATAGAACTGCATAACGAAAAAGTAAAAAAGAACAGGGAAATATTAAAGAGATTGATTAATGCTGTTTGCTATTTAGCAAAACAGGAACAGTCATTTCGAGGCCACGAGAAAAGTTCAGAATCTATAAACAAAGAAAATTACGTGGAATTTCTTCTTGCAAGTGCAGAGTTCGATTCACCATTGAAAGAACATTTACTAACATCTACAGTTTTCCGCGGTACTTCGGCAAGCATTCAAAATGATTTAATCAATTCAGTAGCCGATGTTCTGAGAGATGAAATCTACAACGAAATTCAGAATACGGATTTTGTGGCTATACAGTTATCAACTGTATTTCGTTATTTTTCAGTTTCACAGAAGAAAGTAGTAGAACGGTTTCTTGGGTTTCGTGACGTGAGCGCTGACAGAACTGCAGCAGCTCTTTTTGATCATGTCAATGAAATAATGGAACAATATAACTGTGGGGATAAACTAGTCGCTCAAACATATGACGGCGCTGCCGTGATGAGTAGTCACCTCAACGGACTTCAAAGCAAAGTTCTGGAAAAATATCCTAAAGCTCTCTTTACGCACTGCTATGCTCATGTTATGAACCTAGTACTTCAACAATCATTAGAATGTAACAAGGACCTAAAAGTATTTTTTTTTCCGGTCTTAAATCACTGCCTACATTTTTTTCTCATTCTTCTAAGAGGTTACATGAGCTTTCAGCATTCATGTCCCGAAAACTACCATCATTGTCTAATACCCGATGGAATTTTACCTCTAGACTTATCCATACAGTCAGTGAGAACAGAGAAGCATTAATAATGTTCTTTGAACATGTTAAGGAAAGTGGAAACTTTGATCATATAACTGCAATGACCGCAAATGGATTTTCTAGCTTCCTCAAGGATTTCCAGAACATATTTTTAATAAAGGTTCTATCTAACCTACTTGCTTTTTCAGATGTTTTGTTCACTATACTCCAGTCAAAAAATGTTGATATTTTGTATGCCAGTACTAAAATTACAGCATTTCAATAGCAGCTGCAAAAGGAAAGAGAGAATTTCGAAGCAGTGTGGTCTTCTATTCATGATACTGTGGAAGATGAAGAGGTGATTGAAGTAAAAAAGAGGAGCTTGAACACTGAGTCACAGCAAGATTATTTCAAGCGACTTTATTTCGAAATCATTGATAATGTTAGCAACCAGTTAACAATTAGATTTGCATCATTTGAAAAGCTACAGTATTTTAATTTGATAAATCCAACAAAAATGACCCACTTCAATAAAAGAGAAAACTTCCCAAATGATTTATTAAATAGAGTGCAAAATATTTATGGCAGTGTATTCAATGTAAGCAAACTCCAGAATGAACTTCACGTATGGTATGCTTCTAATGAAGGGACGGACAAAACGCCAATTCAAATTGTAAATTATCTATTGGACATGAATTTAATGAGTGGATTTACGGAAATATACAAATTAGCATTGCTGGTCTCAACAATTCCTTGCACTACGTCATCTGTGGAGAGGTCATTCTCATCATTGAAGAGGATCCACACCTACTGCCGCTCCACTCAAACACAGAACCAGATGTCTAACTTAAGCCTTATCTCAATCGAGAAGGAATTACTTGCCAGCTTACGAGAGGGCAAATCCAGGTTCTACGAAGCAGTAATCAAGAAATTCTTGCAGAAGGAAAGGAGAGTGGATTTCGAATTCAAATAACTGTGAGTAACGAGACAGCTTTAGTGCTTTTGGTTTTCAATTAATTATACTTATATGTTGTTTAGATTAATCTTAATCGATGTTTACTCTGTCAGCTTGATTCAATTTTACTGATGTTTAAAAAATTTACGCTAATTACCTTTATGAATGACTTTCCTATTATTTGTTCACAAAAAAATGTGAGGGAATGTGTAATGGTTAATAGAGTATGTTATATTTTTTTTTTTTTTCTTTGCCAACGCCTTAAGATCAAAGTCAGGAGACGCCACTGTCCAGTGGTGATATTCAAACACATTGACAACTGGTTCTCTCACGAGTATTAGGAATAGAGTGAATAAAAAGTTATTGGAAGGTAGATAGTGACAAAAATAATGTTTATATTGTGATTTATGGCTTAAAACACCTAGGCTAAAAGAAGGCTTCAAATTCCTCTCTTGTTTTCTGAGGCTAGTTCCTCGTCCTTCTTCCTTTTTATCCTTAGATCATCTGCACTTTGATTTCCTTTCCTCAGTGATGATTTCACATACTTTGTTGGATCCCATTCTTTGAGGGGCAGACCCATGACCTTGGTTGACATCAGATGCGAGATTTTGCTGATGTTGAGCTTGATCTAGGGAACCCAGGTTCGATCTCTGGCGTCGCATCGGAGCGAATTTTTCTCCATTAATAACCTTCTGTATGTATGCTTTCATGTCATCTATGCAAGCAAATTGACTTTTCTTTTCCCTTAGTGTAATAAACCTTGTCTGAAACCCCAGAGTTCTTTTGTAGAAACCCTGTATATAAAAGTGTATGTATGTATGTATGTATGTATGTATGTATGTATGTATGTATGTATGTATGTATGTATGTATGTATGTATGTATGTACGTACGTATGTCTGGTCTGTCTGTGTTTTTTTTTTCTCAATACAAATCTACACGCTTTGACCAATATTTGCCAAAGTTTGCACATTTAACTTTCATAGCCGGGAAAGAAACATAGGCTAGATTAAAATTGGACATATGGACGTTAAATTAATTTAAAAAATAAATACGATCAAACATTCATTTATAATATTAAAATCCAATATTCTGCTGTCAAATGTTCTTTCTTATTTTCTGTTTTATTCAATATATATATATATATATATATATTTTTTTTTTTTTTTTTTTCAGGAGGCCCTGGAAAATATAAAACAAAATTAAATAACATTGTTTATACATCGTGAAGGCTAAAGTCTAGACAATTCATGCAATAAGTATCTTTACAGAATCCAGGACCGTATTATGAGTTTCTCAATAGAGTTGTAGATAGTCAGCAGGTTGTAGTATTTTATCCAACTGTGAATTCTTGAATTCTTTGAATCCACAAGGATTGCCAGAAAAATATTTTAAAACTTAATTTTGAATGACCAATAGTACTATTGCAAAATATTTACCTATACACTTATCAAAATTATGCAATGGAAGAAGAATTTTTGTGAAAAAACTAATGCAATACGTAATACAAGTGAGAATATTAACTGTAAACGACAGGAGAAAATTTTTTAACCTACGTATGTTTGTGATACCCACTAACATGCCTTTCGTTTTTAAGCAAGTTCAATTTCAGTGCTACTAGAATTTGTAATGAGTAATGACCATATTAAAATAAAGCTCAAGGACAGTCACTCAAGTTGCAGACATTCACTTAGAAACTCAGTGTCTTTCACATTGTCAATTATTGCTTTCAAGTGAGCACACCTATATATATCTATCTTGTTTATTTGTTGCAGTGCATTTCTTTTTTCACTACAAATGATTTTCAAAATATCACAAAGAACGATCTGAAATATTTCGAAAGGTGAGCTGCTTTCACTAATAACAAAATTGTTATTTACTACTGGATTGCCGGAAAATAAAGTCCTATGAACTGGATGTGTTCTTCGGCGACATTGTGTGATGCCATTCCATCGACTGCCTCTTGGACTCGGATGATTTCTGTAATACAAGGTGGAGAAGCATTCAAGTCAAATCATAGCTCTATTCCTTACACTCTGTATAATCTAATATACCGAATTTCATCTTCCTATTTGGAATCATAATAAATATTTTCATTTAGGCACATATGAGGCTATTAGATTCAAAACTCGTCTTATCCAAAATTAAAAAAAAAGTAAAATAAAAAAAATAATAATGTGATTCCTCCGTCTTGCATTCATACTGAAATAAAAATAGAAACGTGATACGGTACTTAAAGAACACAATCTGTTTGCTTCGAAATTATTTTATGCAAAAAGTCATAAATATAAAGTCATAAAATATATTGTAACTGTCGTGGAGCTGTACGAGTAACTCCAATATACATACATATATATATATATATATATATATGTAAAAAAGCAATTCAATACCGGTACTACTTTTGTCATGTTCCTAATGTGGTATGTAAATGTATGTAATCCCACTGAAAATAACTCTATATTAATTTTAAAATATACCTCTCTCAAAATATTGCTGTTCACGTCCGGAAATGTATTATTTAGAAATTCTATCTGCGTAATCATATTGCCAATGTTAAGCGTTGTGGAAAGTACAATATCTTAATTTCTAAAATATATGTCACTCAATAACATGTATGTTAAACAATGACTTCTCGCGAAATTATACTGTACGTTTTTCTTTCTGTTTATAAAATAAAAAATAATATAATTAATATGATCTGAATTTGAGAAATAATCGAAGTCACGAAAATACGAATCAATGAAAACATGAAACTTCATCATTAATAATTATAATATAATCGTAAAGTTACAAAATAAATACAGTAATAATTATATTTCATTATTATTAATATCATTAATACTATTAAAGCTCTAAAAAATATATAATATTAATCAGTTTGGTATACCATCAGTTTCATATCTGGATTCTCTGCATATTTATCCATGAAAACAAATGACCGAAATAGGCTAAATGCCAAAGCAGAAATGAGGCTACAGCTTTCCGCTCTAAAACCAGATACATATAAAAAAATGTATCCTTTAAAAAGGAACATATTAATCCCATCGAACAGAATAATTAAATACTGGATTTTATATAATTACGTGTGTTAATTATTAAATACTATTAAAATATATTAACATTTATATTGTAAGGATTGTTTTGTTTTGTTTTTCTTTTAACGAACTTATAAAAGTTCTATAGCGAATGTGCACTTTAAAATAAATTGCAAATACAAGTTTTTGACAATGTATTGTATGTGCATCATTAACATAGTTTCAATTCTACATTTACACCCACTTCAAGAAATAATAATAATAATAATAATAATAATAATAATAATAATAATAATAATAATAATTGAAACACTAATGAAACTTCCCATAACACACATGGGACTCATCTGATTTGGGTTGCGTGAATTCATGATCAAATGAAAGTGAGGAATGTATTAATATTACAAGGGATAGCACTTTTTGGAAAGAAACTAAGTTAAATTTTGATACATTTCAGGAGAGCAAAGAAACTTATTTTCATGAATAGGCTAATTACGAGTGTATCAGTCCAGTACTATAAATATCAACTTCATGTTAGAGATATATTTCAAGTTAATCTTCTGATTTGCACTCTGTACCTATCACAAACAGTGAAACCTCTCCTTACGGACACACCCAGGATACGGACACTCCTCATATATGGACAGATTTTTATGTTCCAACTGAAATAATATAAAAATAATGATAAATTTAACTCTCGTTTACGGACACTCTCAGACACGGACACAGACAGCTATTTCACAGTCCTAAACCTTGCTTTACCTCCTGATTACGGACGGAACTTGGATTTCAAGTCCTAATGTGTTATAAAAATGGAAAATTTAGTACATAAATTCCTTAACATGAAAGAAGACAGTAAGGGTCTCGTAGGTTACCTCTAGCCCAGCCAGCTACCCCTTGTTAGCTGGAAGAGGGTGGATAAACAGAGTTAAAAAATTTAACCTGTCTGATGGGTCCAAGGTTACCGCAATCGTGAAATTGTATTCGACACATGATAGGGTTAGTAGGATTATTCTCTTCACTTAATCAGTTGTACTGTTTCGAGAGACATGCACCTGAACATAAAGGTTAAGTTTAAAACTGTAAATTATGGTACTGCATAACTGTAGGCCCAGAATAAAATTGCAAGGCACAGTATTGCATTTTCCTTTTTCTGTCTTATCTACTGTAGTTCATAGTTGAAAAGAATGTACTGTAATACAGTATACTGTATTTAGAATTAAACTAGAGTAATACATTTCATTTAAAGCGTGAAGGGTTACATAACGCATATTATAAATTTACTGTTAGATTGGGGAACCTCCCTCCCAATAAAGGACACCTCCTAGATGTAGATAGATTGTTACGTCCCTTCAATGTTCGTAAATGAGAGGTTTCACTGTATACGTAAATCAGTCGCCATCACTGTGTGTCATATATTGGGCAGAAATGACGATTTCTCGGAGCTGTGATGTTGGAAATGTAGTCACCATCAGAATCTGTGACAAACCTGTCACAGGGACAAAATCACAGGTCTTCAAATCACACCCCACCACTATTAGTGGGAGAGTTGTCAGACAACTCCAATGTGCATATTCCCTCTTCGGATCAGTACAATTATAAAATTTAGCTAAAAAAAATTGGTTAATAAGTGAAAAGCTGCCAGGAAAACTTATAATCATATACAGTATATTCGATGTTGTTAATATTTGTCTAATAATATTGTTTCTTCTGTATATTTAAACTGAAGCAATTTACCATATTTTATACACTGATTAATCTAGTGGTGTGCCATACATGGAAAGCAAGAGAAGCAGTTTATGAAGCAAAAAAGAATAAATTTATTGCAGAAATTATATTTTAATCATGAGAAGTATGAATTCTCTAATCTTAAAATGTAACAAAATACTTTCTCTGAGTGCCTGTTCTGATCAAGGTGGATTCGTTATTGATATTAACTTTAGGAACCTATATTGGCCAATACAGATTCGTTTATTTCTGTTCAATGATTTTGTTGCTAAAGAGAGGAGAATTGCTTTGGTCTTCAAATATATTTAGGCGAGTTGACTGCTATCAGTTTTGCACTATACATATAAAAATGTTTATTATTGTTCCCCTCACATAAAATTGCACCACATGCCACTGGATTGTCACTTCTCCCAATTTAGACATAACTTTTACTATTCCTTCTATTATCAATTTAGGAGTCTTCCTCTTAAAGACAACAGCATAGCTAGTTCATATTTAAATGATTATACTCCCACTGCACAAGGCAATACACATCCAAAGCATTGCAAAGCCAGTGATGCGACGAACGGCAGCAAAAATGTTTCAAATACATGATAGAAAGGAACTTCAAACACTGTAAAGATGCATTTTTATTTTTCATTATTTTCTGAGTTAGTGAGCAGGTAAGTGGATGGATAGTTGAACAGATGGTATAACTTTACATTACCTATTCTGAAATTCCTTGGTGTACAAAGAATGCATAATGTGTTCAAGAGAATCACACAAACAATGTGCGTAATCATATGTAGGATAAATGGACCATTCATCTCCTGTACGATGTGGGAAGAACTTGATCCTATAAGCAACAGGGTCCTCTTTTCCCTCTTCCAATGCAATATTCATCTTCTCCTTCTTCTAATTTGCCATTTTTCATATTCTATACATCAGAACAAAAATAATACAGAACACAACATATATAGGAATACAGGCGAAACATACAAGAAATGGTAGTCAAACTGAGGATAGGAAAAGATAGTTCATAGTGTTCAACACATATTTAGTGATGATTATCAAACGTGAGTAACAGATGATGGAGAAATAGTAAATTCTTACATTTCGTCTTTGTAATTTATCATTCCTGACTTATCTAGGAGAAAATTAGTGGTGCTTCTCCAGTTAATTAAAGGCCACGGCTGTTCGGATTCATATATACATAGAATTAATACACAGGGTGAACCATAAATAATGTCATTCATTTCAGGGTGTTATTTTTTAGATATTTCAAACAAAAAAATTAATACAGTTTTCCTCGTTTTTGCTTCCTGTTTGAGATAAAAGTTGTTTCATATGAAACATTTCATTGCGTGTTTTTGAAAAGTCATTGATTTAATTCCTAATATGATCAATCAATTTAAGAGGGCAGTGTATCATGATAATAAATGATTGAAAGAATTTTAGTTTTGTCCTTTAAATATGCATAAATTTGATCCAAACAAATGTAACATTTTAAAATTCCTTTTCAGAACGAAAGTTACATTTGTTCAGATCAAATTTCTGCACTTTCAAAGGAGAAAACTGAAATTCTTTTAATTATTTATTATCATAACTCACTGCTCTCTTAAATTGACTAAGCATATTGGTAATTAAATCAATGGCTCTCCAAAAACACGCTGTGAAATGTTACATATAAAATAATTTTTATCTCGAAAAGGAAGCAAAACCGAGCAAAATTGTATTAAACTTTGTTTGAAATATCTCAAAGAATAACTCCCTGAAATTAATTACATTACTTACCGTTCACTCCATATCTTTCACCACATTGTACTCTTTATAAGGATGCAATTTCCATATGAATAAAGAACATCTGCTGAAATGTCCGATGATTAAGAAGATTGACGCTGACATACTATTTCAGCTTACAAATTATTATTACTTGGACAGTCATAGAAGAATGGAGGAAATCTAAGTTCCGTGAGTATTGGTAACAATAACAACATTAACATTTCGTCTTTATTTACACTTGGGATGTTGGTTATGTATAAATGTGCATACCACAGAATTTGATTATCTGAAGGAAAAGTGGAAACGAATAAAAGAAGGCATCATGACCCATTTAATTTAAGTATGTTTCATTTTTTTAATTTCATTTATTGTATTCAATAGATTTTATACACAATCAATGTAACTTTATGATGTAGAACAACTCAAAAGTATACAAAAAAAATACACAATACACAGTAAGCAGATTACAAGCATAAACAATTCATCAGTTGATTGGAAGGTGGAAGTATGCAGAAATTTGTGTAATTCTGTTCTGAACCTTTTCCCTTGGTCCTTCAAAGTTTTAAGACAATTACGAAGTGAACTGAAAATAAGATTATTCCTATTTTCTAAGACCCCATTTAAACTGTAAGTGCAAGACATAAAGGGTGCTATTCATAGACATTTCGCTAGTCCGCGCTACGAGCGTGCTAAACAGGATTCATATCATATCATATCGCTAACACTGGTTTACGAATACGAAAAACGTTAATTCGCTGATCATCCACCGAAAGCCCGCGCTAAGAATGTCTATGAATAGGGCCCAAATTCTCCAAATCAATCACACAAAATAGTTGAAGCTACTCTGCCCTTCTTGTCAATGTATCACCTTTGACTTTTACTTATAAAGAATTCCAACAGTATATTGGCGTGTTTAATATATCTCTCCCACTCCCCCCCTCCCATCCCTTCCTCCCTCTCTCACCCAAGTATTGGAATGAAATGGAAATTTACGGGAGGGTGCCACTATGGCCCACCACTGCACCACTAACCCTCAAGCTAGGTGCATTCTCAAACCCACACCTAAGGTTTGTTGCATACTCAGGTTCCAGACAGGCAACTTCCCTCGTCCTTAAGCCAGTCCTCTCGGCGTGTTGCCAGCCGGTGATTGGGGAATGCTATGGAATGGTGACGAAATGGAGAAATGGTGATGGAAAGGTGTAGATGTCTAATATGGGAAAAAATGGGAGAACCCCGAGAAAAGCCCTAACTGCGACCTTGTCTGCCACAAGTGTCACTATGAATTTTTCAATGAAAAATCCCAGGTCTAACAAGGACACGAACCCAAGCCGTCTGCGTGACAGGCTGGAGGTTTGATCACCCAGCTACCGCAGAAATCTCCCTAGTATTAAAAGCTAGAAACACACAAACAAAACAAATAAAAAAGATAGATGGTATGATCAGACAACTTTATAATAGTGATGCAATGGATTCCTTCACGTTGCAGCTTACATGGAAATGAAACAGTTGACACTTTGACCAAAAAAATACTAAACAATAACAACAAAAATCCTGTAAACGATTTAAAATTTGAATAAATGGCACTGCTCATCAAGGAAAAATTTATGAAACAACACAAAGAATGGATTTCAAAAGAATCAAAAAGAAAATATTGGAAAGACACAGACTACACAGGAATTAGGTCCATAACTCCTTCGAAAAGCAGCTGTAACAAAATTCAGTCTGTTAACTGGTCACAATTAACATCTCCACAGAACTGGAATCAGATCGTCCTATGCACCACCAGGATGGACCTCACGTGCTTTGGACACTTCACACATCAGAATGCAAAAAGAAGAATGATCTAGTGCATTTGAAACCAACCAACAAAATTTCCGAAATGGATGATCAAAATACACCAAAACCTCAATTAATGAAGGGGAAATAGGAACAGTTAATCGAAAATAATCTGTTCCATTTATTTTTTATCTTGTTGTGAAGAAGTCCATCAATTTTTCTCAACTTACTTCCAGCAATTTTATTTTATCTTCATTCTAATTCTCCAAAGTAAAACAATGTCTAGGAATGAAGTACCATCTTCTTGCTCCAAAAAAAGTCCGCTGACTCAAGCAGTTTGTGGTGGAACATGCGATTCATGCACTATCTCTTCTCCCCTTTCACTATCATCATCACTCACACTGGCATTGTCCTCAATAGACCACGGGAGGCGGATCTATGTCACAACAGTAAGAACATGATTACTGGAGCAGGAAAGCTCTACCCCATGAAGCATTGTCTTTGTATACCAATGCCACTGTGGCTCACCAAAATATGAACCTGGGCGGCCATCATGAAAATTCGATGTTTTAGCCATACAGTACGGGATAATTGTACACAAGTCTCATATATCCTCATATAAAGTGAGTCCCAATACATGTTCCTGATATTTCTGTCACTTGAACAGCAGCAAATATCCCCCCCCCCCACTTTATACATACCACTGCTTGCACCCGAACTCTCTGTACTGTACTTTGCCAGATTAAAACTTATATATTGTGTTATACACTACCAAAAAGTAATTGGGCACTGATTTTTGCCCCTTTAGAACGTCGTGGTACCACCTCTTGTTGCTATAACAGCAGCCACCCCGTCAGGCATGTTCTCCATTAGTTTGTGTAGGACATCCACTGAAATGCGTCGCCATTCCTCTTGCAATATGGTACTCAGTTGGACAATGGAAGTTGGCCAAATTTCCCGAAACTTCAATCGCTGGTCCAATTCGTCTCAAAGGTGCTCAATGGGATTGAGATCAGGACTCTGTGCAGGCCAGTCCAACCGGTGAACATTATTGTCTGCATACCACTGCATAGTAGCCACCGAAACATGGCATCTAACACATAAAATCCTGGGTGCCCAATTACTATTTGGTAGATAGTGTATTAATAAATGTATTAAGTTTTAAAAATTGGTCATTCCTGTTTTATGACTAACCACTAAGATGCCAATTCCACTATTCTCAGGAATTCGTCTCTCTTATCTGCATGGCTGATGATTTCCCAAATGTTTAGCTTATTTCATCACTTTTGACTGGTGTTTATGTTATCTTTCAGATATAAGCTTTTTTATGTACATGTCAAAAGAGTGGGAATGAGAAAGAGACAGGCATCACTACATAAAAGCCCCATCCCCAGAAATTAGCTGTGTCACTCACTTGCAGTAAAGACACACAGTGAGTCAGCTAAAAATTAGTGCAGTTTATTACGTTGTGTTGTTTTTTGCAATTGTTATACAGGGTGATTCACAAACATTGTGCAATACTATAGGATCTAATTTCTGACATCATTCTGATGAAAAAAATTCATATATACAATACATTTATCTGATTTTGAATAATTTTGTATAAAATCACGTTTCTTTGTACTGTAACATGCAATCTTGTGAACTTGTCTCTCTCCGGACGTAACCTGTGCTGTGAGCATTACAGTATAGCTGATATTATAGAGTCTCGTGACATCAGGGGTCAGGTTTAGAGATAACTGGCTTACACATAGCAAAATCACTGTCGTAGCGGGTCATTGTCCATCATTTAGTGCGTGTGTTTTAACAAAAATGCCGTTTAATTTTTCCAGTATCGAGTATGCAGATATAATTTATGTTTATGGCTTTTGTGATGGGAATGCTAATAATTCTGTGGACGAATATTGAAGAAGAAGTCCAGATCATAGAACACTGTCACTTCGTGTTTTCGTTCACATGTTTCAGTCACTGAGGAATACTGGTTCAGTCCCCTCTCTTGCGAAGGCATATGAGAGTGATGTTTTGTGGGGATGGATTAAAGACATTGTGTACAGTGTGAGAGTGAACACGTGAGAATGGTGCACCTAGCATCTGAGGAGATTCGTGACGAACAACGAAAGTTAGGAAATGCAGCATGCACAGTTCACACTCGGATGGCTATGTGTATTGCTGCAGAAGGTGGGGTGTTTGAAAACCGGCCTTAATATAGATTTTTCAGGTGAATAATAATGTGGACTTTCTTTAATGAATTTATAATACACCCAGTACCATTGTTGTAAATAATTCAAATGTTTAAAAATTCATAACATCTATGTTTATGTTTAACATTCAGGAGGGCATAACTCACTCAATTTAAAAAATATGACATATGTTTATATGAACTTTTTTTATCAGAATGATCCCAGAAATTACATCCTAGAGTATTGCACAATCTTCGTGAATTACCCTGTATATTCAGTGTGTGACTACGTACAAATTTCGAAAACGTACATACAGAAAGAGAAACTGTGTGAAAGAGCAAGGAAAATTTTGGACATAAACTTCCTGGCTGCCCAGTTCACATAAAAAATACTACATTATTGAACAGGTCTAATAAAACAGGTTATGTGTATGATGTGATGTGGTGAATTAAGTATCACACAAAATGGACAACACTTCCAGAAGCTACTGTATGGAGAGTGAGTACCGAAGTTTAACAACATAACATAGTATTTAAGTTTTAATCTGGTGAAGCACTGTAAAATCATGGAAGCAGGCAGCAGTGATAGCAGAAGGGACCTGCCACCAGTGGCGTAGCGTCAATGTAAGCTAAAAAGCTCAGCTTCCCCAGTTAATAATAATTTCATAATAAACCTGCAGTTTATGAACAAAATTATTTATTAATTTTAATAGAGTTTATATTTATGTTTTAAATATTGTGATGTGGCAGCTCAGGATGATTTGTGATGCAGCAGTAAACAAGAAGCCTGCACACACCAGCTTCCAAGCAGACTGGTTTTTTTCACTCATTCTTCTGTGTAACCCACCCCGCAGATTTTCCATCCCTTTCTAACTAACCTACCCTGCTCGCAAGGCACGGAAGAAGCTAGCTTTTACATTGAAAGTTTCCGAGTTATCCCTTTCGTGAGTTGTGTTCAGTTGAAGGTTAGTGTGCATTGCGGCTGATATAATAAATAATGAGTGAAATAACAGTTCCTGACACCAATTTACTTGAATTTTTAGGACAGTTCTATTATCAAGACTGACTTACGAACAAAAGTGCGATTTAAAAGACAAATGACCGTGTCTATTTGTTAGATATATGTGTAAACCATGAAATCATATTTTACCATTTGAGGTCATGCCTTATTGGTGTTACTTAAGAGGTTCCAACCAATCTTCGGACTGCTGACTTGACATTGACTACCGGTACTATTTATTTTAAGACTATATTTTTGTAATACGTTTTCTCATATGTACACGAAAGACAACTTGAGTTAGCTTCCCCTGCTCAAAATTTCATGCTACGCCACTGTCTGCCACTGGTCGGCCAACAGAAACACCAGAAATGTTTGCTGGGACTCGATTATTCTAATTTAAAAAATAATATGAATTCATCGAAGGGATTCAGTAATAATTACACAGAAATTATGACATTCTGATATTTTGAACATTCCAATTTATATCTTAATTGAAAAACGCATCTTACCTCAAAAAGTCGAAGATTTTCTTCTATAGGACATTCGCTCCAAGGTAATGGAGGGGGATTGAAGCCTTTGATTTCTTCTTTTTGGTGACATACATAAGCTAGCCCCCTTTTTTTATTAGCAAAACAGCATATTCATACAGTTCATGGAAGAATGTGTCACTTTGCATGGTTTGTAACCTAGGTGAACATAAAATAGTCCATCAATCAATCAATCAATCACTCAAACAATCTTAATGTATCCAGCTTTCAGTTGACACCATAAAGTTCACTATAGTCCACTGTAGTCTATTCAGTTGTTGTTTTCACGAGAAATGAGAGGTATTTTGATTGGTGTTCATTATAGATGCCTCTTGCTATTAGCCAGAGTTGGGGTGTAGACAATATATACTGCAGGGCTGTGTTTTCTGCAACTGGTACTGATGATTTTAATTTACTTCTTTTGTGGTTTATGGATGGACAGTATAGAAGAATGTGTTCCAGACCTTCATCATGATCATTACACCACAGACAAGTAGGATTGTCAGAAATGTGAAATCGGTGTAGGTACAATTGTGTGACAATGTGACCTGTTCTGGCTCTTGTTAAAAATGTTTGAACATGTCTGGGCAAGTTTTTGTACATTTCCAGGTCATTTGGTTTCTTTTGTACAGAATGTAAAATTTTTCGTTTGTCAGAAGAGAGCCAATTGTTGATCCATAGGTTTATACAATGAGACTTTACTGAACCAAAAGCACTGGATAGAGATATCACTTGAAGAGGTCTTGGTTGCAAGTATGTTGCCTGTTTTGCAATATTATCGACGTTCTCGTTTCCAGGTATACCACAATGGCTAGATATCCATTGGAATGTTATTTCCTTTTGGAGTTTTTTTAGTTTACTTAGTTGTTTCTGAATTGGAATAATTCTATGTGCACATAGGTTTGGTACATATTTAATTATATTAAATATAGCCCCCTTGGAGTCAGTGAGTATGCAAATAGATTTTTCAGAAATTTGAGTAACACACTGAAGAGCAGCTTCAATAGCTAGCAATTCCCATTATCAGTGGCGGACCTGACAACTAGTGGCGCTTCGATCGCTAGGATCTTTCGGTTGTCTGAAGTCAGACACCTCGAAAATATATTTCTCGCGTTTAATGATGAAAGTTGCTAGGGGTTGTTAATATGCTTTGTTGTTGAGGGTTATGTAGATGTCTTCAATTTGTTGTGCTTTGAATTAACCAGTGACAAAGAATGTTGTATGGTGGTTTACAAAATAAATGATAAAATGTCGTACTGTTTTGTTCTGGGTTGTAGATCGGAATACAGTAGAAAAAGTGTAACAAGACATTTCTTTTCATCTCCCAAGGAAAAAGATGAGTTTGGGAAATGGCCCAGAGCGATTCCATGGAAAAATAGGCAGCTTTCGGTAAATAACCGTATTTGTGATGTCCATTTTTCCGAATACATGACTATAAAATCAGACTGTTTTATTATAAAAAGTCATAAGACAGAAATACCGAGAGTGCGTTGAAAATTACAACCAGGAACTATACCTCACATTTTCTCTAATTTACTGAAATGATGAAATATATGAAAATAAACGTTACAGAGTGGTAAAATTCGATGAGGTCAAACTCAGAGAATAAATTCAATTTAATAATTGTTCCCTTAAAGTGGACGTATTTGTTGAATTCGGAGATCTAACGATTGATGTACAAAAGAAACAATTAGCAAATCATGCATTAGTATTTTTATGCCATTTATGCAAGATTGGATTCAACCAATTGCTATTTACGCTAGCAGAAACGCTACTCAGGTGATATTCTCGCTAAAATTCTTATATAAATTATACTACAATTAGAAGCAGTTGGGACAAGAGTAATCAGTTTCACTTGTGATGCCAGTCAAACAAATAGAAATCTTGTCTTAGAAATCAATGGAAAAAATTTCCAGCATAATATTATATTCTTAATCTGTTCAATGAAAAAATGAAAGATGCGGGCATTCTTCGATTTTGTGCACATACTTTTTTTTTTTTTTTTTAATTTCTACCGGCCAGAGGCCGTTTTCCAAAGTTATCTGTTTTTGTTTTCTGTTTGTTTACCTTTGTTTCCTTTGTTTTTACTTATACTAATACAATCACAACACCCATGCCCGAGGAGGGACTCGAACCCACAACCCTTCGGACCAAGCGATAGGGCCATGCCGTGCCCCTACCGCTTGAGCCATCCGGGCCGGCCATACTGGAATACATAAGAAATTATTTCCATAATAAAATTGAACTCTCTTGCAAGGAGAAAAATATCAATTATTTTAGTTTTTATAGGAGACTTTTTAAGGAACACTGATCTTAGGGTTTGTCCCAAGTTGACAACAGCTCATTTACATCTCTCGTCTTTTAAGAGAATGGATACCAGACTCACATTCCAACTCTTCAGCGACAGGTCGCCAAAGGCCTCAAATTTGATCGAGAAGCAGGGTCATCAGGTTTCGAAGGCAATGAGGGCACTGAAGAATTTACAAGGCATTTAAACTGTATTGCCAGCACATTAAATTCACACATTTCTGCTAACGCTCTTTATAAAGACTCTTCTGATCACTAATTCCTTACTGACTTTCTTCACTGTCTCAGAACTACAACCAACACATTTGAGTCTGCTACAACGTTTAGTAGTAACTTCGTAGAATACCTTAGAAATGAGTGAATGGCTCTGGGGCAAAGGATCAAATATATGCTAACAGGGAAACTCGCCCAAGACCCCTTGGAACGTCACTTCGGAATTTTTTCTTCACTCAGTTCAGATGGCCATCCTTTGACGATAGAAAATTAAAAAATTAAATTATGGTTTATTTAACGACGCTCGCAACTGCAGTGGTTATATCATTGTCGCCGGTGTGCAGGAGTTCTTTTACATGCCAGTAAATCTACTGATATAAGCCTGTCCCATTTAAGCACACTTAAATGCCATTGACCTGGGCCGGGATCCAACCCGCAACCTCGAGCACAGAAGGCCAGCACTACACCGACTACGCTACCGAGGCCGACTAGACAATAGATTTCCTCCATATGCATTTACTACGAAGTAGATCCTTAACATTGCTGGAAACTCTGAAACGAAAAGTGATGATGAACTACTCACATCGTTTGTGAACCAAATGCAAACATTAGCACAAAATGTGGAATTACGCGACAAGATAATTAAGAAGTCTGTAGAAACTTGTATAAAAGACAAAAAAAAAAAAATGTTATTTATGAAGAAATACATGGTCAAGACTGGGAAAGTGCTGTGCCCGAGTTGGTGAATACCACTCATGCTGCGTTGATTGACAGATGTTTAGTGTATCATATGGTCGGTTATGTAGTAAATCATTCCTCTAAGTTTATTGCGTGCACCCTCTGTGCCCTTCGACAGGAATGTAATAGGTCTAATTGAAAATTAAAGAAAAGATTAGCTCAGCAAGTGCAACGTGGGATGACATCTTCTATCTTGACACCATTGAAGTCTTTTGATCCAGTCTTCGGGAGCAGTTTGTTGCAGAGAGCACATCTTGGATATTATTCCTAAATTAGTCTACCACTATTTATAGTGCCGATTCTTCTTCAGGACAAAGAAAATCCGAAAATAATTACAAGCTCGTAAATCTGTCAAGTCATCTCGCAAACTCTCAAAGGTAGCAAAGCAACTAATCATGGTGAATTCCTTATACTTTCTCATAGCCAGGCGGCACTAAAGGCGATTGAATCACCTTTGGTTAAGTCGAAGCTGGTACTGGAGTGCCGGAATACCCTCATGACACTGGCAAACACTAACTCGGTTCATCTGAGGTGGGTGCCAGGACATGTAGGGATTCACGGAAATGAGAGGGCGGATGAGGCTGCTAAAGATGGAGCTGAGACCCCATTTATAGGACCAGAACCTGTGTTGGGACTATCTTTAAGACCAATTAAGCAGGTCATCAGGGATTGGGCTCACAGACGACGTATTAGTTACTGGAACTCAATTAAGGGCTGTAATCACAGCAAGGCCCTTATCAAAGGCTTTCTTACAGGACACTGTGCCCTGAAGAAAAACTTATACAGGATGGGACTTATTACTGACCCACTGTGTATAAGATGTTCACAAGGAGATGAGTTAGTAACTCATCTGCTGTGTGTTTGCAATGCGCTTGCGCAACAAAGATCTCTCTTTTTTGGGAATCACTTTCCAAAACTTGAAGAGATCTCAAAGTCCAAAGTTTGATACAGTTCATCAAGAACTTGAAACTTTTGGACTGAAAGGGATGAATGACGGGGATGCGCAATAGATCTTATAGGTCGCAGTGCTTGGGCCGCACAGTGTGTAATTTAGCAAGTCTAGCCGGCCAAAAATCATTTCTCGAAAACTAATAGCTCAATTTTCATAAAATTTGGTATGTAACTTCAATTATTGAAGTAGATAAATTTTCAATAGTGAAAATGAAAATAACAACTATCTTTACTGAAAATAAAATTAGTAATATTGTAAAAAAATCGATTTGAGTGAAAAAATAAATTAATGTTCATAATGTGGAACGCGTTTAAAATTGAAAGCATAAGACAAAGGAATATTGCTACATATCTTATTCGTTCAGACGTCAACTGCATCCCCACCAGAATCTGTATCCTCGCTGCTAGTCTCTTCTTCAGCAGCACCGAGTAATAGAGGCTCGGCGACAGCGATTTTCTCTTTTTAATTTCTTTAAGCTGATGATGTAAGTGTCCAAAGAAATAAGTAGCCTCAGTAAAAGATCGGTATTTGTGTTTTCTTGATGTTTTTCTTGCGAAGACTTCTCTGAAAAGTCTAATATAGTATTTGTTCCTCGTTTCCTGGGCTTCCTCAGATAGTTTGCCAGTAGGTATAATAGTGTCATGTGACCTTCAGTCCATGAGCCAAGAGTTTGTAAAGGGTTGAAGGCATATAATACTATTTGTGCAAGCATAAATATAATTCCCTTATCTCTTTCGCATATATGTCAAGTGACCGTTCATCAGTATTGCAAAACTTCCAGAAAAAGGTTTCTGACAGAGTGTAAACGACTTATTAAATTTCCATCTATTCCCGTAATATATGCGAAAGTGGAAACCTCCCTGAAAAATCTTCTTGCGGTATTTGCATCATTTTTATTGCAACTGCTTTCTTTTATCACGCCAACAAGTAGCCCCCTTTCCTGCCTGAACTTATCCTATCTTCAGTGTTTCGCAATAAATAAAACGATGGATCTAAATTAACTGTTACAAGATTTTGCATTTTCCTTACTTCTTTATATTGATTAGAGGCCAACTGTAAATCAGTAATCAAAGCGAGATCCTTATTAGGTGACAATTGTTGGTCGTTCCTGCAAAATCAATTTTCACGTTTTTTTCTCAATTTTGTCGCACATTGAAGTGATGCAAGTAAAAGCTCTCCTACAATATTGGCCGCATCTCTTTTCCTAGAAGTTCTGAAACTCATATGGGCAGCAGAAAGCTTTTCTTCTGGTGTTCTTTCTTTAAAAAGTGGACTAAATTTTTTTCCGTTTTGATCTTTCGCTCAGTTCTCTGAAAAGTTTACGTGGACGTCCCCGAATGCTTGTACGGGCAGACTCAAATTGGAATTGTTTTGTAGTATATTTCAGTATTATATATTTTATTCTCAGACTTTGCATCTTGGTTCAAATATAGCACATTATATTTTAAGAAAATTTTCTCCTTCATGCTGTATTTTTTCCACCGTAATCGAATTTTCGAGCATAGAAATTTTAATAATTTTTTTAATGACTGTAAAATGTCTTCAGAGTAATCTTTGAGACCAAAATGTTCAATTATATTTGAGAATTTCACCTTTTTCTCGCTCTTGTTCCATACCTGGAAAACAGCTCTCCGGATTACGGAGCGCATGGTGTCTGAAAATAATTAATAGTTTTTCTGTCTGCATCTGGTTGCAGAAAAAAATCACGACATCTTGCTTAGAAAAGCATAATGAATATCTCCACAAAATTTTAGCGAGGTGATAGAGGGCTACACCTTTTAAAATTCAACTCAAAGTAATGTAATAATATAGAACTTTGACTCTCTGCACATGTTTATTCAGACACTTATTCTAGACAATAAGATAATTTTTAGCAAAAGAATTAATTTATTTGTAAGTATATTCCTTCTTATAATATATCCACACTGTATATTAAAGAAAAATATTATATTAACTTCCTCACTTTGCATCATCGAAATACAAACTGCGCGCCTGCCTCTGCAGCGTAAATGATCTTATCGGAGACATGCAACTTTCGCTCTGTTGTGAGGGTCCCCCAACAGATGTAAGCATCTGTCTACACTTAGATATTATACTTTGGAGTGTTATAAACACGTCTATATAAGAATTTAGAATTAAAGATGGGGTGTGAAAATTGATTTTTGGCTGGCTAGCTGCTTGAAATTACACACAGTGGGCCGGAAGGAACACCCCTGTTAAATCTAATCTAATCTAATCATGGTGAATAATTTAATTCATTTGTAGGCACTTAAAATATCATTCAACTCTTTATTTACTAACATTTTGTAGATTTTTTCTGTCTATGAATTCACAACTTGTTACGAAAAGATTATTTAAATACTGAACTTATAATTGCTTTCACAACGTTTCAGATCACATTGTATTTTCTGTTATGAACGTTCATACTGTAATAGTATTACCTGATAGAAGACTATTAATTATGAATAAGGGACTATAAAGGTATTTCTGAAGTTACGAATAGCTGGGTTAAATGGAAGAAATTTGCTTTTAAAAGGACTACATTCAGCGTAACAAGTATTGTGAACTCCTTCCAAGTCCGCTCATAGTGGTAGCAGTGCCGCATTGCGGCGGATCCGTGTAAACTCTCAGAGTGCGTACACTATTTCTTCTATTTGTCCTGCTTCAGCTATCACATTTTGATTGAACATACCAGTATATTAATCAGTAATCACAATGAACTAGTTTTGCTTGTCCTTTGGTTTGAGGCTTAATTTAATTAATAAGTACGCAATTATTGACATGTATTACCTGTCCTCCAGTTATCTTCAAATGTTCTTGCAAAAACTTCATTGTGTTTGGTGTTATTACATAGCCATCTGTTTTAAAATTCTCTCCTGGTTTGTGGAAATGGACTTTGGTTTTCATCATTTCACTGATCGAAATAGCACCTAGAGAATTCTCAACTGGAAAGAAAGAAATTTTAAGTATGTGCGTGCATATGTGAGAAAGAGAGCTAATTTTCGATTTATACCATGTTCACCATTTCTTTACTTAAACATTGAGAGCTGTAATAAAATGTTCCTTTATGTAAATCATATTTCCTTTATCATCTACCCTGTTCTCGACCTATTCAACATCTACTTGGAGGATTTAGTGAAAAACTGTTTTCAGAACATGGAAGCAATGATAGTAGGAAGAAGAATAAAGTGCATAAGATTTGCTGCTGATATAGTTTTGTTAGCGGAAGAGGAGATGATACCGGTACTAAGGGATATGCTACTGAAGCTAAATGACAGCTGTGAGCAATATGGGATGAAGATAAATTTCAACAAGACGAAGATCATGTTCATAGGAAGAAAAGTAAAGAAGGTAAACTTGCGAATTCTAAATGAAGCAGTAGAGCAAGTGGACAGCTTCAAATATTTGGGGTGTACTATAAGCAGTAACATGAACTGCTGCCAAGAAGTCAAAAGGAGAAAGCAATGGCCAAGGAAGCTTTTAATAGAAAAAGGAGCATCTTCTGCGGACCTCTGGAGAAAGAACTAAGGAAGTGTTTGTGTGAAGTGTAGCATTGTATGGGACAGAAACATGGACATTATGATGAAATGAAGAGAAGCGACTAGAAGCATTTGAAATGTGGATATGGAGAAGAGTGCAGCGTGTGAAAAGGACAGACAGCACAAGAAACTAAGCTGTGTTGGAAAGAGTGGGTGAAGAAAGAATGATGCTGAAACTGATCAGGAAGAGGAAAAGGAATTGGCTGGGTCACTAGTTGAGAAGAAACTGCCTTCTGAAGGATGCACTGGAAGGAATGGTGAAGAGTTTGAGGCCAAAGAAATCAGACGATAGACGAGATTAAGATATATGGATCATTTGTGGAGACTAAGAGGAAGACAGAAAATAGGACAGACTGGAGAATGCTGGGTTTGCAGTTAAAGATCTGCCTTTGGGCAGAACACTATGAATGAATGAATGAATGAATGAATGAATGAATGTAAATCATATGGTTTTTTTGGTTTGCCAAGCCCTTAATAATGAAGTCTTTAATCCTCCTCAACTGGTCTTGGCTTACTGATATAAATTTTCATTGTTTTTTTTTTTTTTGCATGTTTCCCATACTCTTCTCTACCAGCAGTTACAACATTAATTGTGATGACGCTAAGTGGCCTCGTCAGAAGGGGCTCTTGAAGGTTAAGCTTTTATGAACAGTGATATCCGAAAATGTACAGTATATGTATAAGAGCCAAAATTGAAACTGAGTATCAATAAGCTAAAGCCACTTGAGAAAAGCCAATAACTTAGTTGTTAAATGCTCGACACTGAAAACCAACCAATTACCACAACCTTCATGATGAGGCTTATAGGTTGAAAATCTGATATTGAATATGATTATGATGATGACGATGATGATGATGATGATGATGATGATGGCTGTAGCAGCGTTGGAATATCGTACTGTACGTTTAGTCAACATTTAAAAGACTTGTTGGAACCTTGTGTCGCCAATCACTCATGAGGGATCACTCATGAGGCAACTAAGCCAGGAGATAATGTGGTAGGGTGGTCAGTTACTTTCCCCCTAATATTATAATGTTCGAGAAAAATACATTTTTTTATTATCCTCACCTCCATTTACAGCAAGTCTCATGATAATAAAAGGTAATCAAACTCACTCAATCTGACGGGCCCTTATTGCTCACGGGCCCATATGTACTCGCCCCCTTTGCCCCCCCCCTTCTCGGCGGCCCTGGTCATAAAACAATGTTCCGTAATGTATTAAAATCAGAGCCTTCTTCAGTTACAAGCCGGAGCATGGGATGGTTTGGCAACGCTGAGTGGAGGAGGGAGATTTTAAAGTGATATTGATGTAATTGTGCTTGCTCATTGCTTTCGTTGTACGTAACGTGTATTTTTTTTCAATATTACTTTATGCACAAAGGTAAGATCAAGATTCAGAGTAGTGATGTAAATTATTACGGATTTGAAGATAGTGTTTTATTGACGAAGTGTTACGAAGTTACCGCCACAAGTATAATGCTTCTCGTTGGGGCCCAACGAGCCTGACCCGTCTGCCGGACGGAAGCGACAGTCGCAGTTATTTGCTGTACTGTGAGTCGCAGTGCTACTGAACAGTGGGTTAATTCTAGAAGTGTCCGTCTGAACTTTGAATAGTGCATGCAAGCGAAGTGTGAAAACATGAACCTATTAAAACAAGTTTTTCTTCGTTAAAATTAGAAGATAAACTTGAAGTTAAACGACTAGGCACACATTAACCTAATGACTTCAGTTTTACATAGGCAGATGGTATGAAAAGGAGAACTTTCTGCAACTCGTGGTTTACAAAGAAGTCCTGGCTAGCTGTTTATTTTGTTTCTATTGTCTATTGTTTGGTGGCGAGGGACTGTGGATGTCGACAGGTTGCAAAGATCTAAAACATTTAAGAAAGCGCATAAAAAACAAGAACAAAATGCAATACATTTAGAAAATTCTTGTAAGCTTGAACTATTTGGGACAGTAAATATGGCAGCACAAATTTTAATCCAGAAACACAACAAACAGGTCACAAAAACAGACATATACTAGCAAGTGTAATTGATTATTTAGTATTTTTCGGAACTCACGAATTATAACTGAGGGTTCAGAACGAAAATAATATTAGGGATATGCAAATCGGGGAAATTTATTAGACTTGTTATCTTTACTTGCCAGTCTTGATAATGTATTGGATGAACCCTTAAACTGTACTTCTGTTTTTAAATATACTTTACACATTATACAAAATGAATTATTAGACAATATTTACAATCCGCATTTCACGAGAAAGTTCGAGCAAGGAATGCGAGTTATTTCCCCACTCTTACAACCTATCCCCGACACGGAACCGACCGGCCATTGACTGAGCCTTGCTTGTCCCAGCCCAAGCCTTGGTCCCAGCCGGCCAATGACACACCACTCCCAGCCACCTGCTCCTTCAAGAACGCTGAGTTGCTGGCTTACTCTCTCTTCTTATCCCGCAAGGACCATACTCCCCTCGCAGAGATCCTCTCGTGAAATTTGGACAGTATGACGTAGGCCTATTCATTGAAGATCTGAAAGAGAACATGAATTCTACAGATTTTGTTGTTGTGCAGGCTGACGAAACAAGAGACATAACCTGCAAAAGCCAATTTGTTATTATTTTGAGATACATGAAAGGTTGTAAACCTGTGGAAAGGTTTCTTTCTTTCAAGGAGGTAAACAACCGCACGGCTAACGGTCTGAGTGAGATTCTAAAACAAAGTTTACAAATTTTCAATTTATAAAATAAACTCACAGCTCAAGCATATGATGGTGCTGCAGTAATGAGTGATAGTTTTAGTTGTATTGTGCTGAACTAATTTTTAAGCAGAAGCAATTAACTAAAATGAAACAAAAAATCTTGGTGCATTATTTAACGTATTAACTTACGCAAAATTTCTGAAATATCTGATCCACCAACAAAAATGATCACGAGCCATCACTGATTGCAATCAATTAAGTATACTTCAGAATACAGCTTAAGTAAACTACTTACATACAAAGACTGCCACTTAAAATAATTACAAAAAAAAATGTTTTTATTGATAGTACAAAGGTAAATAAACAAATAAATACAAAAGATATTCCTTGCACAGAAAATAATAAAATCTATAATGCAATAAAGACGTAAGTTCCTACGCAGTATTCTTAAGTTCCATTCAATTAACAAATTTGTGGCTAGTAAATTGACAGTGATTTGCCGGTTTATGTTGTTTCACCTCTGACGTGAAAGGTCTAGGATATCATACATTTTAGTTACATGTGATTATCTGTCGTGCTTTTCTATAAATATTTCAGATGCCCAGGAAGCCAGTTTTAGTTTGAACTGGGCCAGTCACCATAACAATACTGTTATTCTAAATTGCTGTATTTGTTATAAGCTTTTTAAAATATAATTACAAATAAATATAACTACAGAAAACAAGCTAAGAATGTAAATTATGCAAATAAAATAAAAATGTAAACAGAGAAAACTAATGACATATTATAATAAAGTATGAGGATGTAAATACAGTTAGGACAAGTAGGGCTATAAAGATCTATGAAAAATGAAGAAACATACCTTCAACATAATACGTAAAAAACATTATCTCTTAAGTATGTGCCAATTACCGTAAACTCAGTGAACTTTAAATCCTGAAATACGAATTGAAAAGAAACATGTTTATAACTAATTTATTACAAAAGAAATAATGTTAATAAATAAATCTTGAAAACCAACAAAGTGAGTGTATCCAACTACAAAATATAAGTAGTTCTGACGTATGGGCAGGCATTCCGGATCTTCAACAAAACTGCAACATTTATGGGATCACAAAACAGCTGTTTACAATGAACTTGAAAATCAACGGCGTAACTTTATTGATATAGCAGGCGAGACCCAACAATTTGGCTAGAATTCTGATACACCACAAACCACAAGTAAGACTATAAAAATGTAGTTTATGCAATATTTAATATTTAGAAGAATTATCAAACACTTTGTCATTATTAATAACTGTAAAAATTTCCAAAGACTGCAGTCATATTTTCATTTATTGTCTTGCTTTTATTACCAACACGCACTTAGTTTATAATACATCAACAATTAACGTTTGGTACGACTGCGAACATAATTCCATCGACACACACTTATATTGTAACATTAATTTTAATTGAAAATCGGCATTAGCATAAACACATGTTCTGTATCGTAGGCCTCTGCTTGACAGTTAATTACAATGTTGCTGACGTATGGCATCGGCTTGTAACTGAAGAAGGCTCTGATTAAAACCATAAAACCTCATTGTCGTCAGTAATTTTTTTATTACGAAGCGCGTTCGATAGTGTTTTAAATGTGCCTGTCCAGTCGAAGCTTAATTTATCAGCCCCCAATATACACATTTATTCCTAAAATCGCCCTTCATGCTAAAAAAGTAAATGTTTTTATTCCCTACTTATTGTTGCAGTTTTCAAGCAGGATTCGTAATATAACTTAGAAAGCTTACCTCAGTGGGAAGAGATTCATCCTGGTTGTCCCATGAGAATCCAACCGAGCTCCTCAATACACATAATCTGTAGATAAAGCGCTATCTTTGCTTGCTTTAATTGAAATCAAAAATCATAATGGCGGTCCAATATGTCATTTGCATTGTTGAAGACGGCATTGTTACGCGTTGAGCGATGAACGCGAATTCCATAGAGAATGGAAAAATGGATCTAGCGTCAGTGAGTAGAAGCTGTATATAAGAAAATTGATAGTACTTGGGTTGAGAAATTTCGACCTGATTTTGAAATGTAGTCAACCGGCCGCAAGGAAATTTAAATATTATTTTCATATTTTATATTTAAAACGAATTTTAAGTTTTCTGAAGAAAGTGATATAACGTGATGCAGTTATGTATTGCGTTCCTATTACTTGGATTTTATCAGTAAAAAAATCACAAATCTTCACTGTTTCCAAGAATATTAATTTCAAAACTCTTCGGCTTAGAGTTCTTCAGTTCTTCTTTTATTAATTTTGTATCTGAAACTTCATTCTATACTATGTTGCCTGTGTTTCTATAATAGTTAGGAGATGAACCTTAATGTTGCGACTGTGCTGTTCTTCCCACGTGTTCACTTGTGTTTTTGGTTTAAAAAAAATGACATTTCTTAGATTGTGTCCCTATTTTCTCTGAAAAAAGTGAAAGTAGACAGTTGAAATTTCATCGTTTTTTGTCATACTACCTTATTTCAGTCATGTGGCAATTAACGTACTGATAGAAAATATCGATTGGAAACCTCTGTGTGAGTAAAAAATTTTCAAATAATAATGGAATAGAAATAGATTAATTCGACATTGGATAATTGAAATAAATGTATATTTCCTAGTAATTTATTTTAAAACTAATGTTGATAATTAACATTGCATTCCAATTTCCGAAGCTTACATTTTTGGAAAATTCAATAGTTTCAACGAAAATAGTATCCATTCTGGAATCCTAGAGGATGTTCATGAAATGCCATTTGTTTTTAGCTACATAAAACGTTGTGCTTTAGTACAGTAGTTCATTTTATTATATAACAAAACTGCTGCTATTTTTGAGATTGGTTCTATTGTTGTGAACTATATGGCGTCTGTAGATGTATTACTGATTTGATATGAATATGATTTTGGTGATGAATGAAGCTGGTGATATTCAGAGATGTTGTGGCCTGAATTTCCTGGCATTTGCCTTACGATTGACGGAAAACCCTGAAAAACCTAAACCAGGAAATTCAACCCGACCGGAAATCGAACCCGGGCCCTCTGCATAAGAGGCCAGCATGCTGAACCCTACACCACAGAGGTGGTCAACGGTATCTTCACACAATATTTTAACATAATTCTGTATGAAGAAATATTAGTCTAAACCCCTAATGTGCCGGCAACTCTCTGCATCAAATGTGTAGCGAGACGATATATTCTATAGGCGAAAGCTGCAGATTCATACTGCATCGGGAGGGGATTTTTTGATGTTATGACGGGTTTAAAAGTTAGTGCTCGATAGAATAAGTTAACTGCAACGATACTATAGAAACATTATGTTGTAGGTTGATCTCAAGGGGTTAGGTACAGCTTACAGCAGCAAAATTTTTGGAAATATTCAACATTTTTTCCTCCATTACTGTATCTTGTACAATAATTAAAATTGGTACGTGTAAAACACTGTCCTTCTGCTATATAAAAAAGACTCTTTACGATTTAAAAAATAATTCGTTTTTTTCTTTTCAAAATTAAAAATGATGCCAGGTCACTGTGCAGTGATGGAGCGTTTCCCTCATAACTCATAAACTTGTTGACTTTTTCAAGTTCTCTCTCTTTTCTTTTATTGCTGAAACTCATATTTACAATATCATGCTCTTTCAACTATATTCCTTAATAAATAATATTTTTTTTTTATTTTGTATTAGAAGAAAATACTGATAGTTGATCATTTTTTAAACGAATTTATTTTTATAGGCTATCTATCAAAGGTAGAGAAGTGATCTTGAATCATATTGTAGATATGACATGTATAAATTACACACAAAAAATGTCATCACAGAATGTTGGATAGTTTTTGAGTTATGTGGGAAACGCTTCAGCACTGCACAGTGAACTGAATTTTGAAAAAAAAAATGTAAATACTTTTTTCGTATAGCAGAAGGACATTTTTCTAAACATACCAATTTTCATTATTGTACAAGAAACAGTAATGGAGAAACAAAATGTTGAATATTTCCAACATTTTACTGCTGTAAGCTGTACCTAACCCCTTAAGAGGAGGGAGATGAATGTACGTCACAACAAATTGTAATATAGAGAGCCTATATGAAGATAAAGAGATTTAATTAAGCGATTTATGACGACACTAATGTTTCAGTACTTCCGTTTATGTTGACTACTAGAGAACATCAAGTTGTATAAATTGAATATGTTCTTAAAGGAAATCTATTGCACTTTTATATGCACATTAATATTGTATAATAAATTGTATCATAATCTTATTAAAATATATAGTAGCTTATAATTAGTACATCCTACTTCTGCCAATTTCTTTTGTGATATTTCTGTTATTTAGACTTTTTGTTAGTACGCCTTATTTCATAGACATTCAAGTAGTGAACATAAAATAATAGACACATAATTTATGGACATTACCAAGTGTCTCTGTTCCAAGCTTTGAAATAAGCGTGATATGAGGACAAATGTTGAAAACGAGAAACTAAAGAGCTAGGCTTAGAGTTCTGAAGAATATTGAAGAATAACGTGAGAAAGTGAATAGTTCTTCGCTCTTTGAGACGGACCCAGGACAGCACATTTAGTGAAGGTGAGATACGGTCAGATCTGCGGGCGTTGCAAATAAATCGAACATATATGCATTATGAACATGCTGTAGTCTGTCTGTCAGTCTCATGTTAAGGTCAGTGTAGAGAGTGTCACAGTAATCAAAATGAGGCATCAAGAGCGACTGTACTAAATTCTTCTTGAGAACCAACGGAAGGAATACAGTGTTATATGAAAAAATCTAACTTTTTCTTCCAGTATAGTTTTTCCTAATCATTATAAATAATTAAAATTGATATAGTCACAATTGAGATGCAGCTCTTTGCTTCTTTCCTTCTCTACGAACTGGAGCAACCCAGAACTCACCACGAGGTAGTGGCTGCATGTCCAGTTCCGCCCTGTCCGTCCCAACCTCCCTACCTTGTGGACAAGAGCTCATTGTTATTTGCTCATTCATAATTTTCAGTTAAATGTCTTCAGAGTCTTGCACACAAATGAATGTCACTCGTATATTTATATTAGCGTTCCATTTTAGAATACAGCTTTAAAAGTCTCCATGAAGATGCTGTTCTACTACAATACTTAATAAAATTATCATGGTTAAATTTTGTCACATTCTTAATTACATTTCTTTACTTCTATATAATTTGTTCTTTACTTCCGAAGAGCATTTGTCGTTAATAAGAATTAGGGGTTTGCGGGCTTTTCGTCCACTACCTTTTGTCCACAATTTGTTTCGTCCATTACTTCTGTCCACTCACTTTCGTCCATGTTCTCTTGTCCACAACCGATTGGTCCATACAATTTACGTCCATCCATATATTTTGCCTACACTTTTTAATGTCTATAATCTTTCGTCCATCTTAGAATACATATTTGGGTTTCCCATCTACAATTACAACACCGGAAACATGGTTATGGTATGTGTACGAAGCAGTCTTGAGTGGAGAACAGAAGATTAACAATGTCGTCGAAGGTTGGTGTAGTAAATTAAAAAACTCATGGTTGTTCATCATCCCAGCACTTGGAAGTTTTTGAAAATCTTGCTGGATGAACAGAAATCAAATGACCAGGTGATTACTCAATTGTTGGGAGGACACACGCCAGTCCGTGCACCATTAAGTCAGATTATGTATATCAATAATCATGAACGCATCAGGGAAATGGTTACACGGTATGAAGACTCAAGAACGACGGCTGGTTGGAAACATATCTGAGACGAATTTCATATAGTTTAAAAATTAATCCTTCTCAAGTTTTTCAGGAAGAAGAAAATGATGACCTAATCATGTTTATAATACAAATAGTATGTACTTTCAACAACACATTTAAATTTAAATAAATTATGAAAAATACAAAATAAAGTTTGATATTTCCACCTTTGACTTATTTATTAAAATGTCAACAAAGTTACTTTTGCTAGTACATCTTATTACACATGGACGTTTTCGCCCCTTGTTATGGGCATCATCAGACAACTGTGTAGATATCTACAGTAGCGTGCAAATTAATCCGAACACGACATATTTTTACATTTTCTGTCATTGTTGGCTTCACAGCTGCTCATACCGCTTTAATTGACATCTGTAGTACGTGTAATTCCATTGTTGAAGGTCTGTCGTTATTATTTTTTTATAATATGTGACATTTTGCCTGTCGTTTTGTACTTATAAGCATTTCAGTTGTGTTGAAGACTTAAAACTGCAATCCTGTGTACATTCTGTCATCTTCACAAATGGATACAACTCCACGAAAACGGTCTAAAATTATAACATTAGCAGAGCATCTTCTATGACACAGGCAAATTGCTGCAGAATGTCACATCGGTTTCGCTACTGTTAATTCGATCATAAAACGATACAGGGAGACTGGATCCATCACACCCCAGAAAAAAGGAAAATGCGGCCGGAAAAGGAAGACTTCACCTGCAGATGATCGTTTAATTGTCAGGAAAAGTAAATTAAATCCTAGACTAACTGCTGTCGACTTAACCCGCGAGTTAATGGCTACCACTGGGGCGAATATTCACGCCACAACAGTGCGGCATAGGCTTTTGGAAGCTCGACGAAGGGCTCGTAAGCCTATTAAGAAGCAACTGCTAACCCCTGTTATGTGTAAAAAACGCTTAATGTGGGCAAAATTACATCAACACTGGACAGTGAATGACTGGAAGAATGTACTTTTTTCCGATGAGTCTCATTTCGAGGTCCACGGCCACTGTGTTTCTTACGTATGGAAAGGATCCGAAAAAGTAACAGCAGCTCATCTCCAACAAGCACCCAAATACCCCCCTAAAGTAATGTTTTGGGGTTGTTTTACACATGAAGGGCCTGGAGCATTAATACCTATCAAGGGAATGATGAATTCTGACAAATATATTCACTTATTGGAAACCAGAATCATACCCCAGCTGCAAAAATCATTTCCGGATTGCAGAGGTGTGTTCCAACAACACCTGGCACCATGCCATACGTCTCGAAAAACTATAGAATTCTTCAACAAGAAGAATATTCAGGTACTCCCCTGGCCAGGCAACTCACCCTACATCAACCCCATTGAGAACTTGTGGTCAATTTGCAAAAGAATGCAAAAAATGGATTGTTCTACAAAGGAGAAGATGATTTCTGCCCTCACTGGTGTATGGTTTCGCGATGAAGAAATGAAGAATATTTGTGGGAAATTAGTGGAACCCATGCCAAATCGTCTCAGAGCTGTTATTAGGAACAAGGGAGGCCACATAGATTACTGAGGTATGTCTTAGATCCTTTTTTATCCCGTTTGAGTGTTTTTGCATAAGTAATTACGTTGTTCTGATTAATTTACACGCTACTGTATATACTTACTTACTTACTGGCTTTTAAGGAACCCGGAGGTTCATTGCCGCCCTCACATAAGCCCGCCATCGGTCCCTATCCTGTGCAAGATTAATTCACTCTCTATCATCACATCCCACCTCCTTCAAATCCATTTTAATATTATCCTCCCATCTACGTCTCGGTCTCCCCAAAGGTCTTTTTCCCTCCGGCCTCCCAACTAACACTCTATATACATTTCTAGATTCGCCCATACGTGCTACATGCCCTACCCATCTCAAACGTCTGGATTTAATGTTCCTAATTATGTCAGGTGAAGAACACAATGTGTGCAGTTCTGTGTTGTGTAACTTTCTCCATTCTCCTGTAACGTCATCCCTCTTAGCCCCAAATATTTTCCTAAGCACCTTATTCTCAAACACTAATATAACTGTTTTATAAATTCTACTTTGAGATTTTTGACAGCAGACTGGACGATAAAAGCTTCTCGACCGAATAAAAACACGCATTTCCCATATTTATTCTGTGTTTAATTTCCTCCCGAGTATCATTTATATTTGTTACTATTGCTCCCAGGTATTTGAATTTTTCCACCTCTTCAAAAGATAAATTTCCAGTTTTCATATTTCCATTTCGTACAATATTCTCGTCACGAGAAATAATCATATACCTTGTCTTTTCGGGATTTACTTCCAAACCTATCTCTTTACTTGCTTCAAGTGAAATTGTTAATTATTTTATTATTTAAGCACAATTGATAGTACTAATGTACAAATATTGTCAAATAAATAAATAAAAAAAAAAAAGTAAGATTCCCGTGTTTTCCCTAATCGTTTGTGGATTTTCTCCTAACATATTCACGTCATCCGCATAGACAAGTAGCTGATGTAACCCGTTCAATTCCAAACCCTCTCTATTATCCTGGACTTCCCTAATGGCATACTCTAGAGCAAAGTTAAAAAGTAAAAGTGATAGTGAATCTCCTTGCTTCAGCCCACAATGAATTGGAAACTCATCTGACAGAAACTGACCTATACGGACTCTGCTGTACGTTTCACTGAGACACATTTTAATTAATCGAACTAGTTTCTTGAGAATGCCAAATTCAATAAGAATATCATATAAAAACTTCTCTCTTAACCGAGTCATATGCCTTTTTTAAATCTATGAATAACTGATGCACTGTACCCTTATACTCCCATTTTTTTTCCATTATCTGTCAAATAGAAAATATCTGATCAATAGTTAATCTATTATGCCTAAAACCACAATGATGATCCCTAATAATTTCATCTACATATGGAGTTAATCTATATATGGAGAATAAATCAGTGTTACATATTGCAAAAGTTTAACCAAATTTTACAAACTTTAAAATTTTAAAAACCTTTTTAAAAACTTTTTAGAAAGCTTTCGAACTGGAAAGTAAAGGTAATTAATTAACAAGATTACATATAAAATTGTTTTAAAATATGCATATTTAATAACATACTAAAATTGTCTATGGCAGATAATAAAATTTTACGAAAAACAAGCTTCACTATGTTATGGATAGATTATATTATTAAGTATGTATTATGCGCAGTGATGAATGTGGAACAACCTGTAGGTGGTCACTTGTTTGGGAATGTGGGAAAATATTAAATTAAATATGCATACTTTAGAATGTACAAGAAATGTCTGGGAAAGAATTCTGTAATTACATATTTAGAAAAATCAGTGACGGAGAATATAACTAAATTCCTAGAATGGTGTACTAAACATGACCGGAATGACACAGTATAAAGTAACAAAGAATAACGTGTGACGAATTATAAAAAAAAAGTATAAAATAAATAAATTGACATTATGAGTGCAGTACTATCGCTAAAATATTAATACCTATGCAACTGAAACCTATCTATGTATAACAATGTTTGAAGAAATGAGGAATCAGGTGAACTTTCTCAAATAAATACATGTCATAAATTAGATAATATGTAATGTTGTAGATAATTGTTGCTTGAGCAGATAAGGAACAAGTGAATAGTACACACAACTATTTTTAACAAAATAATCTGCCCTCAATGAGGGTGACCATAAAGATCCAGAATAAAAGCACAGAATAATTCAGAAAGGCAAAAAGATTAAATACAGGAATTGTTATTAATAATATGATACTAGGATCTTGGATAGCAAGTTAATGTGGTAATTGCGAAATTATCAAACAACATTTAGCCTAAGTATTAGTATGTACCATTATTTCAATCATAGAATTAAAGTAGATATGAACATACTTGAATTATAAATATATACCATAACATAGATGACATAGGATTGTGATGTGGAGCATTGTAATATGGTACTATGACTCATATACTGTCGTGTAGTATGTTGTCAAATTACGACCAATAAATGATATGTAAAAAATGTGATCATATATTACTAATCATATATAATAATAGCACCACAAGTAGATAAGTCAGTGTAGTGGTGTATGTTAAAATTGTCAAATGTTAAGAAGCGTTGAGATACTGATACATTTTATTATTAGATCGTAGAATTAAGATTTCCAATGTCGAGTCTTCGAAGATGTTAAATGATAACCTAGAGGCAGCGAGGCATAGTTGTGTTATAGCAGGAAGTTCTGTAAAGGGTGAATAATTAATATAAGATTTGAAAGTTCAAAAATTTTTTGAAAAAGGTGTAATTAAGACGAAATAGGACGAAGGTAAGTAAATTACTTTTTCACCAAATGAATTATGTTTCATGTCATCTATATTTTTTTTGTCATAGTGGAGAAATAGTCAGTGCACGAAAACATAATGGACGAAGCATGAAAGTGGATTAAATGGTCAGTGGACAAAACTTAATGAACGAATCATGAAATGGACAAATGTGTCAGCGGATTAAAAAAAGTGAACAAAACGTAGTGGACCAAAAGCCCCATAACGGAATTAGGTAGTATCTTAACATTCAGTTGACATAACATATCGATGGCTAAGAAGTGATACCTCATATCTGTGAATTTACAGGTGAATCAGAACATTGTTTTAAAAATTAGTCTCTCTCAAAATAGACAAACTTTTTATATAGAGTGATTCAAAATTCCGACGACATATATAAGTGCCGTTTTTAATGCAGATAGCGAAAAATGGAAAGAGAGAAAAGTTGTTTGAAATAGATAGTTTTGAATCTAATGTGCTTGAATTTTCAAAGCAGAATATACCGTTGAGGCTGCACAATAGTATGACACAACAGCCAATCTCAATGCTATCAAATTAGTGGCTTTGCGGCTGGTTTCAGCAGATTTTAGATACAACGGAGAAAAATAGATGACATGCAGAGTTTAGCGATTATTTAACTTCTCATAGTACAAAAAAATATTTATTTACATTGATAGCATAAGAATTGAAAGGAATTTCATTCTTGCAAATAAAGATTTCAGGTATAACTCCCTGTAAAGTTGATTTGAATAATTTCGAGGGAAAAATTGTTCCGGAGCCGGGTATCGAACCCGGGACCTTTGGTTTAACGTACCAACGCTCTACCACTGAGCTACCCGGGAACTCTAACCGACACCGATCCAATTTTTCCCTCTATATCCACAGACCTCAAAGTGGGCTGACAACCGTCAAACAACCAACTTCGAGTGCACACTAACTCTGTGTGACTTAAATTGTGGTTTTCTGTTAACGAACAGTGACGTGTATTATGCAAATCAAGATTTCAGGTATAACTCCCTGTAAAGTTGATTTGAATAATTTCGAGGGAAAAATTGTTCCGGAGCCGGGTATCGAACCCGGGACCTTTGGTTTAACATACCAACGCTCTACCACTGAGCTACCCGGGAACTCTAACCGACACCGATCCAATTTTTCCCTCTATATCCACAGACCTCAAAGTGGGCTGACAACCGTCAAACAACCAACTTCGAGTGCACACTAACTCTGTGTGACTTAAATTGTGGTTTTCTGTTAACGAACAGTGACGTGTATTATGCAAATCAGGATTTCAGGTATAACTCCCTGTAAAGTTGATTTCAATCATTTCGAGGGAAAAATTGTTCCGGAGTCGGGTATCGAACCCGGGTAGCTTAGTGGTAGAGCGTTGGTACGTTAAACCAAAGGTCCCGGGTTCGATACCCAGCTCCGGAACAATTTTTCCCTCGAAATTATTCAAATCAACTTTACAGGGAGTTATACCTGAAATCTTGATTTGCATAATACACGTCACTGTTCGTTAACAGAAAACCACAATTTAAGTCACACAGAGTTAGTGTGCACTCGAAGTTGGTTGCTTGACGGTTGTCAGCCCACTTTGAGGTCTGTGGATATAGAGGGAAAAATTGGATCGGTGTCGGTTAGAGTTCCCGGGTAGCTCAGTGGTAGAGCGTTGGTACGTTAAACCAAAGGTCCCGGGTTCGATACCCGGCTCCGGAACAATTTTTCCCTCGAAATTATTCAAATCAACTTTACACGGAGTTATACCTGAAATCTTGATTTGTATAATACACGTCACTGTTCGTTAACAGAAAACCACAATTTAAGTCACACAGAGTTAGTGTGCACTCGAAGTTGGTTGCTTGACGGTTGTCAGCCCACTTTGAGGTCTGTGGATATAGAGGGAAAAATTGGATCGGTGTCGGTTAGAGTTCCTGGGTAGCTCAGTGGTAGAGCGTTGGTACGTTAAAGCAAAGATCCCGGGTTCGATACCCGGCTCCGGAACAATTTTTCCCTCGAAATTATTCAAATCAACTTTACAGGGAGTTATACCTGAAATCTTGATTTGCATAATACACGTCACTGTTCGTTAACAGAAAACCACAATTTAAGTCACACAGAGTTAGTGTGCACTCGAAGTTGGTTGCTTGACGGTTGTCAGCCCACTTTGAGGTCTGTGGATATAGAGGGAAAAATTGGATCGGTGTCGGTTAGAGTTCCCGGGTAGCTCAGTGGTAGAGCGTTGGTACGTTAAACCAAAGGTCCCGGGTTCGATACCCGGCTCCGGAACAATTTTTTCCCTCGAAATTATTCAAATCAATTTTACAGGGAGTTATACCTGATATCTTGATTTGCATAATACACGTCACTGTTCGTTAACAGAAAACCACAATTTAAGTCACACAGAGTTAGTGTGCACTCGAAGTTGGTTGCTTGACGGTTGTCAGCCCACTTTGAGGTCTATGGATATAGAGGGAAAAATTGGATCGGTGTCGGTTAGAGTTCCCGGGTAGCTCAGTGGTAGAGCGTTGGTACGTTAAACCAAAGGTCCCGGGTTCGATACCCGGCTCCGGAACAATTTTTCCCTCGAAATTATTCAAATCAACTTTACAGGGAGTTATACCTGAAATCTTGATTTGCATAATACACGTCACTGTTCGTTAACAGAAAACCACAATTTAAGTCACACAGAGTTAGTGTGCACTCGAAGTTGGTTGCTTGATGGTTGTCAGCCCACTTTGAGGTCTGTGGATATAGAGGGAAAAATTGGATCGGTGTCGGTTAGAGTTCCCAGATAGCTCAGTGGTAGAGCGTTGGTACGTTAAAGCAAAGGTCCCGGGTTCGATACCCGGCTCCGGAACAATTTTTCCCTCGAAATTATTCAATTTCATTCTTGCCTGGCATTTCTCCCTGAACTTGTATTGGCAACACTGCTAATTATCGTCATCATTTTGTAATTTATCCAATACACTATGGTGATTTCGATGACGTAAATGCCCCCTTTAAGGACGAAGCATGTGGCAACAGAGCATTTTCCGTTCTCATTGAGGCTTGTACCAGTGTACAATCTCAACGATGCAGTCTACACTGAAAATTCAAGCACGTTAGTTTCAAAAATGCATGTTTCTGACAACTTCCCCTTTTACCGTTTTTCGCTATTTGCACTAATAATGAGTTTGTCTACGTCGCCGGACTTTTGAATCACCCTAGGCCTATATATATATATATATATATATATATATATATATATATATATATATATATCGGTCATTTCAAAAAGGTCATGAGTCAAGAAACTGAAATTTTACAGGAGAAAGAAAAAACTACCTACAGCATAAACTACCTATGGTAATTTTTAATTCTCATACGACTGTCAATGATTAAAGCGTTATCGAGGAAAATATTGCATTATATATTTTTCATTTAAAATTTCTTGTTTGGCATAAAACACATTTTCAAAATCAATGACTCATGACCTTTTTGCAATGAACGTTCACATTTTACCAATTAATAAAATATATTTTTAGCAAATAATGTTCTAATTACATAAATTGTTTATATGCACCAATATACAATGAATGAGAACACTTATGCGTACTCTTTCATATAATACAGAGTGATTCACAAGGATTTACCGTCCTTTACGGAGGTTATTTCTGAAGACATTTTGAACAAAAAATGCAATATAATCATAGTTCCTATTCTCAATATTTTCAGAGTTACACTAATTTAAAGTTGTTTGTAAAATACGTTTTTTCTTTAGTTTGAAGGTAAAAGAATAATACAAATAGAGAATGAACCATTCAGAAGTAGCAGTTCTTTAATTGGCAAGTTTTATGAAGCTAAAAATGTGCTGTGAAGTCCTTAGTTGCTTCGTATGGACATCTTTTTATATTTTTAACTAAAAAATTACATTATTCCAACGCACTTATCACAACAGTTATTACAAATCACGCCATTTCCACCGACTTAATTATTTGCAATTCAATTTTGCATCCTAATTTACAGTCTTGGAGAGTTTGCAACACATTTTAAAAAATGTCGCCGCACGCTTGTAAATGCACTCGTCATGCTACGTAACTGCATACGGCTATCTTTGATTTCCATAGCACTCGCGCTGGCTGCTGACTGCACGCTGACCAAGATCACGCCTTCACAGCAGTGTGTTCCAATAACGAAACGTAACTCTGTAAATATTGAGAATAGGGCCCATGTTTATATAATATTTTTTGCTTAGAATGTCTTTGCAAATAAGCTCCGTAAAGGACGGTAAATCCTCGTAAATCACTCTGTATAACTATATTTTATTTAGAACAAGAATGAACTCTAATGAAAATCTACACACTTTGGATAGAAGGTAGATTGAGAAAGTAGTTTTTTGTTTGTTTGTTTGTTTTTAGTCCTCCTGATCATTTTCAACTCCTTTTCTTCCTTATCTTCGCCTTTCCTGAAGTTGATCGTAAAACTCTGTATACTCAGCTGGAATATATGTAGGCCTACTTCTTCACGTTAAGAATGTTCCCATTTTTTTTTTTTTTTCGTTGATAGGCATCTGTTTTGAAGGACAAGCGAACTCTGTAGGAAATACAGGATTCTTGTTGTAACTGTGAAGGAGATTCTCTTTGCCGGCACCATCGATGAACTGTTAAGTTTTTATTTGACCAGGGCAGCTTGAGTTGTATTCAAACGCCATCCACTTAGAAGGAGAAAAAGACATTTTATGTACCTTGGGAATTTTTCCCATACTTGATTCAGAGAGAAAAGCCTTCTTGTAATAAACAGACTAACATCGCTTAAAGTCCAGTACAGGCACAGCATCAATGGTTTCTATTGAGAACTTACATGACACCTTTTTAATCATAACATATTCCTTAGGTAGATAGACCCAATCATAACTTTTATCAGTTTCTTTACAGTCAGAGAATCCCTGTCGTTTGGTAGGAAGCTGTGACCTCTTATTGGAAAGAGTAACGTTATATAATTTGGAATCACTTTGTTCTTACAGTGGATAAACAAAAGCGGATCATTGTGTTTTTATTTTGAACGGCGCACCTGTCAGACAATAGATGCAGCTCAGTTACATTCTGTGGAATATGTTGTTGTTGTTTTCTAATGCCAGGCGTTTGACAATAAAGTCATTTGACCTCTTGCACTCCAATATTTTTCAAAGATATTATCATGACCAGCCACTGAAGCACAGATTTTGAGATGTTCCGAATCCATTTCTTGGTTTGAGTTGCACAATGGACAGTTAGAGGACTGATATATTCCAATTCTATGCAGGTGTTTGGCCTGTTGCCAATCTAAATGCACCTACAGACGATTTTCGTGGTAAATCGGGAATTAACTATGGATTTTGATGCAGAGAGTTCCATTTTTTCCCTTGGGATTGTGTTATCAAATTTTGTTTGTTGAAGTCTAATTATGTAGATTTAATAAATCTTTTCACAGAGTAATACGTAGATTTAGTAACAGGTCTGTAAGTAGCAGTGCTGCCCTTCTTTGCTAAAGCATCCGCATTCTCGTTTCCCAGGATTCCACAATGGGATGGTATCCATTGGAATACAATTCTTTTATTGAGTGATATTAATTGAGAGAGCATTTTAGTTATTTCTGCTGTTTGAGATGAAGGTGTGTGTTTAGAGACTATTGATAGAATAGCTGCTTTGGAGTCTGACAATATAACTGCATTTTTAAATTTACTGATGTGGCATAGACGATTCCTGAGACTTTCACTTATTGCAATGATTTCTCCATCAAAACTTGTTGTTCCATACCCAAGAGATCTATAAAGTGAGAAGAGACAGCACGTAACACCTGCACCGGCACCTTGTTCTCTGGAGATCAAGGATCCGTCAGTGTATAAATGAAGCCAGTTTTGTGGAGGGTATCTAATATTAATTGTCTCTAAAGACAATTGTTTTAGTATTTCAGTGTTTACTTCTGATTTCAGTATTTCTTCTGTTAAATTTTCTGTGGAATATGCTTCTGGATGTAATGAAACAGAAATGAACATACGTCATTTTCACTTTTGTGTGCTTCTTCTTCATAATATACATAAAATTGTGAGAGATTAGTTTTTTGATTATGTATGCCAAACACATAACTGTCTCAAATAAAAAAATGTTATATACAGGAATATTTGGCAGCGACAAATTTTGCATAAAATCAAAGGTCAATCCACAAACATTATTCCCTTTTAGACTAAGTTCAGAAATTTTATTAATATTGGCATACTTTTTTGGATCTTCTACGGTGAACCATCAATTCTGCTATTGCAGCTCGCTTGACAGACTGCAAGATGGGAACTGCGTATTTTAGCTGGTATTGGATTCTGATATCTTTCCACAACAAAATCTTACCTTCAAATATGAGTATTAAAGTTGAAATGAAAAGGATACAGGAAACACTATTAATTCCCGCGAATGAACATTTTGAATATAGACTACAGATTTAAAGTCAGTCATTGCAAAAAGGTCACGAGTCAAAGACTCATGACCTTTCTGCAAGAAGTGGAAATTTCAAGCTTCCATTTCAGCACTGTTTGAAAATATATTCATGATATTGTTACATAGGCTGGTCGGGCTACCCCTACATCACAATGTTCAATGCATAACTCATTTTCGTAAAAAAGTTGACTCATGACCTTTTTGCAATGACCGATTCATATATATATATATATATATATATATATTGACAGCGACGTGAGATTCGAACTCACGACCAGCGTCCCGCAAGAGAGCAGATCGCGCATGAGTCGACACGGGCTCCACGGAGCACTGAGGGACGGCGCGCGGCAGAGAGAAGAGAGGGGAAAGGGCCTACGCGGCGAGGGAGTTTGTGTGCGCATCTGGTGCTGGCAGAGAGGAGAGGGATCTGGATTGTTCGAGAGTGCTCTCTCTCTGGAGTGCTATCTCTGGACACGCGTGGAACTTTCCAGGCTACGTCGCTGTGGTTATAAAAGAAGAAACGCGAGTGAACTCGGACAGTGTGTGATTCATGATTAGTTCAGTCAGTAAGCCAGTCTTGTGTAGCAGTGAAGCCAGCTTCGAGACCAGAGCGCGACTTGAGTTGTGTCCGTAACTGTGGAGCCTGAAGCCTGGAGTTCGAGTGCAGTGGACCGCAGTTGGAGGGACCTGAGTTCGAGTACAGTGGACTGTCTCTGAAGGTCTGTGGTTCGAGACACTGTGAACTTGAGTGACTGAGCTAGAAGAACTGTGAACTGAGAACTGATCGTTCTGTGTTGTAAATAGTGCTTTGTAAATATTAGTTAAGATTAACAGTTCATTGTTGTTCGTAATAGTCCAAGTAAATTGTCATTGTCGTCAGTGGAGTGCACTAACGAATACTGTGTTACTGTGTGGAGAACAAATCCTATTGTTGAGATAATAAAATTACATTGTTGTTCAGTATAAAACGTTACAATATATATCTTTTTGCTTTGTAAGATCTACTTGAGGACAAAGTATTAGTTAGCTGTCCAATTTTGTAAACATAATGATAAATTACTTATTGTAAATAATAAGTATAATGTAGTTAACTAAATGACCATTTTTGCAGATACGAGGTATCACTTCTTAGCCATCAATATAAAATAACCTTCTTTTTCTGTATATTTCTTTTGTATCTTAGACTATTGAATTTCTGTTGTTCAGTAATTCTGTGACTCTTTTTATATTTTTCTGTTTATTTTTTCTGTATCTCTTTGCTTATTTATCCTTGCTCTCTTCATTTCCTTCATTCCTTTTATTTAGTTTCTTTTCCAATTATTAATTGGTCGTTCCTTATCATGTTAAAAAAATAAGTTAGCCATTGAAAGTTTAATTAAATTATTAACTTTTTCCAGTTGCACTCGCATGAATTGCATTATTCTATTACACTAGGTAAGAACTTATTGTGACATTCATAGTCATACTACGTTCTATATTTCTTATTTCCCTGTCTCTCGTGTTTTTGTTCTTTTTTGCCATAAGTTCGATTTCTGGTGTCTTCACTTCATTTATAAATTCCTTCTTTTTAATTAATTTTCATACAGGCCTATTATGATAAGAATGAATGATATACAAGGTGTCCTATTTACAAAGGTGCCTGCGTTTATCATATTAAAACATAGCCGAAATTGAAGTGAAGTGGTCACTTAAACAATATTTTACTTTAAGAAACTCCTTTAAATGTGGCGAAAAGTGATAAAACCATAAGAATAACATATAATGCCAGTGATAGCTTTACTGCATTTCTTCTCTGTCAGAGTTCAACTTTCCTTGTTTCACTAACAGATCTCGCTCACCACATATGATCGAGAACCTGATATTTTTGTCTCCAAATAAACTTCAGTTTCTTTTTCATCTCTTCAGCAACTGCTCCAGGTTTTGCATGGTTAATCATTCTAGATGAATACCGGTTTCTTCCCGGAAGCAAAAGACAATTTGGAGTGTGGTGCCGATCTTACCAGTTCGTTCTAGTGCCGAGACTAAGACAGCATGATCTACCGCCATGTTTCTGAAATGTCTTCATGGCGTAGTATTAGGGTCATTCCATGTCAAAGGACCCTGTATGCAAAAAAAAATAAAATATTTCAAAGTAATTGTAATATCCATATTTCTAGAGTAGATGAACCTTTATATCAGATAAACAGTTAATTTCATGAAAATATTAAATTATGACTTTAGCATTAATAGTATTGCTGAAAATAGGGAAAATACACCTCATATGTTGCCTGCTCTGATCATCTTTGCTCGTCTTTGCGTGAGAAACTTGCTGTATAGATGTTCTACAATCTACTCTGAAATTTTGGAGCAAATCAGGTGAGTTTTTCAAGTACAAAAGACTAAATTGACTATGCTTCTGTCTGTACTTGCTTTTACATGAATGTTTGTAACAATGTTTGAAATTTGTAGGCTATGTGTTTATTTTTTAAATTAATTTCAATAGCAGTGGTATTTTTTTGTAAATAAAAAATATCTATGTCACATTGTTGTTGTTAAAAATATGTAATCTTAACGTGTGTCCAAGTGTCACACACGCAACATTTTCAAATTAAGTTTATGTGGAATGTTAATGTTCCTCAGCAACTTCTATTACATCACCTTAAAAGTATACATTTTATTTATATCACCAACAAGTTATAATCATATTCATAATCCAAGCGAAAAGAATTGTAATACAATCTTCACTTGCGTGAGAAGGAGATTCATCATTTCGTCACACACGCAACAAAAACTGACATTTTATTTTTGTTAAGTGTATTCTTCTTAAACTCAAAATTTCATAACTGAATTAAGTAATTGATGGTTCATAAAATATATGAAATAAAAATGTTAGCTCTTAAAACATTTAATTTACATCGTCTTTTGTAAGTGAATCCACTGTCAAAAGTCACACACGCAACCGTGGAATGACACATTAATATGATTTGGCATTATCTGATCATCACAGTTACACGTCCAGGAAAAGCTGTCTGCACTTGTGTCCACTCAGTGACCACTGTAGTAAAATCAACTTGAACTGAGAGAACAGATGCAGCCCAGTACATTTCCTGCCACAACTTGAAATGTTTATAATTTTAATACAGAAAATATGTAGTGGAATAAAAATATTGATTAAATATCTATTTATTGGTATGTTGTAATTTTGAATTAAGGCCCCAATTTATTTTGAAATCAACAAACTGATTTTGTAATGGCACATTTCCGAATTATAGAAACGTGAAATTAATATAATGACTAGGAATTACGTGGCAATAAAATTTTCGAGAAAATAGTATTAAAGAGATTAATTAGCAGTCAAATAATTTGTTTCGCGAAATAAAAATTTAAAATATTAATTAATAGAAGTGTGTCGAACTCAGGGTAATTCAAGGTACAGGAGAACGAGATGGTAATAACAGAATCCAGTTAATTCTCGGTTTGCGAGAAAAGGTGTTGGAAAATCATTAATTCAGACAGCGAGGAGCTTCTATAATATAATATACCAAAGTATTTAATATTATATGGAAGAAGAAGAAAAAAATTAAATTCTGATTTAACAATATTGAAACATTATACCAATTTTATACTGTAATATAACTATTTTTATCTTCCTGGATTTAAGGGGTTAGGTACAGTTTACAGCAGTAAAATTTTGGAAATATTCAACATTTTTTTCCTCCATTACTGTATCTTGTACAATAATGAAAATTAGTATGTGTAAAACATTGCCCTTCTGCTATATGAAAAAATATTTTTACGATTTAAAAAAAATTATTTATATATTTTTTTTTCAAAATTCAGTTCACTGTGCAGTGATGAAGCGTTTCCCACATAACTAAAAAACTATCCAACATTCTGTGATGACATATATACAATATGATGCAAGATAACTTCTCTACCTTTGATAGATTGCCTGATAAAAAATAAATTCATTTTAAAAAATGGTCAAATATTAGTATTTTCTTTTAACACAAAATAAAAAAAAAATTATTTATTAAGGAATGTAGTTGAAAGAGTATGATATTGTAAATATGAATTTCAGCAATAAAATAAAAGAGAGAGAACATGAAAAAGTTAACAAGTTTATGAGTTACGAGGGAAACGCTTCATCACTGCACAGTGAACTGTCATCATTTTTAATTTTGAAAAGAAAAAAAAAAAGTAATTTTTTTTCAAATCGTGAATTTTTTTTTTCTTGTAGCAGAAGGACATGTATTGTGGGTCCCTATCACCACAGCATGGCGCATCCTCAGGTTGCGGATCAAGGAGACGGTCTCCAGATATGGAGGGTAGCTGTGAATATATTGAATAAGCAGTCGTGGACAGCAGATGAGGGGTGGTCCTCCATCTTGGGGATTGAGCGAAGGGCTAACAACCCATCGCCGTAAAAAAAACAGCTTGTTACGAAACCTCATGGGAGGCTGGAGGGAAAAAGACCTTTGAGGAGGCCGAGACGTAGATGGGAAGATAATATTAAAATGGATTTGAGGGAGGTGGGATATGATGGTAGAGACTGGATTAATCTTGCTTAGGATAGGGACCAATGGCGGGCTTATGTGAGGGCGGCAATGAACCTCCGGATTCCTTAAAAGTCAGTAAGTAAGTAGCAGAAGGACAGTGTTTTACACATACCAATTTTAATTATTGTACAAGATATAGTAATGGAGAAAAAAAAAATGTTGAATATTTCCAAAAATTTTACTGCTGTAAGCTGTACCTAACTCCTTAATAATTCTCCATTGCAGCTATGGATTTAATTTTTCTTCAGTTTGTATCGTATTGAATTCATCTTTACAAAATCCTTTCGCACATAATATTATACACTTCTGTAATGGATATGAAACAGAAAATACGTTGTGTTTCTGGGCAGCAAGCAACAATACATTTAACTGTTACAATGTTATTACCTACTATATATTTAAGGCGTCTCTCATCTGCCCAAGCTATCTAATACGTTATTTATTTTATTCAGTAAGTTTTACGCATGGCAGAAACAAAGTAAAGGTGTGGGATTGTGCATGCTGTTGCGATAGCGGCTGAGGCATGTGACGTCATCTTCACTGCAGACGGAGATCTCACCTCATTGAGTTGAGTACATTTTCTTTAATATACCTAACTAGACATTAATTACAATACATAATAAGTCATTGTGCAGTGTACGGTTGCAGTACTCATTATAGAAAAACCAGAGGCAGTAATATTAAATATTTTTCATTCCTGAAAGATAAACATCTTTGTGAAAAATGGGAGAATTGTTGCAAACACCAAGGCCCTCTACCAAAATCAAATGCTCCATTTATTGAAATTACACAGGAATCACTTTCTAGATCATGGTTTCAACTTGAACAGATTGAACATTTCATCAGAACACATTCCCACATTTACACTTAAGTGTCCGTGGTACCCAAAGACAAAAATTTAGTTTGGCAGCACAACTATTTTCGAACAGGGTAGCAAAGGCTTTGAAATGGTGTGGTGAAAACGAGCTGTTGAAATCGAATGGCAATAAAATTAACTAATGATTGGTTGGTTTATTTAATACCGTTTCTAAATTCGGTACCCACCGTGGGCTGCATAGTTACGGAATAAACCTTCAAGATCAGAATATTACTCTCAGGAATGAATGACTTCATGACCACAGTTAAAGTAGGAGAAGCAAACAGGAAATTGCCTTATCAGGAGGGGATTCTAATAAATAATAAATCATTAACAGGATTGTATGAGGCAATGAAGTGCAAGTACAAAATTGAATACATCATCACAAGAAAACTTAACCAAGATCTGGTAGAAAACTTTTTTTCGGAAATTAGAAGCATGGGTAGAACAAACGATCATCCCTTTGCTTTAGATTTTAAACATAGACTGAAGTGGTACATACTAGGTCGAAATCCATTATCTCAGTTTTGTGAGAACAAAAGCACCTCCGATTTGCTTTCGGAAGGAGAGGCATTAATAGTGGATCCTAGTACAAGCCAATCAGAAGTCAATGATAATCTGCAGAAAGAACTGTGTGCAATGGCAGAATTTCTTAAAGGCATTCTGAAACTGGTTAAATTTACCAACGATGGAGATCCCGAAGAAAATATAGGCCTCCCAGAAAAAAATATATGAAATCTCTGCAAGACAGCAGATATCCCAGGAAGGATTAAAATATACTGCAGGATATAATACCCGAATCTTGGAATTCTCACAAATTGTCAACTTCTGCTAATCAAAAAGACTGAATTACTATAATGTCACGTGGAAACTTAATTCTCCCTTCTAAGGATCTATAATTGGTTGTGATGCTTGTTAGCAGTATATTCTGAGATGTGCATGGAGATTCCGTTTCTCATGAGAAATTTATAATAAAAAAGACTGTAAATTTGGTTAATTCTGCCATGAAAAACGAAGCAGAAATCAGTTCTCTTCCGCCAGAAGTAATTACGACATTGGTTAGAACAAGAACATTTATTAGAATTAAAGAAATTAATAAAATAATAAAAATGTCTGAAATTTCAGAGAGAAATATTATAAAGAAAATGAAAAAGATTGCATAAGAATAAGTATTTACTTAACAGAGTGGGATTTAGAATAGTGAAATTATATTATGTCGTGATATGGATATGGATATTTATTAATAATGGTTCACAAAAAGTACATAAACTTAATAAATTACAATTAACATATAGGTACACGAATAGCAATTATACGCAATAAATATACATTTAATACCTCATTTTCCATCCTATATCTATTTCAATTTATGTTGGCTTTAACTTGCACTTAGTCTAGTTTTAGTGCAAGTTACAACCAAGCACGTTTATTTAAAACAAAAAAGAGCTTAAAGCATATTTACATATTACTTTTTTAAATTTTTTAACTCTACAATAAACAAGTGTACATCAATCTTTCCTACTGCTCTATTTATCCAGTATTTATGTTTAATTTTTAGGTCTTATAGTACATAATAACTTATTATTTCAAATAGGTGAGCAGATGTCGACATACTGTAAAGTCATCAGCCTGAAATAACTGCATCTGTACATTCAATCTGTAGGTTAATCTTTACCCTTGCACTATTTTCTTGTCAGCAGAATCGTTTGCGTAACTTCTATGAAGACTACCGCATACATGTTTAAACACACACTTACAAATTGTTTACATATAATCAACCTCAATTCAGTTTCATCATTGTATCGCGTGCACTCATTTTCGATTCATTGCTATTATGATGACTAATAAATTTATTATAAATGCATTCTTATTGAATTTAAAATATAGAAGTTTACCAATTTATAAAGTCAATTATCTTTTGAACATTTACTAATTAATACTGCTATCGGAATACATTAATAACTTCAGTAATTCTCTATTTTCAATTATTTTTAATTTTAAAACTTTGACGTTATTCTATCTTATTTTCAAAACCTGTCTTCTTATCTTATTTAGTTAATAATTAGTTTTTCTAATTTTAGAATTTAATCTTTGTTGATGCCTATCTCTTAGTTTGTAGTTTCGTTCAGTATCTATATCCTTGATTGAATTTACTTTATTTCTGTTACAGTTTCTATTTGTCATTTTACCTCTTATTAAATGTTCATCACCTGCTTCTACTTCATCGGTCAGTATCGCACAGCTCCTCCATATTGTAGCACTTCCTCTCGAGCACCCCGGACTACCAACGGCCTGTGACATTCTTATTAACTGATCTTCACTTGCGCTGACCTTGCCGGTTGATCCACAATCACTTCTCCTTGTTGTATTTTCACTCGCGCGCCTCGGACTACCCTCACTGATCATTCTCTCAGTCTGTGGCACAGCTCCCCAAACAGCATCTTCACTGGTTCCAGCAGTTTCTTCCATACTAGGTTTTCCTTCTTCACTCTTTTTTCTTCTAAAGGGATCTGTGAAAACAGTGTTCTCTAGTTTACTTAGGTATGCTCTTACATCATTCACTCCTGCAAGCTCATCAGTTCTTCTATTTGTTATTTTATATTATGTCGTGAGTGGAATAGTAAGGTAAATAATGTAGTAGACTATTATATATTATGTCTCCAATAGCCTAAATATATAAAAATATTTGTTTACTATATAATGACAAATTATTCCAAGAAATGCATATACATATACGTTAATGAAGGTTCAAAAGTAATTGAATTCATGTATAAAATAATGTATGTTACAAATAACTGTATAGATCTAAGTATGTATATATTTATTGCACACGCATGTGTATATTACAGAAGGCAGGGGCGTATTTTGTGGGCTACCGGGGCTACCGGCGGTAGCCCAAGGAAATTACAAAAGAAAAAGTTTATAATATAACATAATGTAATAATTTTGTATTATTAGTTTTACCATAGTAATTAAAATTAAAGTAATTGTTAGATATATTTTGTGTAATAATAGGGTTAGCAGTAGCCCAAACCCTTTAACCAGTAATACGCCTCTGACAGAAGGCAATTATTAATGACACATTGCCATATCACATTGTTTCTTGAAACTTGGTTTAATATGTAATAGATCATAATTTTATTACGTTATCATTTCAAGGTAGTCCCTATTGTACTCGTACTTGAATTCATGTGTAATATAATGTGTGTGTTATATGGGCCTAATTTTGTGCATATTTGTAGCATAAGGTATTACAATTATTATAAAAGTACGTGTATATTACAGAAGGCAATTATTAACGTTGCACTACCATATTAAATTATTTCTTGACTCTTGAATTTAATTTATTGTTCACCATTTTATAATGTTATCACTTCAAGGTAGATCCTATTATATTATATACTGTCAATATTTACTGAATACACAAACAATGATTTTTTATTCATTTAAATCTATGGACGCAGATCTAATCATCAACAATCTGTTATGTTGACTGTGTCATTCGAGTGCGGCCTGCAGTGAAGGTGACGTCATGCGCAGACTGAACGAAAAAACGCACAGCTTGTTCGCATTGAGCTCTATACTAAAATGGAGGAAACACTGTATGTTAAAATATCATCACAGTCTAATATATACAGTTACGAAGCTTGGGATGACTTTTTGCAATTCTCGCGGTAGTTGCTAGCCGCTTGGAGCACTGCGAGTACTAGGAACAATAGACTGTGCCACAGTCATCGTGATCTAATATAGGCCTTAAGGCAGACCATCGCTTAACCCAATCACGAAGGGTAGCGTTTCAACCATATAAATTAGTTGGAATGCATAAAGATTAACATATGTTTCTCTAAAATGTAGTGTAATTCCATTAATAAAATTTAAAACAATGATTATGAGACACTTCAGACTCACTTGCGAGTTAAGGTGTAATATTATTTATGGTGTAAAAATTACGTTGTTCGTATGTGTAATACCTGCCTTTATTTCGATTAAATATTGCGAAATTCTTGTACAGTCATTTATGCACGATTCAATAATTTTCAGTTGCACTGCACAGATATTTAGACATGCTGAAATTATAGGTTATGTTTACTGTACCAGTTGCCCCTTTCTGTCTAAATTTAGTGATCTCCAATACCTTGCCATTCATATGGAAATTATAGGTTATGTTTACTATATTTAACTTATATATTCCTAAATTCACAATTATATATTATAATTAAGCATAATGTCATGTATGATACCCCGCACATTCAGTTTGTCTGTATTTTAATACTATAATAATTGAGTACTGAATTATTGTATTTATCTACTACTAAGAGACGAAGTAACACAATTGTACGTACACTGATTTCATAGGAGTGGTATGGTAATTTTTTTGTCTAAAATTAAGGGAGGTAGATGTGCTAAATTGAAATCACAATATAAATTCTTTTTTATTAAACCTCAAAATAGCTTCCATTCTAAACTTAAAATGTTGACGCGAACAGATTATGTTAACATGTAAAATTCCCTTCACATTAAAATAACACAGTTTTGTAATTATTTCTGCAACATATTATGCAACAAGAAGTAAACGGAACTTATGGTCACATTACATTAAATAAATCTTAGCAGTGATACGCAATAAAGTTATAATATTTCACTGAGTTCCATACACTGAAACAGAAAACTCGAACATATGGTACATTACAGTTTGGATCGACTGTGCCATATTTCGCATTGTTGTGAAAAGTTGTGTAAACTGTGAAATGTTCATTATCGGTTGTAATAACTGTAAATAGCTAAAATACAATAATTTCAATAATAATATGCGACAAGGAGACGTTTGTAGCACTATAAATTGTAAGAAAAAGAGGTCAGAGTTATCCTTCTTCCGAAAGATCCAGGAAGATGAGTTTATAGAATATAATATATATTTTATGAAAATAATACATAAACCTAATGTACTTCATATTTCAATAGTGGAAGGAAGGTGTTAATTTTTTCAAAAGAACACGATATCAAAAGTACAATACATTTTATCGTCTGCTAGGGAAAGAGTCTGTGATGAGGAGATAGTAGCGATCCTGGTGGTGAGCAACTATCTATGTTTGCATATTTAGTAAGTATTGAGCTTCGTGACTGTATATATTAGACTGTGGCAGTACCCAGCAAACACATGATATAAGCAGGAAAAGGCACAGTGAGTTAATAGAAATAAATAGAAAGTGTATCCGCTATGTTAACTTAATGCAGTAGGTAGGCCTATTCATTTATACGAATTCCATAGACGATATTAGGTCGGAAAATTAATGGAGTTCAAGTAATTGTAAATCAAAATTATGCAGGCCTATTAAATAACACTCAATGGTATATTTTTTCACACGTTGCACTCCATCTTTTCCTGCAAAATTTTCATATGACGTTCATAACGACTCACTATCACTTCCTTAATGAATACACTGTGTCATACAATTTCTCACTCGCTGGAAGAATACCATATCACTCACGATTTAACTGTAACCGGTGTTAATCACAAAGCTATGAAACTGTTTCAAGGCCTGTCATATGGAATTCTTATAAACAACATTGAGGATATTTATGATTGACGCGACGGTTGTGACCAATGTATGACATGTGTTGCCAGGCCGAAACCCGCAGCCTTCCTACATACAGACATGGAATAACAATTTTTTTTGTTGTTTAACACTTTTTTTTGCATAACACCGTCCAAATAGGAAGGGTAGTTGCTCCACTCATACAAATGGTCCGTTGCAATGTTGCAATCATGCTACAATTCACTGTTATTGTTTGCTTTCAGCACAGTTTATTAGATAAGTACAAGAAAATTTAAATTGGAATTTAAGTATGATGTGCCATTGAGACACAATAAGCAAAATACAAATACATTTCTACTGTTATGAACTGCTTCATATCTCATATGCAAAGTTTCGCGTGTTAAAACTGTCTTTTTTTATTATTACATCTTTGCAGTATGACCTTGCGCTATTCACAATTTATTTATTTTGTATTTACTTATTTATTTTAAATTGATTTATGTGTTTATTTATTCATCTATTCATTAACTTACTTATCTGTCTACTTATCGACCTATTTACCTATGTACCTATTTATTTATTTATTTATTTATTTATTTATTTATTCTGGTAGAGTTAATGCCATGAGGCCTTCTCTTCCACATTGCCATAAGTGAAATACACATTCAGGCAATAACAACCCTAGTAATACTAGCAGTAGCTTTTTTTAGTTGGTTATTTAACGACGCTCTATCAACTACTCGGTTATTTGAGCCGATGGGATTGGTAATAGGCCTAGTGAGATGTTATTTGGTAAGATGAGACTGAGGATCGTCTGGCTTTCGCCTTATGGTTGGGGAAAACCTCGGAGAAAACCCAACCAGGTAATCAGCCCAAGCGGGAATCGAACCCAAGCTGAGAGCAACTCTAGTTCGGTAGGCAAGTACCTCGGCCGACTGAATTATGCCGGAGTCTACTACTAACAGCAATACATAATATCATTATGTTGTAAATTGAGCTTAGATATAATAGAATATTAACTAAATACCTTACAAAATTAAGTAATTTACAATTTATATCCTAATTCTACTCTATGGTAGGTCTAAGTGGCAATTGTATGTTTCTTGAATACTATTTTTTTGTTATAAATTTTTGGAAAATTACGAGGGCTATTCATAAAGTAACTTCCGTTTTCATATAGCGTGCGTAACAACAGAGACAGTGGCGTCCCTCTTGCGGTGGAGTGTACTTTGAAGCAGTACGCGTCGAGCAGCGGTAGAGTCAAGGTCGTGTCTTTGTTCCTCTCTGAGCCACGTACTGTCAAAATGTGTGCTGCAATCGCAAGTCCTGCCAGGTGTGAGGTACTTTCTGTAATAAGATTTCTTGTGGCCAAAAACTGTAAAGCTAATGAAATCCATTGCCAACTTTGTGAAGTTTATGGGCCAGACGTAATGAGTGAAGGTGGTGTAAGACAATAGTGCCGTATGTTCAAAAATGGGCGAACCAATGTCCATGATGAAGAGAGAAGTGGTCGACCGAGTATCGTGAATGTAGATCTGAATCGTTTGGTTGATGAAAGGGTTAGAGCAAACTGTAGGTTCACCATGTCGGAGCTTAGTGAGGATGTTCTACAGATTAGTCGTACTCTTCTGTACAAAGTGATTACCAAAGATTTGGGCTACTGAAAACTTTCTGCCAGATGGGTGCCTAAACTCCTTTCTGAGGAACAAAAGGCTCAGCGGATGGGAGCAGCACTGTCCTTTCTTGAGTGTTACGAAAGAGAAGGTGATGCTTTTCTCGATCCAAACTGCAAGAGTTCAACTCGGAAGTATTGGATCACCCTCCCTATAGCCCAGATTTGGCACCTAGCGAGTACCATCTCTTCATGCACATGAAGACGTGGCTTGGCTCGAAGTGCTCTGACGATGATGAAGAGTTTAAAACAAGCGTCGTAGGTTGGCTTCAGTCGCAGGCGGCCAAACTCTAAGATTGCGGAATTTCAAAGCTCATCATACGCTACGACAAGTGTCTCAATAAACTAGAGTGTATGACTGTGTCATTCGAGTGCGGCCTGCAGTGAAGGTGACGTCATGCGCAGACTGAACGAAAACACGCACAGCTTGTTCCCATTGAGCTCTATACTAAAGTGTTTGTAAAAAATAAACAAAAGTTACTTTATGAATAGCCCTCGTATGTACGTAGCCCTGAAAAGAGCATATTTTGAATGTCCATTTAATATGAACACCAATGTCCTCTGTTGTGAGCGACTTCTTACACTCGAATAGAAAAAGATAATGTAATTCTTACTACTCGCGGAAGCATAATTATTTTATTATTTATAAGATTGACACAGTTACAGTATAACTACATTAGCCGTCTGGATTTAGTATCTACGATATATGACTAGCCTTATCATTACGAATTCCACTCCATAATGAATGAATGATGGAAATACTGACAAAATATTTAAAACGTTAGAGTTAAATAACATCGTCATATAGTTAGCCTATTACAATTTACCTAAACCTTATAAAATTTTTTGCTTTTCTTTAAATAAAACTAACAATGTACAGTATTTGGTGTGTTTCACAACTGGAATTATTGCATAACGTTAATATAAAAACGTTAATGACGAAATATAAAATAAAATAACTTGTAATAAAATGCGTATAAAAGGATTAGTATGTAAATTGAATTACTGCCATTTTGAAATAATGTTTACAACTTTTTGAACGAAAGAGGAAATAAAATAATTAATTAAAATGAGGTTTTAACATTCAGTATGCACGATGGCATAATCTCTACACTGGTTATCTTAGCTAATAAACCACGAGGTGCAGACAGAATCGTTGGATAAGGAAAGCTATTAGTGTAAATTAAAATAAAATTTTCATTTTTTCATTGTCACTTCAAAGTATAATTTTTCGTCTTTATTTGACTATATTATCATTTAATTAATATATTATTCTTCTGTACTAATGGACTTTAATAGCACCATTCCTTCTACCAATGTTAAAACCTCGTCAAGCGTAAAAACCAATTGCTGATTGCTAACAACAACAAACATATCATAAAAAACTGGTCGACCAGAAGCACACCGATGCAGTGCCAGAATGTAAGATTGTGTATAATACTCATGAGTATTTTTCTTTTGGGTAGCTCAGTAAATTGCCATGCTAATAAGACAAAATATGACGATACTGATAGTGGAATAAAATTAATATCACGTGAAGTTGTATAAAAACTTATAAGAAATCAAGCAATGAGTGAGATTCGTTTGGTACCAGCAAGTAATTAAACATTACACCATTGAGCTATGACAGACTTCGACGATAAGGCTTTGCCAATCTCCTTTTCACATGTACTGGGTGAATATCACGAACAGCTGGAAAATTTATTCCTTGTTAATTTCCTGCAGTGGCGGTGCGTCCTATGTTTAGAACTCTCAGCGACCTACTAACTTTCGTATCCTTGTCGGACCGGAAGAGGCATCTAACCTCGAGGCCACCTAACCGAGGTTGGGCCCCTTACAGGCGTGTCTCGCTCCGGATACCTCTGTGACCGTCCCAGGCACTTACCGGCTGCCATTCCACTTTGCCAGTTATGGACCCGCTAAACGGGCGGAGTTCAGTGGTGAGTCCACTTATCCAGTTAAAACCAAAGAGGACTGCAGTAATAGATGTACTATACCCCCTCAGAACGCCCCTCTGGATACCCCTGCGGAGAGTGGCACTAGGGCACACTCCGATTTACGGGTCTAGTTACTTTTGGCGGGGTAGCTACTGAATGCTAGGGAGATCGCAGACGGCACCTACAACAAGAGAGTCATAGTTACTCCTGCCGTGAACAAGGAAAAACAATTTAATTGTTTAAATAAATTTATTTATAATTTACACTATCATTCTTTGTTTCTTGCTCATCTTTAACAAGTTTACTTGCGGCTCTGATGTATTTTTGTCGTATGAAAATCTATGAACCGCAAAGATCGAATACCTACATGCTTGTAAGCTTCTGAGGTTCAATTCATTCTCTGAACCTCACCAAGCCAGTTTCTGGACTTGCGTGCTGGGCGAGAGGCAAAGGGAAATAGACATGGGAAAAGCAACACATCCAACTGTTTCGAAACATTCGGAACGACTCAGTGAAATGTTTCGAAATGTGTCAAATCATGACACATCTACTGGGAGACAGAGTGCCTATTGTTGGAGCTTCGTTTGCTGTCAGATGCACTGATTCGAAACTCTGTGCACAAGATATGACACATGACAACCTTGCGGTCCAGTACTTGATGTTTCGAGTTTAAGTAGGAACATTTATTAGTAATCACGTCTACTTTAAAAATATACCTACTACTGTCACGTCATTTTGAAGTAGCTATCAGATTTCAAATGTAGTCATGAGTTTAATCTACTAGTACAGAATAAAATAAATGTGATGATTATTAATCGCTAATTAAGTTTATAATTGAGGGGGGTCCCGACAAGTAAGTGCCAAGCCACATTTTTGGCCAAATTGAACTAATCATGTCATCTCATGGGAAATAATATATTTAAAATTATGGTGTCAAGAGTTTCTGCAGAAAACCTAACAGATGGCTCTATTATTCGTTTTATGTTCTTGCCCTAATACTTCATGCATCTTCTATAATTGCAAGACAATGTCAAGCAACAAAGATAGTTTGGAGAGAATGGTCCATAGGAGGAAGCTGACGTTTTCTAATGAATCAAATGATGAAGGCAGTGATTCCAGCTCTCATTCTGAATATTTACCACTTTCTGAAGAGAATTATCAGAAACTGAAATACAGTTAAGTGTTGCATGGCCTTATATTGCCCTCACAGTGTTAAATGTAGATGTGTTGACTGGACAAAGTATGCATTTCATTAAAAAAAAGTTTCTAACTGCTTTTTCATTATTTATTTAAAGTTATGATACTGTCCATTAATGTCTAACGTTTTGTTCCTTTCATTACCTTATGTGAGTCAAGATAATCTTAAATTTAAAATTATTGCTTGGCATTTTCTTGTCCTACATTTTTGCAATAGATTGTTTGGCATTCTCTTGCCATAAATATTTAACATTTATGTGAGTGCATTATCATATTATTGAATTACCATCAAGTTTCTGAGTAGTATAAACTAATTTGACTTTTATAATATGGTATTTTATTACTGGAAGAAAAAAAATCATTATTAAAATATTGATTCAACTATATCAGTAATACATTTCCTTCAAGATGACAATAGACCTATTTTTGCCACGAAAAGAAGAAAAAGAGTCAGCTCACGGCAGATCTCCACATTCAATAGTCTACAAAAACAACCTACATCATAGAGCACGAATGAACAACAGCAGAGGTTTCTTGGAAGAAAGGGAAAGCAAGTACCATGACTGTAGACAGAAAAATGTTGGATCTGTTAAAATAAAGAAAATCAAACTTACAGATGTAATGAAGCTAATGGAATATGTCCCCCCAATCCACCATGGCTTTTACCTCAACTTGATATCTGATGATGATGGTAATGATGGGAAATATGATGTGGAAGACGTATGGGGTATTTCTAAAGTCAGTTCAAACATTAAATTGCTATAAATATTACAATATTTGAGATAGGGAATAAACAAAAACATCACAGTGTTGGGCAAACAGCGGGCTTTACAAAACATTGGGAAGATGTCCACAGCATTTTGCAGATAATGTCTTGGAATAATGGCAATTTCTTGCGAGATGGCATCTATCAGTTGCAGTAGGATTGTTGGATGTGTCGGGAAAACTCATTCTTTAAGGTAACCCCACAACCAAAAGTCGGCCGGATTGAAATCTGGAGATCGCAGAGGCCACATTGTTGGAAAGTGCCTACTGATGACACGATCGCCAAACATCTGCGTAATTAATTGTTTTGCAGGTATAAAGATGTGGGGTGGAGCGCTATCTTGCATGAAGATTATGTTTCCCATATCGTGATTCCTCAGTCTAGGGATGACGAAGTTCTGTAACATGCTGTAATAGCGCTCCCCGTTTTCTGTAACAGTCTGTCTTATTCCATTATTGTCCACATCTATGGAGTAAAACGATTAGCGCATTTGCCCGGGAAACCAGGTGACCCAGGTTCGATTCTCAGTCAGGGCAAGTTACCTAGTTGAGGTTTTTTTCCCAGGTTTTCCCTCAACCCAATATGAGCAAATGCTGGGTAACTTTCGGTGCTGGACCCCGGACTCATTTCACGGGCATTATCACCTTCATCTCATTCAGACTCTAAATAACCTAAGATGTTGATAGAGCGTCGTAAAATAACCTACTAAAAATAATGGTGGAGTTAACATGCGTGATTGAGGTTCATTTTCCGACCAAAGACATCAGTAGGCACTTTCCAACAATGTGGCCTACGCGATCTCCAGATTCCAATCCGGCGGACTTTGGTCATGGGGGTACCTTAAAGAACGAGTTTTCCTGACACATCCAACAACTCTACTGCAACTGAAAGATGCCATCTCGCAAGAAATTGCCAATATTCCAAGACATTAACTGCAAAATGCTGTGCATGGTGTCGCAGACAGAATACTGTATGTTGAACAAGAGAACGGCAGACATCTTCCCAATGTTTCGTAAACCCCGTTGTTTGCCCAACACTGTGATGGTTTTGTTTTTTCCCTATTTCAAATATTGTAATATTTATAGGCTCCGTGCGTATAGCAATGTGCTGCTACAGGCGGATACTACGAGAACTACTTGTAGATTTGTCATCAACAGCTGTGTGTGCTCTGTGTTGACAGCTGACTGCTGGAATATTCGAATAGGAGTAATTTTATACGCATTTGTCCAATCTTTCATACAGTGTTGCCTTTAGATTACTATTTTGAAAATGTCAGAGAGGTCCAGCAAAATTATGTGCTGTGTTTTTGGCTATAATAATAAATATTATAATATAGAGCCAACTGTGAAGTTTTATAGTTTTCCTTTACGTTCCCACGAAATGAATTTGAAAGACAGTGGATATTAGCAGTAAATTGGAAGGAGTAAATTTAAATTAAGTATTTGGAATTTAAGTATTTTAACTAATAGTAACTATTACATGAGTCATCTAGATTCAAAATCCCTTGAACGCAATTTTTACCTACATATTTTCATGTTTTTATACCATTTGAATCTGTATAATGAATTATAATACTGTTATAAATATTGAGGTTGAAAGCCTGCTCAATTGGGCTGAAATAGAGCGATGAAAATTGACTTTAGTTTCAAAATCCCCTAAAGAACGTGAAACTTACAAAGTTGTTAGAATAAAAATCCTGTATCAACAAAAGAGCCAATCGGTGATGATGATGATGATGATCATCATCATCATCATCATGCGGTCACGTGCCATTATGGCGGTCATTCATTCTGTTGTAGCTTAAATACGATCCTGTTGTGATAACATAGTTGTGTTTTTCGTTGCAAATCACAGTAAAAATGAGCGAATTTAGTGCACATGCTACACTTGTTTCACCGGATAGATCCATAAAGCGACAGAAACAAAGAGAAAACTGGAAAAGAAAAATAATGCACCAAGATAGGTAATTAACACAACCTCCAAGTTTGTTTACATTCGTTTCTTTATGTATCTACTATTATTGCAGTCAATATCGATACAGTAATAAAATTATTTGGCATTTTAATTGTTACAGGTTTTCTCCCATTCCAGGCACAAGGCGAAAATATTCCGGTGTACAACATTACGAGTGATTGATATAATGAAGTTCCATAAGATATTTTATAATTCTAAAGAAAAATACAACAGGATAATTGTATTCTATAACATTGCAAGTGTTCTACAATAAAGACTTCCCGTGTACAAAATTCAAAGAGAGGATTAACATTTAAATACAACATTCGTTGTTCGTCTACAGGTTCCCTAATTCCTGTTTGGAAGATAAATGTTTCCCCGGAATAAAAACTGTATTGGAGGAGAGCAATGCAATTTTGGTAATGCCATCTTTTATGAATGAAGGTCAACCATGAACCATTGTTGTATGTGCGGATCTATGTGAAACTGCACACTGCACTGCTAGACGATCGATAGATTTCTTTTGACTTCTTTCTAACAACGATCTAATTTTGCCCAATTTCACTTGTTAAAATAGCCCTATCTTCTTTGCTTCCTTGTGCAACACCAAAGCAGTACTGGCAGTGCAAAACTTCTTATGAAGTCTATTATTGACTGGTACATTTACACCAGGAAATATTTTTATTCTGTAATATATACGATCTATACTTAGCATTTAATAATGCTCGCTGTTCCTCTTTCTTAACCGAAGGATGGAACTCCTCAACATATAAAGTGCTTACCTGAGTAATTATCTGTGTAATGATGTGTTGTAGCCCCACCTCCCTACTTGTTACAAATATACGTAACACTTGAGAGATCCAGGGCCTTGTTTCATAAAAGCTAATAGTCTTTTAATACAAGTGTCTGATTTATTATCTTGTCTAGTTTTACTGGATATTATTGAATTAATATTAACGAAGTTTGGTGAAACTGGCCAACAATTAGAAATATTAAAACATATGTTAATGAAATCATTTTATGTTCAAACACATATTATTGAAATTATTTTATTTAATTTTTCATTGTTTGAAGTTTGAAAACAAATATATGAGGCACTCAGAAGCAAAGTAATATAAGTGACATTTTTTTAAAAAGTGAGATAAGTATAAATTCTAAATCTTTAATGTCACTTCTGTTCAGAGAAAAAAGTAATATAAGTGCAGTTCCAGTCAGTGCTACTCCATGTTGGCTTTACACTTGTATTACAATGCAGACAGAGTTTTAACTGATACTAATACAAGTGCGTTGTTTACATATTGTAGTTGCGTTTCTTCTGTGTATGACTAATTCATTTGCCATAATGGAGAGAGGTAATAGATTACATATTCGAAACATCTTCGTGGAAGGCCTGCACACATTGAGCTGGACCAACTATACAGTGATCCAATAAGGATAACTTTTGCTAAGTGGAGCAACTTGCTAATGAAATTCATTCCACTCTTTCCTTGATGACCTGAAGCATTAGGATGGGCCTATAATAAGGACTGTAGGACGTGGAAAAGTCCGTGGAAGAGGAAGTTGAAGGAATATTCGCGGTAGGAACACTACAGATGCACTTCATGACAGAAACATAGATGTTTCAGCAGAGAGAGATGTGACTTCATTAGATGAGGCTAGTGACATAATGAACAGCGACTAAGGCTGAATTTTATTTAAAATTTGAAATTTTCTTAGCCCTGTTCTTCAGGAGTACCAAAAACCACATCAACTGTTGCCCTAGAAATTGAATATAATATTCAACCAATCATACAGAATGTATTAAAAAGGATCTAAAAATACATTTAAAATTATAAGCCTCATCGAGATCTCAGATGTTCTTCAAACTGTCAGATAATATCCTATGTAATTTCTACAAAATAAACAAAGAAGAAATACCAGTCTATATCACAGACACACTCATTGCTAAAACTCCAGTTGCAAATGAAATTCCTCCATGAAAATGGATAATTCCAGAACATAACCTACAAATTCCACGAAATCATTTCAAAAATGATCCTCCATATGGAACTACTCTGCAGCACATATAAGGATTACCTTCAAATTTATGCAGATGAATCTCTAAACCCTGATGATGAAACATCAGGAGCAGGGTATTATATTCCAAAATATCAAGAAAATTACTTCATACCATGTTCAGCCTCCTCCAGTCTTGACACACAATTGCTAGCTATTGATGCTGCTCTTTAGTGTGTTAGTCAAATTTCTGGAAGATCTATTTGAATACTTACTGACTCCAAGGGGGCTATATTTAATATAATCAAATATGTACCACACCTATATGCACAAAGAATTATTCCAATTCAGAAACTAAGTGAACTAAAAAAACTCCAAAAGAAAATAAAATTTCAATGGATACCTAGTCATTGTGGTCTGCCTGGAAACGAGAAAGTCGATAATGTTGCAAAACAGGCAACATATTTGCAACCAAGACCTCTTCAGGTGATATCTCTATCCAATGCCTTTACTTCAGTAAAGTTCCATTTTATAAACTTATGGATTAACAAAATTGGCTCTCTTCTACAAAGGAAAAATTTTACAGTCCGTTAAAAAGAAACCGAATGACCTGGAAATTTACAAAAACTTGCCCAGGCATGTTCAAACATTTTTAACAAGAGTCAGAACAGATCACATTGTCACATAATTGTACCTACACCGATTTCACCTTTCTGATAATCCTACTTGTATGTAGTGTAATAATCATGATGGAGATCTGGAACACATTCTTCTATACTGTCCATCCATAAACCACAAAAGAAGTAAATTAAAATCATCAGTATCAGTTGCAGAAGACACATCTCTGCAGTATATATTGACTACACCCCAACTCTGGCTACTAGCAACAGGCGTCTATAATGAACACCGATCAAAATACCCCTAATTTACTATGAAAAATAAGAACTGAAAATACTACAGTGGACTATAGTTGACTTTATGTTGTCTGCAAACAACTGGATACATTAAGAAGATTGATTGATTGATTGATTCTTTTGGTTATACAGACACATTTTTTATTATAATATGATAATAAGACAGAAATGTTTCAATGTTGTAAGCAATGCCCTTGTTCTTGTTTTAAATAATATAAAAATACTGAAAACCATTGCATTTATATTACTTTTCCACAAAAATTTTTTCGTGGCAAAATAATACAAGTGACTTTAGGACCCTATTTTACCTAAACTGTTTTAGAATAGATCATTTCTATTTAGAATTTTAAAAATATAGGTACCAACATATACAACTGTAAATTTACAGCCACATAGTCCTGTAACAGATTTTTTAATTTCCGTTCCAACTTCAAAGTAACTTACCTCAAAACTTACTAAATGTCACTTGTATCACTTTGCTTCTGAGTGCCTCATATATGTATTTTATATTTTGCAATAATTCGTATTTTTATTTCACACTTCGCTTAGGTACCACTAATAGGGCTCGTGTAGATCTACCACCAGTGTTACGCATACCATAGGTTGAGGACCGCTGCATTACACTATTAACTTGTTGCTCGTAGCTTTGTAACTTATGAAACAGGCCACTGAACGCAGTACTAGGGAAACTGACCATTTCCCTAGTAATTCGTCCTGGACTTCTTGATTGTTATGTTGGTAATTATAACTATGGGGAGGAGGCTATAAAAATGTGTTATACACTTTCACTCCTTGAATGCAGTGTTCAACGTGGATCCGCACAGTAGCAATATTATAAGTGTCATCAACTTGATCATGTGTTAATGACCTTCATTCATAAAGGGTGCTCTCCTCCAATCAGTTTTTATTCCGGGGAAACCTTTATCTTCTATAATTTGATCTCGGTTCTATCAGTTTAAAAATTCCACAGTCATTTGTGATAAAACAATCACTGGCTCTACCTCCGTAACATTTGGAAATTAATGTTACTATACCACAAGGTGTAATTCCAATAAGAAGTTTTGCAGTATATGCAGGCTTATAATTAGAGTACATATATACACTCTGATTTCAGGAGGTTGTTCTAACTTCAGTGCAGTCAACAATAGCTCTACATTCGGATGAGTATCCTGAAAAACAGTAGGCAATGTTGCATTAATAGTATCTTTGCTGGGCCAAAAAACAAACTTTTTAGTTGCCTGTGCAAGCAAACGTAAAACAGATTAGAACATTATAGAAATAGTACTATGGTGAACATTGAAAATTACAGAAAGGGCAGCAAATGGCAAGGCTAACATAAAAGTCTATTTTATTTACTAATTTTGCGTTGAGTAGTGTCTAACAGTAAGTTAAAAAATAAATTAAAAATGTCTGTGTTAACACCAGCCAGGGCATTTAATTGTGATTTATTAGAAATTGAACTATAACCACTAAATTCTCTTTCTTCAAATTGGGAGTCAGACCCAGACAGTTTATTAGTATACTTAGGTTTTGCATGTGTGTGGAAAGGTGATATACATGGTTGTGCGCTGACAATTTCCGTACAACTGTTTTTCTTGTAAATTCAATACATGACCACTTTATGCAAATAAACTACCTTTCTTAGAAGAATTTGGCCGATTACTGTCATATAAAATACTTTGAAATACCACTGTTGCTATTAAATCTGCCATGACAATATGCGGCTGATGCTTGCGCGGTAACATGCAAGAACTTACAATTTTCGCCACTCAGAGCACAGCAGTGCATTTCTCCCTGCAACGCACGCAGCCTATAGCGGTTTAATGTTGCAACTGACTTTTGAAATACCCTATATTTTAGGTTATTGCTTGTCTTTTGTCAAGTAACAAAATTAATATAAAATTGTTTGTCTTAAAAATGATAAATAATAGTTGAAAATATAACATTTCTAATGTTAATAAAACTTCACACTATATAATTAGTCATTCTTTTGGCCAAGATAGTGTCAAGCCACAGAACAGTATACATATAAATATAAATTTTTAATATAAAATAATAAAAAAATATGTACAATATTCTTCACATTTAAATTAAAAATATATCAAGGAGACTCATTACACATGTATTTAACTTTTTCCGTGATTTGAGGATTTGATCAAACATTCAACTTGCCTTGTATCAAAAGTATAAAAATGTGGCTTGGCACTTTCTTGTCGGGACCCCCTCAATTAATGTATGTATGGTATGTATTTGCTCATAAGTCATAAATCTACATGCTTTGACCGATATTTACCAAAGTTTGCACATTAAGCCTTCACAACCAGGAGAAAAACACAGGCTACATTAATATTGGACAAATGGACATTAAATTATTAAAAAAACACAATAGAAATAAATACTATCAAACATACATATGCTATTGATAATACAATACAATGAAGGAGTTCGGCCGGCACCATGGATCGTGTCCTGGTATGGCTCAGATGGAAAGAGCAGAGTAGTGTATATTGGAGAGTACAGTATTCTTTTGATCCGACAAATGCCGATGCGATGGCCATATTTACTCCTGCGGAGACTCAGTACAATGCAAGACTTGCATAGAAACACTGGTTTCTAGTGTGATATTCCATTTTTATCTTGAAGAATGCCGTGTTGTTGTGCAGTTAATCAATGTGTAATCAATTGTTTTCATACAAAATTAGAATTAAGCCACAAACAAGAGGAGGAATATGTTTCAATGATTAATTTTCTCAACGACATAATACAAAGGTTGGATAAAAAGTAATGGCAACAGTTCGATATTTCTGACATGGCTTTATTTACAGGGGTACAACATTTTATGTATCTTCAATATAGTCGCCCCCCTTATTTATTACTTTTTGCCAAATGTTTGGAAGGTGTCGTACACCATCAGTGCGTCCATCTTTGTTGGTGTTCCATATTGACTGCCCTATAGCACTGATAAGTTCATCTCTGGTATTGTACCAGGTCCCTCTCAGTAGTTCTTTCACTTTGAGGAAGAGATCGTAATCGCATGGACTCATATCAGGTGAGTACGGTGGATGTTCCAGAATCTCCCATTACCTGTGACACAAGAGGTTCTTGACAGCAGCAGCGGTGTGACTCCTTGCATCGTCATGAAGAATGATAGGGTTCTGTACCACCAAGTGTCGTCGTTTTCTCCTGAGGGCTGGACGAAGGTACCTGCAGTAGCAGTCTGCATTTACCATCTGCCTTGGAGGTACAGCGTGGTGCAGTATTACCCAATCAATGTCATACGCCACAATGAACATCACCTTCACAGCAATTTGTGGAGGGCACACTTTCTTCGGACGAGGAGAACCGGGATGCTTCCATTCATTTGATTGGTGTTTCAAGTTTGGTTCGTACGAGCAAGCCCAGGTTTCGTCCATAGCGTCGATTCGTCCAAGAAAGTCGTCACCTTCCCTTTGGTACCAGTCCAAGAAGGCCTGTGCGACTGCATAGCCGTGCCATTGTTGCATTTCGGAAATTCCATGGGGTATCCAACGCGCTGCAATTTTGCGGTAACCCAGAATGTCATGCAGAATGTGGAGCACAGTTTTGTGACATACTCTGACTTCTGCTAACTCACGCGCAGTCCATCAGCGATCAGCAACCAACAGGGAAGCAAGGAGTTTAACTGTGTTGTCCTCCACGTGGGGTCGTCCTGTACGGAGGTTGTCCTGAACAGCAACCATGCCTTCCCGGAATGCTTTAACCCATCGTGCCACTGTGAGATATGGCAACACTGCATCGCCACATGCTTCACGCAGTCCCCGAAATATTCTTGTGCACTATGACCTCGTACCACTTCAATTTTGATCCAGGAATGTTGCTCTAGTTTTGTAAACACGATCTTAGGGCGCTTGCACTATCCCTATGAAAGTCAACGTTCTACACACTGCAGTAGATTGGCAGAGTACTGTGGCAACTGGCTGCACTAACTCATCTAACAGTCCTTGTTCATATCCACACAGCTGGCAGCTCTGGAACATATCATCGTCATGTGACAGCAGGTGTTGCCATAACTTTTTATCCAACCCTTGTATTTTCACTGTGGGCTAAAGCAAGGAGATGCACTATCACCTTTAATTCTTAACTTTGCTCTTGAATATGCCATTAGGAAAGTTCAGGATAACAGAGAGGGTTTGGAATGGAACGGGTTACAGCTTCTTGTTTATGCAGATGGCATCAATATGCTAGGAGAAAATCCACAAACTATTAGGAAAAACATGGGAATTTTACTTCAAGCAAGTAAAGTGAAAGGTCTGGAAGTAAATCCAAAAGACAAAACATATGATTATGTCTCATGACCAGAATATTATACGAAATAGAAATATAAAAATTGGAAATTTATCCTTCGAAGACGTAGAAAAATTCAAATATCTTAGAGCATCAGTAACAAACATAAATGACACCCGGGAGGAAATTAAACCCAGAATAAATATGGGAAATGATAGTTATTCGGTTGAGAAGATTTTGTCATCTAGTCTGCTATCAAAAAATCTGAAAGTTAGAATTTATAAAACAGTTATATTACCGTTTCTGTATGGTTGTGAAACTTGGTCTCTCACTTTGAGAGAGGAACAGGATTAAGACAATTTTCTTGAAAATCAAGAACTGTTTTTGTTACCAACATTATACCAGTTTGGAATGGTTTCCAACGTCCGGTTTTGCCCACCTTGATGTTTTCAACTATAAATATTATATCATTTACTTATGGCTTTTAAGGAACCTGGAGGTTCATTGCCGCCCTAACATAAACCCGCCATTGGTACCTATCCTGTGCAAGATTAATCGAGTCTCTATCATCATATTCCACCTCCCTCAAATCCATTTTAATTTCATCCTCCCATCTACGTCTCGGCCTTCCCAAAGGTCTTTTTTCCTCCTGCTTCCCAACTAACACTCTATATGCATTTCTGGATTCGCCCTTACGTGCTACATGCTCTGTCCATCTCAAACATCTGGATTTAATGTTCCTAATTATGTCAGGTGAAGAATATAATGCGTGCAGTTCTGTGTTGTGTAACTTTCTCCATTCTCCTATAATTTCATCCCTCTTAGTCCCAAATATTTTCCTAAGAACCTTATTCTCAAATACTCTTAACACCCACAAAACGCAAAATATGATGAAAAATTAGAATTTTCAAAATATAACTATTTTAATAGAGAATTTTCTCCCCTTTAATTTGATATAAGAATTTTCGATTTATGCCATATGATTTTTCAAATAAGTCCCATTTTCCAAAATTCTGCGTCATCAGCAATGGTCACTTTTAAGAAGATCACTCCGAAAGTAATGCACAACATTTTTTTTTAAATTTACTTTTTATTCTAAACCTTTGCAATTTATGGAGGTCATAGATACATCCTTCCCCCTTGTATTCAAATTTAATTTAAGTCGTTCCCGTGAGTGGCGCCATGATGGCACTTCTTCAAGATGGCTGCTGTACTTGACATTCGTCAGAAGCAACGTGCTCTTATCGAGTTCCTGTGATGTGAGAACGAGACAGTGGGAAACATTCACAAGAGGTTGAAAAAAGGTGTATGGAAATGCAGCTATCGATCATAGAATGGTTAGTCGGTGGGCAAGCAGATTATCTTGTGAAAGAGGCCACGCCAATATTCAGGATACTCCTTGCAGTGGAAGACCCTGCACTGCATGAAGACCTGACAATGTGCAGCGCTTTAACAACATGGCTGTGGCTGACAAACGCGTAACAGTGAAAGAATTGTCACTCCAAGTTGGAATAGGAGAAGCAATTGTGTGCAGAGTAATGAAACAGTTGGGGTTAAAAAAGGTTTGTGCCAGATGGGTTCCGAGGATGTTAACAGAAGCCCACAAAGAAACCAGAAAAACAATGTGCAGTGAACTTTTGGACCAGTATGAGAATGGTGGAGATGAATTTCTTGCAAGAATTGTGACAGGAAATGAAACATGGCTCCACGATTTTGATCGGAGATAAAAAGGCAGACAGTGGAGTGGCATCATGGAAATTCACCGAAGAAAATAAATTCAAAACTGCGCCTTTGACAGGAAATGTTATGGCTACTATGTTTTTCGATTCAGAAGGACTCTTGATTGTGGACATTATGCCACACGGAACCACCATTAATTCTGACAACTCTCAAGAAACTTCAAGCTCGACTGAGTCATGTTCGTCCACATTGGGAGAAGCAGAATGTTCTGCTATTGCACGACAATGCATGGAAACATGTCAGTCAGAAGACCACAGACCAGATCAGAAAACTTGGATGGACAACACTGAAACATCCGCTTTACAGTCCTGATCTGGCACCATGTGATTACCATCTCTTTGGTAAACTGAAGGAACGAGATTTGAAGATGACGACTGCCTCGTGCATGCTGCTAAAGAGTGGCTCAGACGTGTTGATCTAGACTTTTATCGTCCAGGTATACAGGCCCTCATTCCAAGGTGGTGTAAGGAGTTGAAAGGTGCGGGGATTATGTGGAAAAGTGACGTATTGTTCCTGAAGGATGTATCTACATTCTATGAAAATAGCAAAGCTGTAAGATAAAAATGTAATTTTTAAATAAATATTGTGGACTACTTTTGGAGTGATCCTCATAGCAGTCAATCCCCTCGTCCAGCATTGCTTGTAAAATAAATTTCTTTCTAGTCCCAAAATAGATGCATAGATATCAGGCATGATCATTAGACTGAAAACGCGCTTTTACATAATGAATTTATAATCTTTTACTGTTAGTCATAAAACTGTAAATTTGTGGATCAGTGATGTTGTACGTCATTTTAATGAGAGTCCAAAAGTAGAAATTAAAATTCTGAGGAGGATGGGCATAAACACTGGGACAAACACCATTGCAGGATTTGTTGCATCAATGGAAATAGGGACAAAAATGCCAAAAAAAACATTAAACACCTGAAGTTAAAACAAGGAGGAGGTATTTGAGAGGCAGAAAGAAGCTGAAACTGGACCGACATGAAGCTGCTTAAGGGGTGACATATGATGATGGAGTCTTCTAGGCTCTGAAAGTTTGTGGCTCATTTCCTGTAAATAGTAATTTTAGAATATTTAATTCTTTTAAACATGATATCTCAGCCAAATATGGTGATAACAAGAAGATATTAGTGTCACTTTGAAGCTTGAAATGTCCCCTAGTGCCTGACAACAAGTAAAATAACATTCATATATAGTTAATAATTATCTATGGTTTTTTTACATAATATATGCAACATAAAATATTAGTATATGTTACATATATGGTAATATTTAATTAATGTATTTATTTAATGCAGGGCTGTAGAGTTTATCTTTAGCCGTGATAATAGCAACATGCAATAGTGTGAGACAAGTAAACAAATATACAAATAAACAAACAAACAGTGAGAAGAGTACAAAAATAGTTCATCTCAGCAAGAATGATGGAATATATATATATTTAATTAATGTAAATGAAAATAAAAAATAGCTCTATGTCAGGCACTAAAGAATAGTTTTAGCTATAAAATAGTGAAAAAACTGTGGCTCTGTCTTAAAAACTGCATGAGCTATCATGTTTCAAGTTGTATGTCAAAATTATAATCAAAATAATTTTTATAAACAATTTAGACATAATTTCAAGGGATCTGTTCACTTCATTCTCTTTCTGGTACCATTCTCAATTGTATAAAAATTTTACAGAGCAAAATTATGCAAAACAAAATTTTCTGTATGTAAAAGTGTACATATACCTTAAGTTACTTAAACTATTTTTCTACTTTACTTTAACACTATAAACACGCTACCAGTTTATAACAACACAATACACGATTTAGAAAGGAGTGCTGTTTGGAAAACAAGATGTTGTCGATAGCGATTTCATTGTAGCCCTGATTCACTTATACATCATACAGGCCCAGTGGCTCTCTGTGTGATCTGTGCAGTGGTTATGTGGTAACGGGGTGCTAATGATGTGGTGTGCTTGTGTCATCTGCGTGGCTAACGATCGTCTGCTTGTGACGTCACTTCCGCATATGTGTTTCCACGCATGCGTATTTTGTGGAATGCGTTCCTGTCGTTAGTCGCTGCTGAAGCTGTACTCTGCTGTATCGAGCGTCAAGTGTATGTAAGAGAAGAGAACCAATGAAACAGTTATTATTTCGAAACACTGGTTGAAAGCGAAAGCGCTTCAGAGCTGTGTACTGTCCCATGTGTCCTGTCTCAAATAGACTGCTTTGCGAACAGAAGTTTGCCGTCATATTTTCAAATCAAGCCGAGTAGATATATCAGAAGAAATAATAATAATAATAATAATAATAATAATAATAATAATAATAATAATATTTGTTGTATGTATTAAAATAACTTTAATAATCTGAATCCTACTTATTGAATGAATTTTCTAGGTTTTTCGTTTCATAATATATCAACAATGCTATTTAACTTTATGTTTTTTTTCGACAGCCCCGTGAAAGTCGATGTGGAATATAACCAATATTTGACTGTAGAATATGTAATTTTAATATTATACATATATATTCTTATATGAGGTCTCGCCATCCTCATTGAATAATCAATGACTATAAGTAGCCATTCTGTAAATATCTACTAATTTGAGAAAAATTCGTTCCGGCACTGGGAATCGAACCCGGGACCTCTCAGCTGTGCGCGCTGAGCGCTATTTCCCAGAGCAGTGTATATTAGAGAGTACCGCATTCTCGGCGGTGGCGGCCATATTTACTCCTTGCTCGGCACAGAAGCATAAGCAGTAATGCTAGAAGGAAAGTCACTAAAGGCGATGTCATACATGTTGTTGTGGTTTATTGAATACAGAAGACAAGGATTAATAAACATTATTGTCATAGTGAAATGACTCATTAGAGATAACATTAAATTATTTATGTTATGTCCATTTCAATCGGGATAACATCAGCAATTTTCTATTGCAATTCTCATACCGACACTTCGACTGCCACATTTAGCAGATTGTTGTAGTGCATTTGCTATAACAGACAAGGTTCTTAGGAAAATTTGGGGCTAAGAGGGTGAAGTTACAGGAGAATGGAGAAAGTTACACAACACACAACTGCACGCATTGTATTCTTCACCTGACATAATTAGGAACATTAAATCCAGACGTTTGAGATGGACAGGGCATGTAGCACGTATGGGTGAATCCAGAAATGCATATAGAGTGTTAGTTGGGAGGGCGGAGGGAAAAAGACCTTTGGGGAGGCCGAGACGTAGATGGGAGGATAATATTAAAATGGATTTGAAGGAGGTGGGATATGATGATAGAGACTGGATTAATCTTGCTTAGGATAGGGACCAATGGCGGGCTTATGTGAGTGCGGCAATGAACCTCTGGGTTCCTTAAAAGCCAGTAAGTAGTAAGTAAGTAAGTAAGTAAATAAGTAAGTAAGTCCTAAAATACAGTGATAACTGATAAGACTTTTTCAAAAAATATTATAACATGTTGGAAACATACGAGTTGAAGTGTTAATGAATAAAGACTTCAAATCCTTTAATGTCAACTCATTTTCTACCAACGTTTCACATATTTCTTCATTTAGAATTATATCAAACACGAATTTACAAGGGTATACAAGTGACATTTCCTTGTATGACTTGAGAGTCACTAATGTGCTAATCAAATTTATAGATTCATCCCTGTTAACAGTTATTAGAAATGAAATACAGTTTTCACAAATACTATAGTCTATAACTTATTTTATTTTGAACAAAACTGATCCCAACAAATAGTAAAGAGCTTGTTGTTCACTGAAGTCACTATTTATATTTTCAGTTAAATTGCAATCTAGCCTATATCAATTTCCTTTTGCTCACATTCATCTTCACTAGATCTTTCTGTTTCGGGTTTACTTACTTCTGTACCTAGAAACTCAACTAATTGTTCAGAATCGCAAACTGCGTAATTTCCATGCTTCATTTTTTAGAGAAACTAAGAAATCGTAATGGAGTTCTGAATTATTTTGCATCCAGGATTGGATTTATGGAACGAACAGTAGAAAATAAATTTTCTAATGCATCCTGCATGCATCTATCTGGCATATTTGAAGTTCGCTTTATTAAGTGCATTTGTTACAAATTTTGTGAATGTTTTCTGTGCGTGTCTGTGTATATTCAAAGTAGGCCTATATAAGGTCTAGACATTTCAACATACGAGTACATCACTATAGTTGTGTTTCGACTGACTGAGAACACTAGTGAGAGAGTTTCTTATAGGTTTTTCTTCATTTCCTTAAAGAGAAGAATAAAGCAATGAAATGCTTGCATATCAAAGTCAAAATTAAGAAAATGCATGTCTATGGCTCTTTTTATTGTACCTACATGATTTTATGTATTGTCTTGTAGGATAGCTGACAGAGAACCTTCAAAGTACTGCCTAGTTTGAACTTTTCATTTTAAAAATGACATTAAAGGAAATTGTCCCCACCCCTGTTTTTTTTTTTTTTTTTTTCAGAAATTTAAGTAAATATATGAACTTTCCTCCCACAGAATCTAATAAGACGAAACAGAAGAAAAGATTAGTAAGTCCATGTCTTGCTCTATATCTATACTAATAATAAATCTGTAGCCGAAATTTTTCTGGTAATTTTCGATTTTCCAAACATAATTGGTCCTAACATATATAATTAACCACCCTGAAACCGAAAATCGTTTTTTTTGAAATTTTTGTTTGTATGTCTGTCTGTCTGTCTGTATGTATGTTTGTTACCTTTTCACGCGATAATGGCTGAACGGATTTCGATGAAAATTGGAATATAAATTAAGTTCGTTGTAACTTAGATTTTGGGCTATATGGCATTCAAAATACATTATTTAAAAGGGGGGTTATAAGGGGAACTGAATTAAATAAATCGAAATATCACGCTTATAATTGATTTTTGTGAAAAATGTTACATAACAAAAGTTTCTTTAAAAATAATTTGCGATAAGTTTCATTCCTTGAAAAATTTGATAGCACTGATATTTAATGAGATAAATGAGTTTCAAAATTACAATAACAACGCCATCTAAGGCGATGTAATGAAATAAAAAACAAATGACTTCGTCTATAAGGGGCCTTGGACATCAACAATCGAAAGCTATGAAAGCTAGCCTACAGAGAATGTTTCTGTGTTTGTATGGAGTAATATCGGAAGCTAAATTAACCGATTTGTATAATTAATTATTAATCACCATTGGAAAGTGTAGTTTCTCTAGATGGACATAATGCTATAATGGTATTACAGTAACTTCTGAGTGAATCGAGGACAGGTAAGATTAAAATAGCTTCTTATGCACAGAAAACTTGATAGGCTATTCCGTACATTCATTTCCTGTATTTCCTAAAATAATTTTTATGCCCAAATGAGTGGTCTCTGGATCAAAATGATCGCATTTTAATTTTTTTAATACAATTTAAATTAAGTAACATAATAAACGATTTATCCTTCTATCAAACACGAATGTTCCCTGGATCAAATGTCCTATTTTAATTATGTAATTACTTCATATTTATTTCTAACGGGTGTAGCGGAGCGCACGGGTACGGCTAGTTTGTAATAAAAGAGAACATTACCTAACCAAAAGCCCTGTACACTGACTAATGGTATACATAGTTACCTTCTTAAATTCTCATGTTTTTTTTTTTCAGTGTAGTCTTTTGTTAGAATGCAGCAGAGGGAGAAAATGGTGCCAAATAGACATCGAATGTACAACTTTCAACTTCAATAGCATTGAAGGCTGAAAATTATTTTCTAAAACATGAAATAGAATTGAAAACTGAAGTGGCCTCAATAGGTGGCAGTAATAAACAGAGGTTACACTACATAAAGGCGAAACAGGCTGCCGCCTAGGGCCTCGCACCTGAAAAAGCCGCGCAACTACGAGTAGGCCTATGGTCTACCTACTATTTAAAATTTGATTTTTCATTCAGATACCTAGGCTATAATTAATTTCATTTACGTATTATTTATTCTTCTATTTCCACATTCTTATTTATTTAATTCTTAATCGAACATAATAATAATTGACACCAGAGTCTAGCTTCCAAAGCAACAATGCATTCATTCATTCATTCATTCATTCATTCATTCCTTCCCTCTCATTCGATCGGCTTCCTTGGAACTCGTCTTTCTGTTTCTCCCGCTCCATGCGCAATTTCGATCAACAACGAGGAAATATTATACATAATGATAAAACTGAATTAATTATCACAGATTGTTAAATTAAATTTGAAATGTTCAAAACACATTATACAATGCCAATAAATGTATATTTTCTTGAATTATTAAGTTTATAGCCTAAATATTCCATTACCTAATAATGAATGTAAAATTACATCACATTATCACACAATATAAATTCTAATGAGCCACATTTATGTTACAAGCAGTATCACAGTTAACATCTGACCGACAAGTAAGGTTCGTTCTTGCTACGGTAAGCAAAGTTCCAGCGTTGTTTATTCAGTTATACCTTCCCAAGAGAGTTACCATTTTTTTAAGTTCACCATGTTATGTTTTCGTTGTAATGTAAGGTCAAAATGAAATTTAAACTTTGGTGCAACAATAGAAATTTGAACCGCTTCTAGTGTGTACGCACAGCCAGTCTGAAACTTGGCACCCGTCAAAATGACGTGCAATGATTTATCTATAACATAGTAGTAATTGCTTGTAACATCCTTCAGAAAGATCATAAAAGTCCAATATTTTCAGGAATCATACATCACAAAGGTAAAATAAAATTCGTAAATAGTGGGAGTCATAGGGTGAAGAACTTTCGTTTAATAATTAATTATTTAAACCCATGGTAGCCGGCAGAATGATGGGTCTGGTCCTCACATTATTATTATTAGTATTATTATTATTATTATTATTATTATTATTGTTGTTGTTGTTGTTGTTGTTGTTGTTGTTGTTGTTGTTGTTGTTGTTGTTGTTGTTGTTGTTGTTGTTGTTATTATTATTATTATTATTATTATTATTATGTTGTTGTTTTCTAATGCCAGGCGTTTGACAATAAAGTCATTTGACCTCTTGCACTCCAATATTTTTCAAAGATATTATCATGGCAGCCACTGAAGCACAGATTTTGAGATGTTCCGAATCCATTTCTTGGTTTGAGTTGCACAATGGGCAGTTAGGGGACTGATATATTCCAATTCTACGCAGGTGCTTGGCCACACAATCATGGCCTGTTGCCAATCTAAATGCACCTACAGACGATTTTCGTGGTAAATCGGGAATTAACTGTGGTTTATGATGCAGAGAGTTCCATTTTTTCCCTTGGGATTGTGTTATCAAATTTTGTTTGTTGAAGTCTAAGTATGTAGATTTAATAAATCTCTTCACAGAGTAATACGTAGATTTAGTAACAGGTCTGTAAGTAGCAGTGCTGCTCTTCTTTGCTAAAGCATCCACATTCTCGTTTCCCATGATTCCACAATGTGATGGTATCCATTGGAATACAATTCTTTTATTGAGTGATATTAATTGAGAGAGCATTTTAGTTATTTCTGCTGTTTGAGATGAAGGTGTGTGTTTAGAGACTATTAATAGAATAGCTGCTTTGGAGTCTGACAATATAACTGCATTCTTAAATTTATTGATGTGGCATAGAAGATTCCTCAGACTTTCACTTATTTCAATGATTTCTCCATCAAAACTTGTTGTTCCATATCCAAGAGATCTATAAAGTGAGAAGAGACAGCACGTAACACCTGTACCGGCACCTTGTTCTCTGGAGATCAAGGATCCGTCAGTGTATAAATGAAGCCAGTTTTGCGAAGGGTACCTAATATTAATTGTCTCTAAAGACAATTGTTTCAGTATTTCAGTGTTTACTTCTGATTTCAGTATTTCTTCTACTAAATTTAGATTATATTCTATATTTGATAGAGTTAAAGGGTTTGGTTTAATTTGTAAGTTTTCTTTTAAATTCGGGATATTGATTTTCTGTTTTAATTCTTGAATCATGGATATGAAACTTTTTTGAGTTTTCAATCTACAGAGAGGACTGTATGAATGCCAATTGTTTCCTGGTAATCCGATAAGTTCTTCATATTGAATCAGTGCTTTTTCTTCTATTGTAATTTTTATTATTATTATTATTATTATTATTATTATTATTATTATTATTATTATTATTGTTGTTGTCATTGTCATACTGATGTGGGACCTTGAATATAGTTTTGCCTAGGGCCTCGGAAAATTATCCTATCATCACCACTGGTAATAAATTAATACTTTCGTGCACTGGATTGCCAAATAAGGAAGTTTTTAATTTTGTGAAACATTTGAAATAATACTATATAGTGTGTGTGGAATGTTGTGTTTCAAAAGAAGATCAACTCTTTACGACATTGCTTAAGCTGAGATAGAATTATCTTCATGAAGAATTTGCAGTTTTTGTGTGATTTGATGATAAATTGTTGGTAGTGAAGTAACTGTAAAATATAGGCCTATTATACTAAATTTTTCCCAAGTAGGCCACACACATGAAAGTAGAGTATAATTCAATCTGTTACAGCTAAAGTGTATTATATCAGTTTTTGAAACTTATTAAAGTTTCCCCTTTTCAGGAGAGGGAAAACATTATGACTCGAATAAAGATTTGTATATAGGCCTATGCATTCATTGTCATAGAACACTAAGAGAAAATGCATTTTGGACAATGGAAAAAACATAGAATTGCTCACCTTTTTATAAAAAAATATTTTATAAAAATGTCATTATTTCTTTTAGGACTTATCTTTGAAATTGATATGTAGTGGTTAAAAAAACTTTAAATGTAACATGACATTTATTTTATTCAATATTTAAATAGTAAAATCCAACATTAGACCTCAAAATTAACATTAATATAAATAATTGATTAAATGGCGATCTTACTTGTGTTAATTATGTAAGCATGTGCGGCTTACAGCTGTTTCGGTGCTACTTGACATCATCCTCAGAGCCTTCTGTGTCTCGGCGTCATCTCAACTTTGCTGCCTGTTGTGTGGGTGCGTTCGTGTGATGAAGAATTGAGTCAAATAGTGTGTGTTCTGACATTGATCTGTGTGTTGAGTATTTGATTAGGGTGTGTTTTAGTGTGTCTGCAGCGAAGTTGAGATGACGCCGAGGCACAGAAGGCTCTGAGGATGGTGTCAAGTAGCACCGAAACAGCTGTAAGCCGCACATGCTTACATAATTAACACAATATGATCGCCATTTAATCAAATATTGACATTAATTTGATGGAATGCGTTTATAAACATGTTATTTTGGTAATACAATTCACATTTTCGGATGTATTATATTTCTATATTTGCTTCAAAAGTTAGATCAACTGCTTATCTATTTGTGGTAATATTGGTGTAAGGAAATTTAACATCTTTATCTCTGAATTTACAACAGGAATAATAGTTCTTCTCAAGCTTAGTTGTTTACTGTGGTTGCTACGTGTAATTTTGTGACATATTTTATTCTTCCTACAAACTTTATAGTGAATTATACTTCAGAAAAATTTGTTAAACAAATTATTTATTAAGTGAATAATTCACAATGGATTCACCAGAGGATAGAATTGATCAAGACACTGAATTTAGTAGTTTACGTAATAGATCTGGGGATGCTGCTGAAATTACTTCAACACCATGCCCATATTGTGGAAAATTGTATGTTCGGGTGAGTACACATATCACTAAATCTCATCCTGATAAACATACAGAAAGAGTTGTTCAGCGCCATGTTAGTAAGTCTCAGATTATTAATGAAATCGGCAATGAAAACAGCAATCATAAGCAATCTTCTCCAGATGATAATTCAGTGCACTTACAAAAATTGCGCAATCAGGTTCGGCCTTTCGAGTCAAAATTTGCCGAACTGTTGGGTAAACAGCCCTGTCTGGAAGATTTTAATTTATTATATAATGAATTTATAATGGTGCTGCTAGAAATCGGAAATAAACTTCCAGGCCCTAAACATCCTGCGTGCCGTTATTTTGAGATGCGACAACATAAAAGGATTTTTAAATCTAATGACCGTACATATGCTAAAACCTCTAATCCGGAAAAACTATCAAAAAGGGATATAAAGAAGACACGTGAAAAGTATAATTATGATCTTTTACAGTATCAGTATTATAATGAACGGAAGAAATGTGTTTGGTCAATTTTGAATAATATAATACCGATAGGAACTTTAAAGGAAGCTCTGGAAAAAAAATGGGGTACTTCGAATAATACTATATTAGATAATTATAATATGACCTATGCTAATACGCAGCAAGATGATCTTGACCAGATGTTTCAAATTTCAGTTCAAGATATTCAACGGGCATTAAATGGAATGAAAGCAGATTCCACAGCTGGGCCAGATCAAGTGTTAATTCGGACTTTGAAGTTAATAGATTGTGCTTCAATCATTAAAAAAATTTTGGAAATCATGATGGACTGGAATGTCGTGCCTGATGGAATGAGAGATGCTAGAACTATTTTAATCTATAAAGGGAAAGGAGAGCGATGCAATCCTTCCAACTGGAGACCGATTTCTATATGTTCTGCTGTTAGACAATTAATTGAGAGAGTTATTGATGTAAAAATGAGACAATTCGTCCTTTTGAATGAGAACCAAAGGGGTTTCGTCAGTCAACCAGATACATACATCAATATTTCGTTAGTTGACGGTTGTTTACAACACGCTAAGCAAGATAAGAAAGATCTTAATATCGTCATGTTGGATATGACTCAGGCTTTTGACAACGTGGGTTTTGAACATCTAGAACAAACACTTAACACACAGCCTTTACCGACTCGCCTTCGCGAATTAATAAAAACTTTAACCAAAGGAAACTTCACTACCATCCATTCTTCAGGCTCGAAGTCTGATCGTATCGAACTCAAAAGAGGGGTTTTTCAAGGATCTCCATTGTCCCCTCTCCTGTTTAATTTATCCATTGATTTCATTATTAAAGAACTGACAGAAAAGCATATCATTGATCAATATGGTTTCCAAATTAATTCCGATTTAGACAGTCTTACTATATTAGCCTTTGCAGATGACATAGTTGTCATTGGTAAATCCATGAACGCAGCACAAGAGCTCGTTATGATGGTTACATCTTTACTTCAAAATATTGGCCTACAACTTAATGTCCAGAAATCGGCGTCAATTAATATTCATAAAGGAAAGCTACTTGAAAAGGATTTGTTTCTTCACCATGACTCGTATATAAAGGCCATTGGACCAGAAGACACAATAAAGTATTTAGGAATAACTTTCAATGATGAACTGCAGTTTAATTCCGAAGAATTGATAGTTTCCCTTCGTCAGGATCTTTAACTTTTAGTATCGACACCTATGTTGCGGCCTGATCAAAAACTTAATATTGTTAATCAATATATCTGGCCCAAGCTCCCTTACATAAATTATCTCGAAGTTTTTTGGAAGACGTTGATAAGAACCTTCGAAGCTCTGTTAAAGAAATGCTTTTCCTCCCAGCTGATATTCCAAATAGCATGCTGTACGCTAGTAAAAAGTTAAAAGGACTTCAGTTAATACGTGCTTCGTGGGAAGCTTTTCTTCAACATTGTAACATCTGTCTATCATTACTCAGAGCAGACAATCCGCATGTTAACATTATGAGACAGATGTCGAACTCAATCGTCGTGTGATTCCCTCTGCCTTTCTTTTCCCGAAGACTTTACTAAAGCTACAATTCGAAATTTTCCAGAAGAATTGAGAGGTCGTGAATATGAATCATGGAAGACTCTTTCAGGACGGGGAAAAGATGTTGAGATGTATAGTGAAGTAAAAGCTGCCAACAGTTGGATTGCAAACAAGAAAGGACTTTCGACTAGTGAATGGATATCTAGCCTGAAAATGACAGCAAATTTAGCAGCTGTTCATTCCGCTCCTGGCAGATCTCTCGACGGTACCCAGTGCAGACATCGCTGCCCGGAGATTGAGACTTTAGCACACGTCTTGGGATTCTGTGAACAGGGATTGCTCTCTTGAGGAACTCTAGACATCATCTTGTAAGATCCAAAATTGCTGCTGCATTAAGAAATAAGGGCTGGATAGTAGAAGAAGAAATCTCCTGTCTAGCTGAAAATGGGTCGAGACGAGTAGATATTTTAGCGTACAATGCTGACACTAAACAGGGCATCATTGTGGACCCCACGATACATTTTGAAGTAGAATGTCATCAGTCAGCCGAGGTCCACCTTGAAAAGAAGTCGATCTATGAGCCTACAGTCAACTATTTCAAGCTGAAATATGCCTTTAATTCACGCTGAGGTATTCGGCTTGCTCATAGGTGCTCGAGGGACTATACCAGCTTTTTTCGAAGAATTTCGACGGCAGTTTGCTCTGCCAACATCTCTGAAGGATGACATTGTGATAATTGTGTTAAAAAAATCCTGCCAAATCCTAATTAATCACATGGTGCCACGTTAATAGCAATTGTAATTTTTCACGCACTTTTCTTTGTTTCCCTTCTTTAAAATTTATATCTATGTTTACAAATGTATAATAATTTTTTTTGAGGATATACTGAGTCCGTAAGAGCTACCCTCAATGGGGGGCAGATTACTATTATTATTATTCGAGTGTTAAAAGTAGTGTACGAAAGATTCAACATGGAATAACATTAATAGTTGACAATAATGACTGTGTTTCTAAAATGTCATGAATAGGTACGTATCGTTAAAAAAAGTTTGAAAATAATATTAAAATCTGTCTGGAACATGTGTCTTCATATTTGCGCAGAGAATATGGTGAAAGGGTTGTACGTAATTGTATTCCAGGCAGAACATGATAATTAGTAAACCTTTCTTCTTACATCCAGTTATTAATCACTAGTTTAGAATATTGTATTTTATAATCATTTTGTCATCATAAGTATTATGAAGCTCAACGTATAGGCCTATTGAGATAAGTTACCAGTATGTATACGTATTATAGTATGAAGATCGTATTAAACTTTTGTTTGAATTATAAAGCAACACTGCTTCAACATAAGATTATGTTTCATTTATGTTATTTCAAATGTTGTGGAGATTTTTTCGTATCTATATATCTAATGAAAAGTTTAACGATCGAATTTAAATAAACAAGAACACGAAGTACTACTTAAAGGTAAAGTGCGTGTCTTTAAACGCAGTTCGCGTGTGTGTAGTTGCATTACGATGAAGTAAGCAAGCAAGATTGCAAGATTGTAGGGTTACAATGTAACATAATTTATAAGAGTTCAGTAATAGTTATAATAACATTGACTGCAAATCAATAGGCTTGTTAACAGAGGCGTAGCCAAGTTAAGATTGGAGGTGACATGTTTTGGAAACATCACAGGACAAATATGCAGCAGGGGCGACTCTACAATAAGAACTGCAGAGCTGCAGAACCGCCATTTACATGGACCTGTAAAATTAAAAATGTAAAACGTGCTTTTATGTAATCTAGTTCATTGTTTCATTTATTTTTCCAATTCATTCTCCTTCGATTCGAGATTTTACTGTCTGTAGGAGCCTTGAACTGCTCGAGAATTTTATCTGTAGTGTACTTTACGGATCTGTGATCGGCAGTTCCTGAAGCTCAACGTAGGGTAGTCAGCAGCAGAAAACTGGTTTTCTTCACCGTCCCATAAGACTACACCAGAGCTACAACCAAAGCAGCTCTCTCCGTATATACAAAAGAACCGCCAACACCCTCATCTCTTTATGACCTGCGTTAGGAGAACACATAGCTTCTGGACTTACCGTACATATCATTACAGTTCCAGTGTGTTATAGTACTGTGGGTGTGGGTGGTGAGATTAGTCAGTGTGTCTAAGGAAATATTTCATATTATAAATTAATGAAATGAAAACCTAATCGACCAACCCTTTTCGAAATTAAAAGAGAAATTGCACCGTTAACTTAAGAAATTAGGACATCGTACACCAAATTTAAACATTGAAATTTCTGGAAAAAGTCGAGGAAACCATGTAGTCTACGAGTCATTTTAATACCGAAATGTGTAATGGAAACGATTGGTTTTTTGCTGTGCTCATGAAAACGCTTTCTCCCCCACCCGTGTATTCTGTTTAGAGGAGAAAATACATGGACAAAGACTGGAGTGAAGGATTTAGTTAATTTGACTAAAAAAACTAGAAAAGCATGAAAATTCGAAAACTCCTTTCAAGTCAAACAGATTTGTCACTGCTAGAGATATTAAAATATGCTAACACAGCTTGATTCTGCATATTGGATTAACATTCAGAAACAAGATGAGAATGTTTCTAAAAATAGACATAGTCTATCTAAAATTATTAACTGTGTGAAATTCTGTGCCACATTTGAATTAGCGATGTGAGGACTTGGCGAATCAGATGATTCAACAAACCGCAGTATATTTTGGGGTTTGAATGATTTTACTCCACATTTAGATTAAACTTTAAAAAATCATTTATAGGGCTCGTCACAATTCAAAGGAACCACAAAAACGATTCAAAATTAATTGCTGGATAGCAATAAAAGTATTGGAAATTTCTCTTCATTGCCAGCAAAACATGACGCTGAAAGTTTGGTGCAAACTATCTTAATGAAATATAGGCGTAACGGAAATTCAGTCATAATTGAACCACATAAATTAATTGTGCTGGTTAATGGCGGAGCTAACATAATGAATGAGAAACACGGAGAATTTGTATTGTGTCCCACAGCTCATTTCTTGCGTTGTTATGCCAAAGAATTAAATTTAATAATGCAACAAACATGTTCACAAACTGGTCAAGTTGATACTTCATTGCAAATCTGTAGGAACTCCCAGCTCTCTATTTTATAATTCCGTGAGCCGGTACGGGTGTAGGCTAGAAAAGTTGGTGTAACGAAAGTCGGTACAAGTTAAAAGCATTCGAAGATAAAAAGTTCCTAATGGTTGTTCATTCAGGTATCAACATGTGGGACACATCTCCACTACGTGACAACTAGTTGTGCCAGGTGGGAGAGGTGTAGAGCACAGGGTGGGTAGGGCACAGGGATGGTGAGTACAATTTCGGGTGCACAGTCAACTTTGAGAAGGGGCTGTAATTACACGTGTTATCCGATTGTTAAATACACTATTTTTTATGCAGAACTGCCAACCTTTGTAACCGCGGGCCTCTACTGGAATGCAGTAGCCTTTCGTTGTGAAAGCCATCCGACTTAAGGTGTCGAGCATAACAAATTTCTTGTTCACAAGTATGACGACATAACAATTTGATGTCAGAGAAGCAAAGTGGCGCAACATCTACAAATAAATTATTTTGTTTCCAGTGTGTGCTATTTGCTAAGGGTAAAGATACGAGCTGGACATGCACTGGTGTGTCAGATTTAAGGGAAAATTAAGAAGCATGAGGAATCTACTGCTCATAAGAATGCTTGCCTAGATTTATTAGTCCTTGGAAGAGCAGAAATTACGTAACAGTTTAGTTTAGCTTTCAGGCAGAATATTGAAAGACAGAATGATAATGTAAGGAAAAATTGCTATGTTCTTTAAAAGATAATTGTTCATTATCATCATCATCATGAGGCTCATTTTAAGGGAATTATCTACTTTAAAGAACTGTAGCATTTCTTTTATTTTTCAAAAATGGGATATTGTTTAAATTTAACTATGTAATATCATAAAAATAGTGAATTCCTTGTCATTTTAGGCATGAATCGCTACTGAATTCCTGTATTAGTAAGTTTATTGAATTAGCCTATATCATTGTCTGAAGTAGAAAGACATAATGGTAGAATTGGGTTAAGGTTTGTAAAGGCGTGGGAGGAAAAACAGTCAACGCGATCATGAAAACAGTATGATGCATAACTTCGTGCATGGCCACCATGAAGATTTCCTTAAGCCCATCATTTTTCTTTCCTCGAGTTTACATGGCTCCTAAATATATCTTACTTACTTACAAATGGCTTTTAAGGAACCTGCAGGTTCATTGCCGCTCTCACATAAGCTCGCCATTGGTCCCTATCCTGTGCAAGATTAATCCAGTCTCTAACATTATATTCCACTTCCCTCAAATCCATCTTAATATTATCCTCCCATCTACGTCTCGGCCTCCCCAAAGGTCTCCTAAATATATCTACCTTAGTTATATTGGTTATCTTTACTTCACAAATTCATTTATCTTATTGATGTGCAATGATTTTACTGCAGCCATTGTGATTTTGGTATTACTCTGTGATAATAATTAAAGTGAATGCCTCTCAGTGCAATTGATTCATTTTTCTGAATTGTAAAATGTTCCATTATGTTGTTTAAAATGTTATTAGTAATATATGAAAGGGAAATGATATACAAGGTCCATATAGAATTGCAAGGAGTCTGATCCCCAGTTCAGAGGCTAGTTTTTAGCTTTATCTCGACTACAAAGCATATGTGGCCCCTTATGAACAGAACCGTCTTTTTCTTTGGTTTTAGCGATAAACGCGAAAATTGATTTTTAGTTGTGGTTAGAGATACAGTATGTGCATGTTTAGTGTTAAGTACAGTTCATCTACGACAATATTTTACAGGCGAATTTTCGCGATAAATATGAAAAATAGTATATTTTTAAATTTAATTTGTTTTAACAGAAAATGATATGTAGTTTTCCAAAGAAATACACTTAAACATTTTGACTTTATCTTATTTATATATGTTGAGACCAACTGAAAGTATTTTTGCCTGCCAGTTAATACATAGCTCGTCTACCCCACGGGAACGTTGCTTTCGGAATATAAAAGGATAATTTTAGCAGTACTTCATACTATGAGTTTTTTTTATCATTCTGATATTTCAGCAAGAAAGAAAGAGTTTAACGATTCCGTAATGCAGGTAATGAATCTTGCAAACCACTTCCATTCTATATAGCTACTTTGTAGGTTTAGAGATAGTTCCTGAAGTGAAGTCATAGTGTGAAGATTGGGCGTAAAACCGGAACAAGTGCATCTCCTCGTGTTATGGAATACCGTAGCCATGGGTTTTTCATATAAATTATTAACATATTCTTAACTCTTACAAGAAGCCCTCAGTGAAATCGGATGTTGCAGTTTGCCTATTTCATTGATTAAAGTAATAATTATGTTATTTACTTCACTAAGCTTATATTGTATTGCCGTCCACAGTGTCCTACAACTAAATAACATATCAAATATTATAATAATCTTACATCATATCCGCAAAATAATAACAATAATAATACAATTATTTTATTTTTATTATTGTCATGATTATTATTATTATCTAACTTATATAAATATATCCTATAATTAAAGAGTTCCATTTTATTTTCTTCTTGTTGTTGTAATGTGCTTAAATTGATTTTCGTGTCCAAAAAAAATTTGGTAAAGGATATATTGTGTTCTGCTATTACACTATGACAGATACGTATATTATTTTACTGCGACATGCCTTTGAAAATTTGATACTTTGACACAAAAAAACGTAATTTTGAAAGTAACATTCAAAATTGTAAGAAAATTATCAATGAATGTAATTGCGTGGTTATGAATGTAATTGCGTGGTTAAAATACTTCAGGATATAAAAGCGACAAGGCCTACTGTAGGTACGTATTATTATTTTCTTGGTAGATAGCCTACATAGTTTACAAAAGATCGACAGGTGCGTATATATCTTAAGATGTGGAATTAAGTTTGGGTGCAAACACCTGTCAATAGGTGCATAGCTTTACTGTGCTGATTACCTTTACATATAGAAGAAAAATTAAAAAAGAGCAAGGAGAAAATAAAGAGAACAAGGGGAATACAGGGAGAACAAGGGCAATAAAAGAAGAACAAGGAGAATTCAAGCAGAACATATAAGGAGAATACGGAGAGGACGAGGTTTATACAAGAAGAAGAAAGAGAATACAGGGAGAACAAACAGAATAAAAGGAGAGCAACCTGGATGCAAGGACAACATGGGGAATGCAAGGAGAACAAGGGGAATCAAAGGAGAACAATAGAATAGAATAGAATAGAAGATTGGAGAAGAACTAGAGATACGAGGAGAAAATAGAGGATACGTGGAGAACAAGGGAATACAAGGAGAGCAAGGAGAATTCGAGGAAAACAGGTGTGGGATCGGGGGATAAACAGTAAGAGCAGGGAGGATACGAGGAGAACAGGCGAGGGATACGAGGAGGACAGGGATAAAATATGAGGAGAACAGGGGAAATACTCATACTTGGAGAATAGGGGAGGATACGAGAAGAACAAGAAGAACAAGTGGAATACCTAAAGAATAGCCGTTGGACAAGTGTAATACCAGGAGAACAAGGAAAATATCTGGAGAACAAGGGTAATACCTAGAGAACAAGGAGGAATACCTGAAGAACAACGCGAATACCTGGAGACCAGGAGAAATATTTGGATAACAAAGGAAATAAAAGAACAAAGAAAATACAAGGGAAATGCAAGGAGAACAAAAGGAATACATGGAGGACGTAATAAAAGGAAAACAAGGGGAATACAAGAAAAATAAGGGTAATGCAAGGAGAACAAGGAGCATGCAATTAAAACAAAGAGAATGCGAGAAGAAGAAGGAAAATGCAGGGAAAACAAGGAAAATGCAAGGTAGACAAAGGAAATGAAAGAGAAACAAGGAGAATGCAAGGTGAAATGCAGAAAAACGGAGTATACAAAGAGGACAAGGGTCATTCAAAGAAGACATACGACATTCAAAGAGAGAAAGTGTAAAAAAAAAAATAATAAGAACCAAGAACAACGTACACTTCTTTTACGTTGCATTGCTATTAATAATAATGATTAATTCATAATATACAGCTCCAAACATTTCTAAGTGTGATGTATCTATAGGGAAACGAAAGAATTAAAAGACAAATGCGACCACAGGTGCTTAAATATTACCACACTGAGTGCAACCAAGGGACGGAGCGTGAGATTCAGACATATTTTTAGCACATAGAGAAAAATGCCGCAAACAAAACGAACGTTTTAATGGTTGTAACATTAAGAAACGCACATAATTTACTTTTAGTGTAACAGAATTGCTTAACTATGAACAACTAGGGAAAGAAACGCAGAAACACGCGGAGGGCAATCTATCTAAAAATGGCTCTTAGACATACAATTTGTGACTACTTACGCCTAAAAGACGACGAAGCCCACGAAATACATATCTGAAACAGGACCAGCAGCCGCTCTTTTCTTCTTCGAATGATGGTACTGACATGGAATCTTCCTCATCTTCTTTTTCTGCTTGAAAGGTCGCCGGATAATAGCCTGCAAGAAGCAAAACAAATTTAGTTGTTAAGCATGTGTCATTGCATTCACAGGCTTTTAGTGAATGGCATATTAATAGGGCGAGGATTCGTATGCAACTGAATATTTTTACCGTCCATTTGCAAGTCATACAAAATAATTGTTTTATTTATGTTTTGAACCACTGTAATGACGAATATTCAAAATTAATTATACATGTTTTTGCATATTTCAGGCGTTCCTGTATATAATTGACTATTGAGCATGCAATGTATCATATTTTTAGGATTTTGTGGCATAAAGCCCCAAATTGGCATATCGACGGCCCAGATCTAATACAACGTATGTGATTTTTCCAAAATTTTCAGGAGAGACATAAGACTGTTATATATTGTATCTATTTGAAGCACTGAAAATCACAATAATCAGTAAGAATACTACATCTGAATTTCAAAGCTTCATGTTGCTGTGAAACATCCAATTAACACACTCTAATTTGAAACTTACAGCATATATAAAATATGATTTGAATTTGGATTAAGTTAAACGATGATTTGAATTTGGATTAAGTTAAACGATCCTTTGAATTTTCACAGCCACATAAAGCTTCAAAATGCAGGTTTCTCACAACTTTAAATTTTGAGTGGTTTTCCTTTCGAATTGGGCTGTCGATAATTGTATTTCTGTTCTGACTGTCTGCACACTTGGATAAGAAACAACGATTTAATAATATTATTAATTATTAATAACATTTAAGAACAGGTTCTACGAACTGCGAAAAATTGAACAAGCGAGTTGGGCGACTGGTCACAGTATAAAGAAGATACAGTAGAGACAACTCTTGTCGGCACCTTTGAAGTTGTTGGTACTAAAATCAAGCTCAGGGAGGTCTAGTTCTTAATGAATCCAACCATGTTGCTAGTATCGGCAGAGCCAACAGCTGATTTTAGCGATCAGCTGTTCAGACATGCTAAACTTTCAGATTAAACTTTGTATTAACTGTTGTAATTACTCCTTTGTTCTGTAGTGATATTTGTGTCTTATTATGTAGGTCTAATGAAAATTCACTTTTTCTTTTCAAAATACATATAAAATTGCAGTGTTCATGATTGAAGTAAAACATACTATTAGCGAAGTGCTTACCGTTTTATTCTGTTTCTTCATATCCATTGCATTTCATCTTGGATCACAATATATTGTAAAATACATACATCAGGAGAACATTTAATAAATACCACAAAAATTCGAGGTAACCTGTTATAATTAAAAATATGTCCGATATAGGCTACTAGTAGGCCTAACTATCTAGGTGTACAAAGAGGGCCTAATAATTATCTACTGCAACTTTTATCATATAACTACGTAATCCTTAAATCATTATGGAGTGCTGCACTTAGAGGACAATGCTTAACTGGCAACAGTTAAGGTATATGTACACCCACAAAACGCAAAAAATTATGAAAAATTAGAATTTTCAAAATATAACTATTTTAATAGAGAATTTTCTCCCCTTCAATTTGATATAAGAATTTTCGATTTATGCCTTATGGTTTTTCAGATAAGTCCCATTTTCCAAAATGCTGCGTCATCAGTCATGGCCACTTAGGCTACTTTTGGAGTGCATTACTTTTGGAGTGATCCTCGTAGCAGTCAATCCCCTCGTCCAGCATTGCTTGTAAAATAAACTTGTTTCTAATCCCGAAATAGATGCATAGATATCTGGGCATAATCATTAGATTGAAAAAACTTTTTTACATAATGAAGTAATTTATAATCTTTTATCGTTAGTCATAAAACTGTAAATTTGTGTGTCAATGATGTTGTACATCATTTTAATAAGAATCCAAAAGTAGAAATTACAATTCTGAGGAGGATGGGCATAAACCCTGGGACAAACACCACTGCAGGATTTGTTGCATCAATGGAAATAGGGACAAAAATGCCAAAAAAAAAACATTCAACACCTGAAGTTAAAACAAGAAGGAGGAATTTGAGAGGCAGAAAGAAGCTGAAACTGGACCGACATGAAGCTGCTTAAGGGGTGACATATGATGATGGAGTCTTCTAGCCTCTGAAAGTTTGTGGCATATTTCCTGTAAATAGTAATTTTAGAATATTTAATTCTTTCAAACATGATATCTCAGCCAAATATGGTGATACCAAGAAGATATTGGTGTCATTTTGAAGCTTGAAATGTCCCCCAGTGCCTGACAATGAGTAAAATAACATTAATATAATTAATAATTATCTATGGATTTTTTACATGATTTATGCAACATAAAATATTATTGTAAGTTACATATATGGTAATATTTAATTAATGTAAATAAAAATAAAAAATAGCTCTATATCAGGCACTGGAGAATAGTTTTAGCTATAAAACAGTGAAAAACTGTGGCTGTATCTTAAAAACTGCATGAGATATTATGTTTCAAGTTGCATGTCAAAATTATAAACAAAATAATTTTTAAAAACAATTTAGACATAATTTCAAGGGATCTGTTCACTTCATTCTCTTTCTGGTGCCATTCTCAATTGTATAAAAATTTTACAGAGCAAAATTATACAAAACAAAATTTGTTGTATGTGAAGGTGTACATATACCTTAAATCCCGGTAACTACTTTCACTTTTCCTTTGCTGTAATAGGCTACGTTTGAATTACAATATTCTTACCTTCTTCCATTTTCGTAAAAGATATATTGTAGTAACACATTTGAATTAACAAATTCTTATCTTCTTCCATTCTCGTAAAGGAATTTTTGTAGTCAGTAATACAAATTCTTAACTCCATAGCTAGACACAAGAGCCTAAACCAAACCGTAATTATGTCTTATAATTTTGTAAGAGTCGAACTCAGAAAATAATTCCCTTACAAAGTTGGCTTATTACTATGGGCAAAAATCATTAGGCTATGTATGTAAATTTTGACATATTTAACTCCTTCATACGCATACTAATTACTTATCTCTGTACAAGCCTCGAACCCAGGAAATAATGCACTCACAGAGTTCAAACTATGGCTTGTTACTACACGGGCAAGAGTCATTGCTCAAATCAATTTTTGTATCTTTTCAGTCACTCTTTCATAGATAGATCCAAGAGCTAGCTATACACCAACGTAATCGGGTAATTATTATGTAGCCGAGGTTATGTTTTCTTTCACTTACAGTAGCCTCTTTAGAGACATTCTACGAGGCCTGTCTAAAAAGCCAGAAAAAATATTTCAAATACCTGACGGGGTTGGGATCCTAATCCCCTTCAAAGTAGGCCCCTTGTGCTTGCACACACTTAGCCCACCGATCCTTCCACTGCTGGAAATACCTCTGGAAGACTTCTTTTGGAATGGTGTTCAGCTCCGTCGTCGCATTCCGCATTATCTCTTCTCTACTCTCAAAACGGAATCCTTTCAGTGGTGTCTTCAATTTTGGAAACAACCAGAAGTCGCAAGGAGCCAGGTCTGGAGAGTAGGGAGGTTGGCGAACGGTTGTAATTCCATGTTTGGCCAAGAAAGTGTGGATCAATTGGGATGAATGTGCGGGGGCGTTGTCGTGATGCAAGTGCCAGTTGTTCGCCGTCCACATGTCTGATCTTTTGCGCCGAAATGCATCACGGAGTCGCTGGAGAACATCGTGATAGTACTCCTTTGTCACCGTTTGTCCTTCTGGTGCGTATTCGTGTTGCACAATTCCATGGACATCAAAGAAAACAGTCAGCATCACCTTGATTTTGCTTTGCACCTGCCGCGCTTTCTTCGGCCTTGGAGACTCGGGATGCTTCCATTGCGACGACTGTCTTTTTGTTTCTGGGTCATACCCGTACACCCATGACTCATCTCCAGTTATCACGGTGTTCAGAAACCCAGGATCAGTGTTGGCGGTGTCCAGAAGGTCCTGTGCAACGTCACGACGGAGTCTTTTTGTTCCGGGGACAACAACTTGGGCACGAATTTCGCAGCCACTCGGTTCATGTTCAAATCATCACGCAAAATTGCATGTGCAGAATCTTTACTCACTCCAACAACCTCTTCGGCAATCTCCCGCACAGTCAAACGACGATCTGCCATCACCAAATTTCGCACCCTCTCAACAACAGCTGCACTCCGAGCAGTTTGGGGTCTGCCACAACGCTGCTCACTCTCCGCTGATGTGCGGCCATCTTTGAATCGGTTGAACCACTACTTAATTTGTGTTACACCCATCGCATCTTCCCCAAACACCTGCTGAATCTTACGAATTGTTTGACTTTGAGAATCACCAAGCTTTTGACAAAATTTGATGCAGTATCTTTGCTCAATTCGTTCAGTCATCTTGCGAGAAAACTAAATCCGATAAACACTTAGAACAGCACCTTACTTGGCGACCACCAGCCAGTGACTGGCACAAGCGAATGCGGTGAAAAAATTCAAGCATGCACATTACGGTTCCTCCTTCCACCGTGCACAGTGGCGCCGCCTTAGAATCACTACTTTGCGCGGGAAAATTTATGGTCGGATACATTTTAGACAGGTCTCGTATTCAACCGATACAGTTAGAAATTTTAATTTGTATGTTAATTCCAATTTGGAAACCAAAATCAATATCAATATACAAAATATTACTGTCAATAATAGGAATAATCATGTAGGCCTAAGTATAACATTACTGGTATGAAATAATATCCATCAATAATATAATGTTATTAGCTAGTCAACAAAATTTTATTATATCCATTGTTGACGTCGTAACTTCAACGAAACGAATGTCGTGATCTATGTAGCTAATGGTTCAATATTACGTTACCAACATAAGCATCTACCAGTGACTTTAAAATTAGCGTCAATTAGTCAATATTTTAATTATGTTTACATACGGAAGTAATTATTATTATGTCTTTCAAATTGTTAAAATATGAGTAATAAATCTTTTCAGTTAATGTTAAATTATGCCAGCCCTGTTGTAGATGGAGAACCATCTGGTGGAGGTTCCAGATAATACACCCGGTTTCGTGACATGCGCAATCAGAATTTGTTCCCACGAAATGGCCTAGTTGTCTTTACTGTATCTTCTTTATACTGTGGACTGGTGTGAACTGGCTGAATGACGTCACTGGATAAATGCCATATTCGCTACCAATAAGAATTCAACTCTCTTGAACTTGTGCACAGAGTCCGTCGATATCCAGAGTATCGCAATCATTTATGCCAGAAATTCCGACATCAGCCATTTTTATTCGAGCGCTCGCTATTTTCCGTATACAGTTGTATAGCCTAATGTAGCCTAAATCAGAATCGAATATTTTTAATTTTAAGGTCACGGACATTGGCCTGAATTGAGTTTTAATTCAAATGTTCCTATTCCAAGCGTGTTGAAATGGAATAACAATGGCGGCCGTCTAGCCGATTACGCTTCTCTGGGTATGCACGGACTCTACTTAGTCACTACTTCAGGATGTAAAGAGTTACAGATAACTCAAACTAGGAAGCTGCCTGGAGAGGGGAGGTAGTACAGTGAACGAAGGGGGCCCAACTATGCTCCGATACCTATGTATAGTCATATTATCTGAAAAGTTGACCTCTTGACAATGTTTTTTTTTTAATCCAATGCCACCAGGTTGTCTTTCGACATTTCTGGTCTTCTCTCCTGGCCGTGGCTTAGTTGTAACCCACTTCTGAGGTTGGGGCACCTGGAAGGCAGAGTTACATTACCCCGATGATGTGATAGGATGATTATGATAATGTGGTGCCAGGAGAGGTCTTACATCTAAATTTAACCTAAATTCCAGACCATGGACGAACACAGGAATAATCCTCTTTAAGGAAAAATTTCTGTGCTCTAACCGGGAATCAAACCTGAGACCTCATGAACTATAGCCAGAAGCTCTGACCACTAGACCATGAGGCTGGTCAATATATTCAAGGTGCATCTTCCCTATAATGCAGAGATGGGCACAATTTTCTGTTACGTCAGGCACTCGATTTGAAATACACTGCTCAAAACAATTAGAGGAACACTATGAATTATTTAAATATTTTTTCATTGGATAGACATGAAATTAATAAAGTATATTATTTATGGTTTCTCATGGTCACATTTATCTCCATATCAATAAAAACAAATGAATAAAGTCAACAAACAACTTTTTAAAACTTTGCACTATATAAGAAATTGAATCTTGTCCTTACTTATCAAACTTAAACACCCGTTATAAAGGCCTAGTGTCGTGTATGGCCTCCACAACATTCAATGACAGCTTGGCACCTTCGTGGCATGCTCCCTATGAGTTTCTGTATTTCCTCTTGGGGGATATTTTCCCATTCCTCCTTTAAAACATCTCCAAGTTCCTGCAAGGTTTGTGGAGCTTAATGTCAGTTCCTGACTTTCCTATCCAGAAGTACCCACAAGTGTTCAATAGGGTTCAGATCTGAGCTGATCGCTGGCCACTCCATTACCTCAATTTCATTCTCCCTTAGCAAATCCCTGGTGACAGCCCCAGAATGTACCCTGCCATTATCCTGAACAAACAGAAATCCAGGGCCTACTCCAATGTCAGCAGGTACTAGATGCTCTTCTAGAATGTCCTCGATATACCGGACAGCATATAGTCGCTGGGGAACAATTACGAGGTCCGTACAATTGTTGTACATAATTTCGCCCACATCATTACAGAACCTCCACCGAATCTATCAATTTCCTGTACAGGTTATACAGAAAATCTTTCCTCTGGCCATCCTAACAACCTTAAACTACCATCACAACGTGTAAGACGATACCTGGATTAGTCCGAGAAGAGCACAGACTGCCACTGGTTCAGGTTTCAATCCGCATGGTTTTCAGCAAACGTAGTCTTGCTGCCTTATGCTCATTGGTCAAATGCTGTTTTTAACAGGCTTTTTTGGACGAATATTCTCATTCCTTAATCTTTTCCTTACCGTTTGGTCTGAAACCCGGATTCCGGAAGCCACAAAGAGGTCATTTTGTAGGTCTCTTGCAATTTTTTTACGCTGTCGAAAAGCAGATAGGACAATGTATCTGTCGTCCTGGGGGCTAGTTTTACATTTACGGCCCTGGCCGTCTTCTACAATACTGACCTGTCTCTCTGTGTTTGTTCCATAACCTGGACACCACGGAAGGAGAAACCTCAAGCTCTCTAGCCACTTGTCTCAGTGACTGACCTTGTCTTAAAAGAAGTAGAGCATGATACACTTCAAACTCATTTAAATGCCTCATTTTGTCAGAGACTTTAATAAACAAGGCAATAATCAGCATTCGTCACTATAGCAAAGTCAGAAAGCTTACCAATTAGAAGCTGTCAGTGCCTTCTGTAATCAAAGATTTCTTCATGTTTGTTATTTCAGGTAATTACTCTGTATTTAGGCCATGGAGCTTTAAAATTTGTATCCAGAGATTAAATTAATGTTCCAATTTATATATTGTCCAGTTTTCATGATCACAGTTTCAAAAAACAATAACTTATTATTACAAGTGTTCCTCTAATTATTTTGAGCAGTGTAGTTTGTTTACTAGGAGAGCAGGCTGCAAAGTAGGATGGGAAATATAAACTACTGTGACCTGCATCACCCTATCGTAATCACTAAGGCGGTCAGTGGCGAATTATTAGGAAAGAGCTTGGTTAACGTGAGACTCTCGAAAACTTTTATTCAGTTTGGGCAAATTAATTCGGCAGCTTTAATCATAAACCTCTTTATTGTTTCTCCATCACTGAATTGATTTAAATCATAGGCGAGAAATTGCGTAACTAACCGATAATATTCCATCATGTTGTCTACGTTTATTTTCTTGAATATTCTGGCGTTTCTCAAGATTACTTAATAGATTTGCACGTTCTCGACGTAAAATAATTTCAGAAAATCATATTTCGTTTTCTACGCATACTTGACATTTCTTTTTTTTTTATAAATTTCCTTGGAAAATAATATATACAAACAACATTTAATTTCTTGTCCCTTTTAATGCTGCGTGTTTAAGGAATAATGTTTTATAACATTTATTAGTGAGTATTAGGCAGACGTGGGAAGTTGCGCGTAAAATTAATTTCTACACGATGCGTGAAATATCCGTAAAATGTGTAATTTGCTTTAAATGTAAAAAAAAAGTAATAAAATCACAACTTCCTCTAACAAATTAAATAAACAAAGTGTTAAATAATTAAATCGAGTTCCCAGGCTATCAACATCCGTTACTTATGCTAATTCATACGTGTTCTTCATATCAAGTGTTACAATATTTTCTATCATATGAAACAATTCGCCGACACTGCACAATGTTTCCACGTTTTGCTTAGCTAATCGCCACGCTGATACATATACCAGAGTTTACTTGTATTAGCCATCAAAGCTGCCGACAATTTTTTTAATTGGTTATTTTACGAAGCTTTTTTAACTGCTATGGTTATATAGTGTCCAAATGAGATGAAGGTGATAATGTCAGTGAAATGAATCCAGGGTCCAATGCCGAAAGTTACCCACCATTTGCTCTTAATGGGTTGAGGGAAAATCCCGGAAAAACCTCAACTAGGTAACTTGTTCCAACCACTGTCATCGGAGGGCCAATATTAAACGAAAAAAAAAAAACAAAATATATTGTTTTTTTTTAGAACTCTCTGTGCAGACTTTCCCAGAGACGACACCTTTGACTTTTACTACACACTTCTAGATTTTTCGTGATCATACTGTAATCTGATAGTCTAGTTATGCAGGGTGTTTGGAAAAAAGGGTATAATATTTTGAGAGGAGGTATAATTCATACAAACAAGATAAAAGATATAATAAATATGCGTCCAAAAATTAATATCTCTTTGAAGAAACAAGGTAAGTAGGTAAGCCTAGTGTAAGCCTATCTTTTCATTTGAGCTCTTTGCTCGTTTCTCTTTGGTTATGTCACATCTATTTACTCTTTAGTGTACTGTATTGCAATAGGAAACAAGCAAAATGCTGACATTAGAAGATAATTATGGTGTTGTTAAAATACTAATTTCAGAGTCCTTGTTCTTCAAATAAATTAATGTTAGATGTTGTTACAGTACGAATTTCACAGTCCTTGTTCCTTCAAAAATATTTATTTTAGTAGTACTCTTGTTTATTAGACTTTTTTCTTGTTTTTATGAATAGCTTACTACCACATTTCAAAATATTATATCTTTTTCTTAACATCTCGTATGTACGTTACATTTCACCACTCAAATTATTTTCCTTTCTGTGATTAATGAAATTATTTAAAATAAATGCTTGCCAATTATATTGTGATAGCATTTTATTAAAATGAAAATAATTTATTATATGCCGCATATAAAATCGTGTAAAAATTAGTTTTTCAATGCAATGTAAATTACGTTTAACAAATAAGTAAAATATATACCATGTAATTTACGCGGTCAAACCTGATACTACGATTTTCGAGCTTAACAGACAATGTATGTTTCTCCCCCTCTAAACAGCAAAAGAACTTTTCCCATTCCACATGAGTCATTTTCAGTTCGTACACACTACTTTGATAAGCCACGATTCCGTCACTGTTAACTGAACATATGGTAATCTGCCCACACCAACGAGCTACGAGTAGAAGAGAAAGGGGAGTAAGACGCTTATGTCATACAGAGCTATAAGCATTGTCAAAGCTAGTGAGACACCAATTCTCAAGTGAGGCACCTCTGCCCATCTATGTAGTATAACATATCGAGCAGTATTTTAATACATAATAATTCGTTTAATATTATTGGTGCTAAAGATGTATTTTCTAATTGCAAAGGTATATTCATTAGTATAATATATGATTGATCTAAATGTTCCACCATTCTTCTATTTATATGTGCCCAAAGTGTAGATTATAGTGTTGTCATTAAATTTTAATTTTTCACTGTAAATGGAGGAAAACAGATCACTTATTTATCTGCACAATATGAACAAACAATTAAAGGAAGAGACAATTGAGTTTCTATTTAGTCATTCCAAAGGAATCTCCTTTACTCCCTATAAATCTCCATCTGAATCACTGCTTACTTCTCTTTCTCCTTCTCCTTCTTCTTCTTATTCTCCAGACTCCTCACCTAAATGAATAATGCAATTGTCCACAGCTTCTTCTATTAGGAGAATCTGTTTCACATATTCCTCTTCATATTTCATGGATTTTTCACACTTCTTCTTCCAAGATTCTTCCGTGATTTCATTAAATTTTTTTCTTGTCAGTGCTATGTCGTCATCCATTTTGAATGTAGTGTTGTTTGCAGCAATCCTAGTTAACGTCATCTTAGAAACGCCTATTCCTGCTGTCACTCTTTCCCGCACCTTCATTACATCCATGAGAAATATCCCGCCTTCCCTTTCTTTTTTCACGAATTCCATCACATTATATATCATCTCACGAGTTTGACTATGAAGAACTTTGCCCAATAATGTACTACTCATCATAATAAAAGCAATACTTCTATCACAAACGACAGCAACACATAGACATGTTCTTACACAGAATACAGCCTTCGCAACTTTTATTACAACTGAGCTGTACCGTTCTAGTCCATAACACACAGCAGTAGGCAGACATGGTAGAGGAGATGTGCTCTATGCGCCTGCACGAACGAGGCAGCTTGCTAGTTCGAGGCATCTGTACTGTACCTTTCCGGCAACCGAATTGGAAGTAATGAAGATAAACTGCCAGCTCCTTCAGCTTCCGCTGCTGCTTCTGCCTAATGAGCTCCTCCCACTCGGCGTGACGGCTGTTGGATTCCGCCAAGTGGTCGCTGCTCGAAATCTTGGTGGCAGTGTCCACCACCGTCGGCTTTGTCAGCTTGTCAGTTGTTTCATGTCCAGCTAAAAGGCAGTTTACGTACTATTACACAACTGTTTAAAATAATTTAAAGAGAAGGGCCTTCTTAAGTAAGTAACTGTCATGTGATTTTCCTGTGATGTAACCACTCGGACGGACATAAGCATGATAACATGTGCGTCGCCAAACTATTAAAAATAAGCTAATCATAAAAGTAAAGTTTGAAAAGAAATCAAAAGATGAAGCACGCAGTAAGGGTTACTTCTAATATAGGCATAGTCATAGACTTAAAATTTACTCTTCTTACGCCTCAAACAACAACAAAAACAAAACCGCCAAAATAATTTAAAAGAAGATATTACCCTTCTTCTTTCCCCCAGTCTCCGATTCCCCTCTGTTTTCCTCTTCTGCTGCAGAGCTGGCAGATGATGATGACGTATAATCAACATCGTGGACAATCATTAATTCTGCGAAAAGCAAAATGAACTTGATTGTTAAGCATGTGTCATTGCATTCACTGGCTTTCATTCAATATCGTATTACCCTTTAAACCCCAAATGCATAAAAAATTATGTAAAACTTAATTTCTATAGTTTATCGCAATAATGGAGTGTGTATGGACACAAACGTGCATTTTGTAAACATCCCTCGTAAAGTTACACTTTTTTAACGTGTAGCTTGGGATAGAGTGGTTGTGATGGTGAAAAAACACAAAGTATGATAAAACACGTATAAACTTCTTACAATGCTTTAAATCCTAGACGAAGAAGGTCAACAGAAAACAGGAATGTGTTGGCTGTGTTTTGTAACCAGATAAAATAAGGTAAACAGAGAAATGAAGTGCACATATTGGATCTTGGTGCAAAATGCCTGACATATCATTCTCATTTTTTTACAATAGTAGTAAACTCTAGTTAAATTGAATTTTGCTTGTTTTTGCAAATGTCTTGTTTTATTTTGCACATTTGGAGACTTTGTATATAAACCGTGGCCTTACTTATGAGTGTATGTTTGGGAAGTCGCTCCAAGCGAAGTAGCAATTTAAAGGATCACAACTCGACTCCTTTTAAACCCTAGTTAATCCTTCACATCACTTCTCATCTCCCGCTATAGGTCTTTCACCTATTCATTGAAGTATCATACCTGGTTGAACAAGCTTTCTGTGGGTATGATACTGATCCATGTCAATGTGGAAAAAATTGGAAAAATACAAATTATATACGTGTTCCAAAATTCGCTCATACACACTACATCGTGTTAATCCTGGATGATAATTGACACGAAAATATTAGTGACAAAATGTCGTCCGAACAGTACTTAATTGCGAAATGTGGCAACACTGTATTTTCCAAATAAATATTACTTCTATTATCATACCTTAAGCTAACCGTACTCTGCTTTAAAACTATATAATCATGTTTCAAACCATCTCCCTCAGGTTTTTGTTCATTTGTTTCGTTTTAATTATATTTCTATAATGTACGAATTATCCCTGCATTGCATTACATTCCTTCGAAATTTCGTATTTGAATATAATTGGACAGCACATCAGTTATTCATAGATTTCAAAAAGCCATATGTCTCGGTTAAGAGAGAAGTTTTATGTAATACTCCTATTGAATTTGGTATTTCCAATAAACTAGTTACGGGACGCACAACACCTTTACTTTTTAACTTTGCTCTAGAATATTTCATTAGCAAAGTCCTGGAAAGCTGAGAGGGTTTGGAAGTGAACAGGTTATATAATAAGGTTCTTGTTTAAGAGAATATGTTAGGAGAAAATCCATAAACAAGTAGGGAAAACACGGAAATTTTACTTGAAGCAAGTAAAAAGATAGATTTGGAACTATATCCTGAAAATACAAAGTATATGACTATATCTCTTGACCAGAACAATGAACGAAATGGAAATATAAAAATTGAAAATGTATCCATTGAAAAGGTACGGCCAAACACCTTGAGTAATATTAACATAGAGTGACTATAGGGGGAAGATGCTTATTTCTTTGTAGTTTCACATTCTTCCAAGAGAGAATGCCACCTGCATGTCTTCATGATCACTGAGACAGTTGAATGTCTGTAGAGTGGAAGCTAACTCATTTTGCCAGGTGTTCTTATTGTGAGAAGAAGAAAAGCAAGAAAACAGCTCATTTTTCTGCTATAAAATAATTGCAAAGGTATGTTGAAATTTTAATACATCCTTGAATTCGTAATAACTGTCATACCTTTGTAATGGATATTTTAGTAAATGTTCTAAAGTTTGTATTGTTAACAACCAACGACCTTGTTCTGCCATTTTAGTTTGCGTCACAGCACTAGGCATCTTACCCCGATATTTGGGGAAGATGATCTTTTTTTTTTCGATGTAAGATGGCACCTTGTTGCAAGAGTTTTATTTTTTGTTTTATTGCAGGGAATGTGTAAATATTGCGTAAGAGCCTCTGATAGAAGTCAGTGGATTGAGGACAGTCTTCAACTTTCAATGGAACATGTTATAACAGAACTGTTTTAGACCATCGCAAGCAGACGATATTTCTTACCGTACCCTTAAACGCCTCCTAAAAAAGAATGATGACAAAAAAAATGTAATGGATTGAATTCATTGTGTGCAAGAAGTGATTTCACGAGTCTTGCACACGACAATAAAATATGTGCAATGATTGTGTTCCTAAGCAGTGATAGATGAGTGAGAAAGTGTCCATGAGCTTTAGATTAAATCAATTTTGTTATACACATATATCAAACCAAGTTCAGGTAAAATGCGTATATCAGTAAATGTGTTAATTGCATTTGCCATCTTACCCGACTATCGGGGAAAAATGCCTACAGTGTAGGTAAGAAGAAAACCTGTATCTATAAACAAGGTAATTAATGTTTTCTCTTTTGTACCGAAAATATAGTTTCAAAATACCTTCCAGACTTTGATATTTCAATATGAAATTCAAAATTAAATGAACAGTATCTTAAATTTTCAATCAAAGAAAAAGTCAGGCATCTTCCCCCGATCCACTCTATGTAAATGATACTCGAGAGGAAATTTAGCGCAGAATAAATATAGGAAATTCCGATTATTTTTCGATTGAGAACTTTTTGTTATCCATTCTCCTTTCAAAAAAAACTTAAAGTTACAATTTATAAAACAGTTATATCACCGGTTGTTCATGATATCGTGGTATTTCCATGGAGAAGTTACCTGCAATATTAGCATTGAATTTGTTGCAATGTACTGTATATGATACAAGAAATCCGATTCCAATAACAAACAGAACAAAACTGAAAAGTTGTACAGTAAGAACTTCTATTCAGTTCATAATAGTATATTTAATTACAACACATTGAAACAATTACCATGGAGTTCGTGCGAAAATTTTGGGACACTGTGTTAGAATGTGACCTTTTGAAATTATACTAATGGTAAAGGTAGAGATAAAAGTGTCACTTTAACATTTAATGAAGGCGCATGGAGACCAAGGAGGTAGAACTCTATATCCAAGTTACCTCCCTAACCTAGTGAAGAGAAAGTAATTTGGGGATTATAATTATTACTTACTTACTTACTGACTTTTAAGGAACCCAGAGGTTCATTGCCATCCTCACATAAGCCCGCCATAAGTCCCTATCCTGAGCAAGATCAATTCAGTTTCTATCATCATATCCCACCTCCCTCAAATCCATTTTAATATTATCCTCCCATCTACGTCTCGGCCTCCCTAAAGGTCTTTTTCCCTCTGGCCTCCCAACTAGCAATCTATATGCATTTCTGGATTCGCCCATTACGTGCTACATGCCCTGCCCATCTCAAACGTCTGGATTTAATGTTCCTAATTATGTCAGGTGAAGAATACAATGCGTGCAGTTCTGTGTTGTGTAACTTTCTCCATTCTCCTGTAACTTCATCCCTCTTAGCCCCAAATATTTTCCTAAGCACCTTATTCTCAAAAACCCTTAACCTATGTTAATAATAATAATAATAATAATAATAATAATAATAATAATAATAATAAAAAAATATTATTTCGTGATAAAAATATTTCACTTGATGTTATTCTACGTTAAATTATCTACATATTTCTGAATGAAGTGAGCTCTTTTTTCTTTCTACGTTGCAAAGTAGTATCATCATCATCATCATCATCATCACCTACACACATGTTTCATTTAAAATAGCCTCGAATGTGTGGACAGCAACATGTTACACATTGATGATGATAAATTGATAATGACGACGATGTTGATGATGATGATGATGATGATGATGATAATAATAATAATAATAATAATAATAATAATAATAATAATAATAATAATTTATTTCCATGTTGAATCTTTTGTACACTACTTTTAACACTTGAATATAAATAATTGATTACATGGCGATCTTACTCGTGTTAATTATGTAAGCATGTGCGGCTTACAGCTGTTTCGGTGTTACTTGACACCATCCTCAGAGCCTTCTGTGTCTCGGCGTAATCTCAACTTCGCTGCCTGTTGTGTGGGTGCATTCATGTGATGAAGAGTTGAATCAAATAGTGTGTGTGTTCTGAAGTTGATCTGTGTGTTGAGTGTGTTTTAATGTGTCTGTATATTTCATATTGTTCTAGTGTGTTGAATTTTTGGTTTTTGGGTTGTATGTGTAGGACTTCCATGTCTGTATTTATGTTATTGTATATGTGGTTGGCATTAGTTATATGTTCGGCATATGTAGATGTATTGTGTCCTCTGGTTATTGCTTTAATGTGTTCTTTGCATCGAGTTTGGAATGATCTGCCTGTCTGTCCAATGTAGAAACTGTCGCAACTATTGCATGTGAGTTTGTATACGCCTGTGTGGTTGTATTTATTTGTTTGTGTTGTTTGTGTGTTGAGATGTCTTTGTAGTGTGTTTTCTGTTCTGTATGCTATGTTGTATTTCTGTTTTCTGAATGAGGATGCGATATTGTGTGTGTTTTTGTTTTCGTATGTTAGTGTGATGTATTTCTTGTATTTGTGTTGTGTTTTATGTGTTTTTTGAGTTTTTGTTTTGTCTTCCTTATGATGTTGTCTATTATGTTTGGGTTATAACCATTTTCTTGTGCTATGTATTTGATTGTATTCACTTGTTCATTGTAGTGTTGTTGGTTCATGGGTATATTGAGTAATCTGTGTACCATTGTCCTGAATGCAGCATGTTTGTGTTGTGTGGGGTAATTAGATGTGTTGTGTATATGTGTGGTGGTGGTGGTTGGTTTCCTGCATATTTTGAAGGTGTGTTTGTTGTCAACTTTTGTTATGGTGATGTCTAGGAAATTTATGGAGTGTTTTCAAGTTCCAGTGTGCATTGGAGTTTTAGGTGTATTTTGTTTATGTATTGGTGTAGTTTGTGTATTTGTCGTTTGTTTCCTTTGTATGAGTATGTCGTCTACGTATCTGTGCCAGTATATTATGTTGTCTGCATATTTGTTGTGGTCATTGTTGAGTATGTATGTTTGTTCTATGTTGTGTAAAAATACCTCTGCTAGTATACTAGATATGGGTGATCCCATTGGCAATCCTTCTGTTTGGGTGTAGTATTTGTTGTTGTGTGTGAAATAGTTTTGCTTTGTTATGATGTCTGTGATTTGGATGATTTCTTCGATGTGTTCTTGTGGTGTGTTGTTGTCTATGAGCATTTGTTTCTGTAATGTGTCTTGTATTGGTATGTTAGTGTATAAGTTAGTTATATCGAAAGATGCTAGTGTTGCACTGTGTGGAATGTGATGTTGTTTTGTTTTGTTGACTAGGTCTATAGTGTTTTTATTGTTGTCTGTTTTCTGAATTTTATGTTGTTTCTGATGATTTTGTCCATGTGTGTGGCTAATTTGTGTGCTGGTGCCTGTTTGTAGTTGATTAGAGGTCTGATTGGTATGTTTTCTTTATGTATCTTGGGTAGTGCATTGAGTTTAGGTGCTGCTGGTTTGATGGGTTTGAGTTGTTTCATATTGTGCAGTATTACGTGTTTGCTTTTGTTGATTGTGTTTTTTATTGTGTTGTGGTATTGTGTGGTGGGATCTTTTTCAAGTTCTATTCTGTGATGTTGTTTTGTTTAAAGTATGTTTCTATTTTGTTGTGTAATTGCCTGTGTCTGCTTTGGTGAAAATTAGGTTATGTTGTTGTTTTTTAAATGTTTCTAAGTTTATCAAGATCACAATTTTTCGAAAACACATTTTTACATTTTTCCCTAACTAATGAACCCCGTTTCCCTGGTACACTGTCCATTCTTTGCACTGCATCATCCAAAATTTTTCACTAACTTCGTCAAAGGCTGCCCTATTTCTTGAAGCTGGCAGATCACTTGTGGCAGGAAACCAAACTCAGCCGCAAATGAAAGTTAAATCATTTTTCACTTCCGAAGAATTGAGAAGTTTCTTGGCTGCTACAACTGAAGATGCTTCATCCTCCAGAGCGTTCACCACCTCAGTTATAGTCAGGAAATTTGAAGCGTAGTAAAGTGCTGCTGAGACCCATGTCCCCCATCTCATTATGATAGGTTTGGGAGGCAGAGGTACAGTATATTTGATGCAATGGATTTAAATGTCAGAATTCTTCATGGGGCTTTCAGAAAGATCTTCTTAATACTGGAAATCAAATTATGACATCCTGAAACAAGCATCATATCTCTTCTGACACTCTGTGAAAGCCGTGTGCTATGCAGGTCACGTGAAGCATGTTTGGAAATAGCACTTTTAAAGTTATTCCAGCCTTTTTCATGTATGGTGCAGTGTCAATGATGAAAAGTAATACGTTGTTGTATTGAATTTCTTCAGGCCACAGTAACTGTAATGAATTGGTGAATAACTGCCCGATAGTTGAATTGTTAACTTTCTCCAGACACTCTGTTGTAAGCAGGAATGGTTTCATTGATTTATCTTCTGAAGGATCTAATGGCCCAACAATGACATTGGCAATGAAAAGACCCACAGGATCAGGTGACTCGTCAATAGAAATCCAGATCTTCTTATTTTAAATTTTATCTTTAATGATTTTCATTGTGTCATCGTAACATTCGCTTAAAGTAACATTTTTGCAAACTTAACTCGCTAGGCACAGATTCGTTCATATACTTTTCCAAAAATTGTCTTAATGTAAGATTCTGTAATTTCTATACAGGAATTTCGGCAGCAAGAAAAGCTTTACATAAGTCGAATGCAAATTGAGATTTTCGACTCAATGTTGCAATTACTGTTGGAAGCAAAGAAATCTTCTTCCCAGTAGCCTTGGAAAGTGCATTTTTGTGTTTGGTTGTGCTGATATGTTGCGATATGAAATATTTCTTTTCCTAGTTCACTGACTGCTCACATATTTTGCATGTAAGTACTTTACCGTCAGTACAAAATACTTCGGATCCAAAAGTATTAACGTAACTTTGCAATTTACTGCTTAAAGGAACACTGAATTTCGGCATCTTGCTGCTAGCTACAACAACGTCGCAATGAAAACTGAAAGAAAAATAACCGTTAAAAATAACATTAGACATATACATCTTGATTACACAACTTTTAACACTGTATCACTTCGGAATATGTATGATAAGAACTTTCTTGTGTTAAGTTTTAACGTACCTTGTTAACATGTTTCGACCTATTTTGGGTCATCTTCGGAACTGGTCGTTGTTGGTCTTGGCGCCTCTTGTTTCCTGTGAGGGTGCATTCGTAGTGTAGAGTCAAAGAGTGTATGTACTTTGAAATTGAGTTGTGTGTTGAGAATATCGTTGGGGTGTGTTTTCGTGTGTCTGTATATTTCATATTGTTCTAGTGAGTTGAGTTTCTGGCTTTTTGGTTGGATGTGCAGTATTTCCATGTCTGTGTTGATGTCTCTGTAGGTGTGATTGGCATTTGTGATGTGTTCTGCATATGTGGAGGTGTTTTGTAATTTTGTTATGGCTGTGATGTGTTCTTTGTAACGTGTTTGAAATGATCTGCCACACTCATTGTTGCCTTGTCAAATAAACACAAGTGATAATTAAAAAGCTTACTGTTATATATTTTTGCATGGCAGCACTCATTGTTGCAAGAAGAATATGAACTGACTGAAAGAACAATAATATACATTCGGTGAAGTCGCTTTCATTGTAGCAGTTATAGAAATAAATTAAAATATACTTGTAGGCAATTTTTAATAATAAATTAATAAATAATAGATAAATAATCAAATAAAGGCAAAAAAAAGCATTTATTTTGTAAATTAGGCATTTATATTAAAAAAGTCAGAAAAGGGAAACATAAAACTGTGACGTTTCATTCACAAAGGTATAATTCGCACAGATTTACTTTCAAAATGAAGATAGATTTAACACATTTAAAAAGGCATTCTGCCAAAGTTCTGGTCTCTGGTCATCAGGCTATAGTTTCCTTCTTTCTTAATAACCTACTACCTGTTTAAAGATTTTAGGTACAGTATGTCTGAGCTATCGAAACCGTTAAAAAGACACGTGTAAGTGCAATAAAAAATGCTGAATTATACTTAGGAGTGGATTTTACAGGTAGTGTTTCTAAATTAATTAGACTTTCTAAAAATAAAATTTTACTACATAACATCATCCGCACGAAAGAGGATTTTACACTCCACCTACATTTAAATTTGAGCGAAACAAATCCAAAATTTTAGATAGAGTAATTTTTACAATTTAGCTGCACAGCCAATCACAAGAAACAAATTTCATGTCTCAAAGCAATAGCGCCATTCAGTTAATATTTGTTTTGTTTCGTTTTATGGTCAAGTTAACTCCAGAAGTCAAATTTTTTTGAGTTTACAGTATGAAAAACAGTTCATTTCTGAGGAAATAGGAAGGGAGTACATCACACGGTATAACCTATAAGGCCTTCCCTAAAAAATCTTGCCCCTTGAAATGATAGTACAAACTCCACTTCCATAATGGTCTTGTGGAAGTATTATATATAATTACATAGAAGTAATAACACTCCATTTTGCATATTTTTAGTAATTAAATAATTAATGAAATCAGAATTTGCCAATTAATTTATAAGGCTGTACACTGATATACGAACAGACAAGTCAAAAGACACGTTTCGTTTATCAAATACCTGTATTGAAAACATGTCTTTCCATAAAAATTTCGAAATAGATTTTTTGCAACATTATACTTGTTCCATAGTTGTATAATTCTTCTGCTTGGTAACTATGGCTTTTTATTTCTCAGGCCAAATAAGTCAGCCAGTGTTTCTACAACATTTTCTGTTGCAAGTTTACCTAACAAGTCAGAATTCCAAGTAAGACAACAGTTTCGAAGACCATCAGCTGAACCGAAGAAATTGAGGGCTCCTAGTAAGTGTTGTTAATTAAATTTGTGATTGTTACCAGGCTTTTCTATAGAGACAGACAACCTATGCCGTTCTGCGCAGTGGAATTGGACAACAATGAACAGGGTAAGAAGATTTTTTATATAAAACAAATTCAACATGCTCTCAACAGAGTAGAATATTGCTCAAAATCCCCGAAACATTCCTCAGTGTACAAGATGTCAGCGATATGGTCACACTAAAAACTTTTGCCATCTCACACCACACTGTGTGAAGTGTCCTCAAAATCATCACTTTTCTGAATCACTAAACCTAGAGGAGACGAACCAACATGTGTAAACTGTGGAGAAGCAGACTCAGAAAATTTTAAGAGTTGTAATTATTATCTTGGCTTAAAGAAAAAGTCTGATTAAAATCCTTCACAGCCTAACCTTTCCTAATCTTACAGCAAATTCTCCTTCTGCCTTGTAATCTATACACACTCTGTATCCATTAAAACCATTGTCACCAATACTTCAATTCAAGATACCTCTCCTGCTACAGATATTATTGAAAACTTTCAATTAGTGATAACTTCCTGAAACCATACCTACCAGTGATTAAAACTTCCCTCCTCCAACTTGTCACAGGCCTTTTCAATAATGAACATTACAGCCAAGAAAACGTTCTCTGAACTGATTATTTTAAACTGGAACGCAAATGGAATCAAAGCTAAGCGAGGAGCCTTCTTAAAATTTCTCTCTCGGCACAAAATAGCTGTAACATGTGTTACTGAGACTCATCTTATTCACCCAGAGAAGTTTACAGGCCCTGGTTCCAATATTTATAGAACTGATCATTATATAGAATATTTATATTTATAGAAGCCTCTGGTAGTGTGGCAATTATAACTAGGAAAGATATATAGCATCACTCAATTCTTCTACAAGAACTGAACTGTTTTGAAGCCTATGCTATTAAGATATCTTCAAATAATCTTTCACAATTTACTATAATTATTATTTCAGCATATAAACCACCAAAAGTACGCTTGAATTCTCAATATGTCGTTAATCTTTTTTCTGATATTACACCAACAATACTTTTAGGAGAATTATATCTTAAACATTAAATCTGAGGATGTCGTGTAACCACACCTAACAGAAGATGTCTACTAACTATTACAAAGGGAAACTCTATTAATACTAATGCACCTCTTGAACGCACATACTGTCCTGATAACATATTACCCGATATATTAAACATAGCTGTGCACAAACATATTCACAACAGCTCAAACATGTGCATATTACATGAACTGGACTCTGATTGATGTCATGTTCTGATTTCATTTGACAATAATCCTATGCTTCTCCCTCCTTTCAATTGACTTACCAAAGGTACTATAAACTGGAATTATTTTACACTAAAACTACTTAGATGATGTTTTGCAGCCCACCAATAACTTGAAAACAATCACCGATGCAGCAGTTCTAAGATTGCCATCTTGAAGAAGTCAAGTTGGGACACTTAAAGCGGGCGGTATTCCATTTTAAAAATTAAACTTTAAATATTTTAAATTAAAAATAAACTATAAAGATTATATTAAACATTTGTAAAGGTATTGAAATGAATTATGTTAGTCAATAAGTAGACCTAACAATGTTATTTATAACAATAACAGAAAATACCGTAATAACAAAATAAGTTATTGAGCTCTCTGTGCATACAAAATTTTAAATAGCATCATTATAATATTGTGTGATATATAAAAAGGGCTCATCATTAAGCTTACTCTAAAATGAAAACTAATTCCAGAATGTGGTATGTGGCAACAATGTCTAATGAGATAACTATGACACTCATGAAAATTTAATTTTTGCGGATATTGTTAGCTGATTCGATTTTTTTTTTTTTTGGACACAGTATAGTTACAGAAATAATTAAATGTATTATTGAACAGTAAAATTATTTCCTGACCTTCCATCCACAGTATTTTCATCATTACTGATGGTCTCGGAAGAAGTAGGTGAAGCAAAATCATCTGAAATCGAGAAAATATAGATCTATTGCTCGGATGTATTTTCTCTCATGACTGTGTTATAAGTAGAGGGTGGATTTATATGCACTAAAACTAGTGAATATATTCATGCATTTATGCAGTAAAAAAAGTTGGAAATATGCTCTAGAAATTTAGCAGTATGCATAATAAAGTGTTCTGTTTTCTTAATGAAATTCACAATTTTCTCTATACTTTTATTATTTTTTATCAAGTAACAAACGTAATGGTAAAGATAGAATTATGTTGTTCTTTCACTGATGTTATCATCATTATTATCATGTCCTTCACGTGTTAGACCCTAGTGGATCTGTTACAGTCTCGTGCCAGCGTTTTCGTGGTCTTCCCAAATTTCTCCTTCCTCTAGGTACATGGGCAAGAATTTGTCAAGGCCATCTAGTGTGATCCATCCTTTCGACATGTTTCTTCCACTGAAATTTATACTGTTGAACAAAATGAACTATAGGACCTATTTTCATTGACATTATTCAGAAATTAAATTATAACTTCTTACATACTTACTTACTTACAATATGCATTTCTGGATTCGCCCATACGTGCTACATGCCCTGCCCATCTCAAACGTCTGGATTTAATGTTCGTAATTATGTCAGGTGAAGAATACAATGCGTGCAGTTCTGCGTTGTGTAACTTTCTCCATTCTCCTGTAGCTTCATCCCGCTTAGCCCCAAATATTTTCCTAAGCACCTTATTCTCAAACACCCTTAACCTATGTTCCTCTCTCAGAGTGAGAGTCCAAGTTTCACAACCATACAGAACAACCGGTAATATAACTGTTTTATAAATTCTAACTTTCAGATTTTTTGACAGCAGACTAGATGATAAAAGCTTCTCAATCGAATAATAACAGGCATTTCCCATATTTATTCTGCGTTTAATTTCCTCCCGAGTGTCATTTATATTTGTTACTGTTGCTCCAAGATATTTGAATTTTTCCACCCCTTCGAAGGATAAATCTCCAATTTTTATATTTCCATTTCGTACAATATTCTGGTCACAAGACATAATCATATACTTTGTCTTTTCGGGATTTACTTCCAAACTGATCGCTTTACTCATAATTGTCATTAATCCAGTATCAAATATCATTCACCCATCATTTCACTATCATTTCATCATCAATATTGTTTTTTTTTTTTTACAATAAACAACTAAGTTAAATATTTCTCTAAATTTTCTGGCAAAATTTTTCCTTTTGTGACTTAAAATGTTTTTGTACGGAGGACAATTTTCCCATCTGTTGTTAATGTAGGATTTCCATCAATCCACTGTTTAATAAATATATGTTACTAGATTTTTCATTCAGCACTGAAATACACCCGTCTCTGTTCACTCACACTTACAAAATGACAATGACAAAGAAACTGCTAGAAATTTAAACTACAGAGAGAGAAACATTTAAGTTGAAAGATGAGTTCCAATTTCTTGTATTGCTACTGCCAATAAACGACCATTGTTGGTTAATAAGCATGCTCTTGGTGCTTTCATTTGCAGCATTAGCTTTGATCATATTACATTACTGACTTGCAAAGATTTATAACTGCAGTTACCTGACCCATGCGCGGCATTGTCACTACGGCACAAAAGGGAAATGTTGGTTTGGGTATAAATATTTTGAATTGCTTTGAAACTTGAACTCGTGTTTTCAGTTTCATTAAATTTTATTCTCATAGTTCTGGAACAATTTTCATATTTCAACTATCTCTGGGTAATTTCATTTCATTCATTTAGTGTTCTTGCCCAAGGGCAGGTCTTTCACTGCAAACCCCACTTTCTCCAATCTTTCCTATTTTCTGCCTTCCTCTTTGTCTCCACATATGATCCGTAGCCTTACATTAGTTTCACATTAAGCCCTCGAATTTGAGTACTGGTAATATAATCAAATTGTTCCTAACAGTATCTAAGACTGAGTAACAAACAAATGACTAAATAGGCCTACTTAATTTTTCCAAAGAAGTCGGACATAGAGACCCAGGGCCTCTAGACAGTTAACATAGTAGGATTTAGTAGAATTTATTTAACGTAATTTGAATTTAGAAAAATAGACATGCAGACTTAGAAATTAAGTAGACAAGTAGGCCTACCAACTGTACTTTTTTACATTTATAACTACAAGATTACATCTGATTGAGGCTCTGGCTGATAATCCTGATCACAAATACGTACTGAGGGCTGATACGTATATATTTATTATTAGGCAGTAGACTTACATTCCACTTGACGATATGAGTCAGAGGAAGAACAAATTGTTTGCATACATCTGAAGTCTGATTAGTGAAATATGTTACTAGTCAGTGATGTATGCAATAGAGAAGTAAAAGAGATGGCCACCCTATCCCATTATCTCCTGGTTTACTTGCTTCATGAGTGATGCCTCATTGGTGTCACTTATGATGTGTTCAAACCTGTCTTTGGACTAAACAAAAACAATTTACTACAAGATTATATTGCCACACGAACGTTTTAGTGTCCAACAAATCCGTGGCGCAACAGCCTGTGAAGGGCCCAGACCTACCAGCTGGCTGCTGGCCTCACGTCCACATGCCAAAACAGAGGTGAACGATCATCCAACCAGAATGAAGGTATCGTTTGGTTAGCACAATGATTCTCCCAGCTGTTATAGCTGGCTTTCACAACCTAATTTCGCTACCTATCGTAGCTCCCCAAGTGCATCACGATGCTGGTTGGGCACCGGTCCCATACACTGGCCGAAATTTCATGAGAAAATTTCTTCCCCCCATGAGGACTCGAGCCAGTGCACATTCCATAACGCGAGTCCTAGGCAGGATGCCTTAGACCACAACGCTACGGCGCGGGACCTAGTGTCCAACAAATAACATTATTATTATTATTATTAGAATTCTTGATTATTATTATTATTATCATTATTATTATTATTATTTTCCCTCGCCGCTGCCCCCTCCAAAGTTGGGGCCCTAGGCAGCTGCTAGTTTGCTTAGGCAGAAGTTTGCTGCTGTTTCTACATCTTTGTATATTTCGTATTTTTCAAGTAAGCCTATACCCATTTAACTATTGACCTTTTGGTGCAATACTGGTATGATATAATATTTCGTGTATACTGTTATATTGAGAAATTTGAATTTTTCTTCTAGTGCTTATGTACCGTTATTTAGTATTTATTATGTTTATACTTGGCTTTTTTTACTGATATGTATTTCTGTTAACAAGAGAATAAATTTCAACAGGAAACTCAGCTCTTATATCACATACAATTAAGTATAACAGGTTTTTATATTGTAAGGTCAAAGTATAGATACCGGTATGTACCTATAAAAATCGGTGAATTTAGTTACATTATTTAAAGTAATTAAACTCTGGCAAAGCCAAAAATTATACAATTTTAATGGCAAATAAATCTTTCTACTTCAAAATATAATTTTCGGTTTACTATCAATACTACAGTATATGTTTAAAAAAATCTATGAATATAATTGTGTTTTTTTTTTTCACTGTATTTAACTTTTATTTTAACTTAATCTTCATCATCATCATCATCTGTGGTCATACAGCCCTTTTAGTTTAGCCTTGACCTCCTTAAGAATTGCCGCCCAATCTTCCCTTTCTAGGGCTCTCCGTCTCCATCTCTTAATTCCTGCTTTAACTAGATCATCCTGAACATCATCCAACCATCGTAGTTTAGGTCTTCCTGCTCTTCTTTTTTAACTTAATCTTAACTATTCCTAACCCATATTTATCTTCCTGATCGGGAGTGGTGCATGTAAATATGTGGCCTAGAAGAGCTAAGAGATTTCTTTTATATATTTGTCTTTAGTGTTGATATGTTTACATTGGTATATATTTCTTAGTTAGAAATAATGTAGAGCACTTTATATATATATATATATATATATATATATATATATATATATATTTCATTTCATTTATTATGTTTACGTTCAAGTTTAGAGAATTTATAGCCCATATTAAATTGATAGAAGTAGTTCATGATAACCCACAATATAAATAATTTCAATATGCATACACGAATTTGGGAAGTAACATCGTGCAGCAACTGTGTTAGAAAGAGACAGAGATCCCTCACCAACATGGCGACGCGCAAACCCAGTGGCACGATATTTTCTTAACATATGGTGTTTACTCCATTTTAGTATAGAGCTCAATGGATACAATGTAGTGAATGCTTACCTTTAGTCTCCACAGATGATTCATATTATCTTAATACTGTCTAAAATTACTAGAAAAACAATTATAATTAAGCATAACATTACATATGACAACTTGTAAAGGCAATTTGTCTATACTTCAATTGCATTTATTCGTTTCATACAATACTCCAATCTGAAGTCTGATTAGTTTAATATGTTACTAGGGCTAAACTAGCGCTCATACACCTTGCATATACGAATTAGTTTGGTTAGTTTAGGCTTTTATTATGCCTTGCTTATAGGATCAAATGCATCTCCACAAACAATAAATTAAATGGTTTTCACTTTCGATACTCTTAGTCATGATATTCTTTTAAAAAAGTTGGAAAACAATGGAACTAGAGGTATTGCCTTGGACCTGTTTCAATCTTATTTATGTGATAGATACCAACATACGAAAGTAAATAATACGAAAAGTGAAAAAGAAACTATCAATATCGGCATTCTTCAGGGAACCGTATTGGGTCCTGTGTTGTTCTGCATTTATATACCATTTGTTATTTTTAGATACTAACATTACTAAAGGTAATATTTATTCCTCTGCAGACGATACCGTTGTCATATTTACTGGATGCTGCTGGGAACACGTTTTTAAAAAGGCTAATATTGAGTTAAATTCGATTAAAAATGGTTACATTTTAATCTGCTAGCACTCAACATAGATAAAACAACTTTCATTCCCTTTGCTTTAAACAAAACAGGCCTCCCTACAGGCCTCAACATTAGCCCATTAAGGATAACTTTGGCCCAACAGAGATTACATATTTCAATTGTTATATCTCACAAAATACTGGCAGGAGCTGCCATCCACACAGTACAGTTGAGGCTATTAAGATATACCACATTTTGTAGAGATATAAAAATTCAAATATATATTCTTTGTTGGGCCAAAGTTATCTTTAATGGGAAAATGTTACCCCCGTTGATGGTATATTTTAAAAATTCATAGTAATAACTGTACAAATATCTATAATAATTGCAATTGCCTAAACTACGCCCATAACCCATGTGAAATATTTAGGTATCTTCAGCAATCAAAACTTAAAATGGAATTTTCATATTAACTAATGTCTTAAATTACGTAAAATTCTGTACAAATTTGTTCAACTGCGTCGCTTTATGCCAGTGATACTAATGAGAACAATATTTTTAGTCCTGGTTCAGTCTGTAATACGGTATGGAATTATTGGATGGGGTGGATTATCACAGAGTACCATTCACCCATTAATATTACTACATAAAAGAATTATTAAAATATATTTAAGGAAAAAACTTGATCATCCAACTCATCTTATATAAAGAATTTAATCTTTTGAATATCAAACAAATTTATATGTACTATTTTGAATTACTATCTACCATAAATATCAGACTAAATTTATATCATCCGACCATGGCCACAACACAAGAAGATACAATATTTCTCTCCCCCTCATTGAACCAAAATGTAAGATTGAAGCAGGTCTAAGGCACAATTCTAACTATGGTCCAGGATTGTATAATGATTTTATAAAGAAGAATCCTAAACTAAAGTTATTATTAAACAATACATTATTCAAAAAACAAGTGCTTAAACTGTTTTTAAAATTATAATCATTATATAAATTCTTATTCTTTATTTTTTGTCACTTTAACAATGTCGTATTCTTAACTTAGTATGTTTATGTACTCGTATATATAATGTTTGTTTGTTTTTTTTTTCTTTTTAATTATATGTGTAATTACAGTTAACAGTTTAATCACAGTTGCGATTTTTTTTTCTCTTCCATCCAGTTTTATTATTGGTCACATCCGACCTCAAGCATCTTCCTTTTTTGGGTGTGACTCAGTTATAATTTTATTTATACAACAATTTGTGTAATTTCAAGGAAAAATTGTTCCGGGGCCGAGTATCGATCCCGGGACCCTTCGCTTAGCACACGAATGCTCTCCCTACTGAACTATCCCAGGAAATATACACGACACCATCACAATTTTTCCTTTATATCCACACAACTCAAATGGGCTGGCAAGACGCCAGAATTCAACTTTGAGTGCACATAAATTCTGTGTGACTTGTGGCTTCCTGTTAACGTACCTCCAGTAACGAATGTATTATGCAAATCTGGCTTTCAGGTAGTAGCTCCCTGTAAAGCAAGTTTGAATAATTTTAAGAAAAAATTGTTCCGGGGCCAGGTCACACAGAGGGGCATGTTTTTCCATCCAATCTTCATACTGAGGACCTTTCTTTGGACCTTTCCATTTCTTACATGTTCTGCAATATGATGACTTCCCTTCACATCGATTACTTTCCCTGACTCCGCCCCAATTACAGACACAATACCATAATGTGACAAATGACCAAGAGTTTTCCATCACCCATCTCCTGAGATGGAGATTTCACGCATTTCAGGTTCTGATATAAGCTTAATTTCATCTTCTACAGCCCTCTTCATTGACTGTTTTGCCACTAACTTAAAAGCGCTTAGAATTCTGTTCACAATTAGAGCATACGTAGTCTGACTGGTGAAGGCATGTCCATGAGGCCACAAAATAACCGAATACTAGTCAAGCCTTGTCCAAGACATCCTTATATTAATTTCAGAAACATTATTGTTTCTATTAGAACTACTATAGAATTGTCGTTTATCAACACAAACACTGCATTCAAAATTAAAAGTACTGGCTAAACCCTGAACTGAAGTTTCTACTAATGTTATTTCACCATGGCATATTTTACAACACACATTATCACTAATTATCACTAATTGCTCTTATAAGAGTAGGAATATGAATAATTCTATAACCCTTAGCTACATTATTTACGGAATGAACTTGTGCACTTGAAATTGACATAACCTCCAAGTCCAATCGAAGTTTTTTAGCAGAAGAACTTATAGGGAATTCAGAATTCTGAATAGTATTTTCTTCTTTCTTCTTTATTGTGAATTGATTTCCTTGGAAATGCCTCTTTTTACGTAGTGCCAAGCTTCCCTTTTTGCCCATTTTACACCACACAATAACACAATTTCAAAGCACGTGGGAACGTATAAAAACAAAAGTAACATAAACACAGTACACCAACATGAACTTCAATTCCATGGTTACTAGAGTATCTCCATGGCGTCACGAACATGGCAAGCAGCCATTTTCAGTGTCTTAATAGCTGAGAATTGATAATGTTAAGAACAAAAAACTACTGACTCTGACAGCTGACGCCACGCCCACCTGATGCACATAAAACTTCTATATCTCCAATATATGACCGAATTTAAGTATAAAAATTCAGGGTTATGTTCAGAAAGGTGTGTTCTTTCATACTTACTTACTGGCTTTTAAGGAACCAGGAGGTTCATTGCCGCCCTCACATAAGCCCGCCATTGGTCCCTATCCTGAGCAAGATTAATCCATTCTCTATCATCATATCCCACCTCCCTCAAATCCATTTTAACCCATTTATGCCCAAGACTTTTTTTTGTTGAATATTTTCATAATAATTTTTGCACCGCCACATGAAACTGAAATGGAAGTTAATTATTGTGCTGCACTGCAGTGGCGTATACTGGTTAAAGGGTTTGGGCTACCGCTGACCTAATTATTACACAAAATATATCTAACAATTACTTTAATTTTAATTACTATGGTAAAACTAATAATACAAAATTATTACATTATGTTATATTATAAACTTTTTCTTTTGTAATTTCCTTGGGCTACCACCGGTAGCCCCGGTAGCCCGCAAAATACGCCCCTGTAGCTGCAGGCTCCTTTGATTCGTCTAGTTTACACAGCAATAAAATAAAAGTTAATTTTGTAATTCATTCCTTTGCTTTTTGCAGAAAAGTAGTTAATGCAGACTGTTGCGAAAACGCAACACTAGGCAGATATGGGTTAATATTATCCTCCTATCTATGTCTCGGCCTCCCTAAAGGTCTTTTTCCCTCCGGCCTCCCAACTAACACTCTATATGCATTTCTGGATTCGCCCATACGTGCTACATGCCCTGCCCATTTCAAACGTCTGGATTTAATGTTCCTAATTATGTCAGGTGAAGAATACAATGCGTGCAGTTCTGTGTTGTGTAACTTTCTCCATTCTCCTGTAACTTCATCCCTCTTAGCCCCAAATATTTTCCTAAGCACCTTATTCTCAAACACCCTTAACCTATGTTCCTCTCTCAAAGTGAGAGTCCAAGTTTCACAACCATAAAGAACAACCGGTAATAAAAATGTTTTATAAATTCTAACTTTGAGATTTTTTGACAGCACAATGGATGATAAAAGCTTCTCATCCGAATAATAACAGGCATTTCCCATATTTATTCTGTGTTTAATTTCCTCCCGAGTATCATTTATATTTGTTACTGTTGCTCCAAGATATTTGAACTTCTCCACCTCTTCAAAAGATAAATTTTCAATTTTTATATTTCCATTTCATACAATATTCTCGTCACGAGACATAATCATATACTTTGTCTTTTCGGGATTTACTTCCAAACCTATCTCTTTACTTGCTTCCAGTAAAATTCCCATGTTTTCCCTAATCGTTTGTGGATTTTCTCCTAACATATTCACGTCATCCGCATATACAAGAAGCTGATGTAACCCATTCAATTCCAAACCCTCTCTTTTATCCTGGATTTTCCTCTAGAGCAAAGTTAAAAAGTAAAGGTGATAGTGCACCTCCTTGCTTTAGCCCATGGTGAATTGGAAAACACATCTGACAGAAACTGACCTATATGAACTCTGCTGTACGTTTCACTGAGACACATTTTAATTAATCGAACTAGTTTCTTGGAAATACCAAATTCAATAAGAATACCATATAAAACTTCTCTCTTAACCGAGTCATATGCCTTTTTGAAATCTATGAATAACTGATGCACTGTACCCTTATACTCCCATTTGTGTACTTTCATATGAGACTAAAAAGAAAAAGTCGAAAATTTTTACACAGGTTGGTGTATGAGCGTATGAGCCTCCTTAAATAATATAGCCTTAAATCAAATACTCTCTAATGATAATACTGGAAAGTTCACGGTAAAAGTGGCGAATGACTCACCAGTGCTATCTAGCGGCAGGGATTGTAGGCAGCAAGGATGATGTGACGATTAGCGCGATGAACTGTGATATGAGTTTTGTTTCTCAACAAACACGTGATGTCGTAAGGATTATTGTCATTATAGTTGCACACAATGTCAGTTAAATGTGGAATTGTTTGTTTTAGAAACTATGCTTAGCAAAAGGTGCTACACCTTTCATCAGATTTCCAGAAGATGGAGATAGGGAGTAGTCATGTGAACACCAGTATAATGTTACTTTTCTATTACAAGATTATTATTATTATTATTATTATTATTATTATTATTATTATTATTACTGCTTCTACTACTACAGTTATTTGCTTTTGTCTTTTAGGTATGCCATGCCCTTATACAGTAGGTAAATAAACGCAAAGGACAAGGCCTGAAGTCCTAGACGTTAGTTAGTGAGGTTTAATAGGGCACATCAGCTACTATCGCTATTTGCGGCCTTATCTAAAATTCTTTAAAAACAAAACACCAGCGAAAAATAGAAACGAAGATTGCAGAAGCCATTAAACAAGTATTTAACGAAAACATCCCTAATTTTGTGATAGTTAATTGAGACGATAAATTTTTACCTCCATTAAAGAAGAGAAAATACTGCCAATAGCTATTACCTATAGAGACAGTGAATAACTGCCATTCCAAAATTATTAAGCTCTTCTAGCAAGGAATGGGCAAATACAATTTTTAATGCAATAAAAGAGTGGAAATTAGAAGATAAAGTCTAAATCCTTTGTTGTGACACAACTGATTCAAATACTGGCCACATTAATAGTGCTTGCTTAATTAAGCAAAATTTGGACAGAGAATTGCTGTTTTTTCCTTACTGCTATCACATTTATGAACTAGTTTTACGTAGTACATTTGAAAGTAAAATACCGTACCTCAGATTGCAAACAGTCCTGATATTCAGGTTTTTTTTTTTTTTTTTTTTTTTTAATTTCAGAGAAAGCTGAAAAAATATAAATGCTAAGAATATTTTTACAATGAAAAAAGATACGTTCAAAGCAACTTCAATGAAAGTGAAATTAAATCTTGGAATTTCTTCAAAACGAATTGTTAAATAGGACATTAAGAGGTGATTAACGTGAACTAATTGAGTTGAGTTTTGGGAAAAGATTTGAGAAGAAACTCAAAATCCGTCTGCCAGGTGCAATGCACCTTGTCCAGTGGATGGTAAGAGCAATCCAGTCATTAAAAATGTTTTTGCTGAGATCGACTGTCCGACAAAGATCACAAAGCATTAAGAGACATTTTTTGTTCATAGGAGAAGTATATCATAAACCTTGGCTTATGTGTCATCTACTGTAAAAGCCCCAAATCAAGGTTTATTCTTTTTAAAATCAGTCAAAAAATACGAAATGCTAGACCCAAATATTTCTAAGGAAGTTTCGAAGACGAAATTCAGGTATCACTTACAGTGTTGATGTCAAAGCAAGCGCATTTTTCTGACCTTGATGTCGTGAGCAGGCATTAAGTGCTAGGTATGGAAGGAGGAAGGATTACTTATATGAATAAGTGGTGTACAAACTTCAAACGGAACGTGAAATTTTACATCGTTATTTTTATGCGACTTCTTTCTGTTTTATATGTTCTATAATGTCTGTAAAACAAAAGTACTAACAACAATTTTTATTTCTTAATATTGCAGTTGTGTTTTAAACGTTAATAACATAATAATGAGTTAAGAAGGAATATTCACATAAATTCCATAGTAGTACAACTATACTGTACTAAGTGAATGAAACACATTATTCTTAAAGAAAGTGATATTCCAAAGAAAGAGATTGAGTATGACATGATAAGTCGGAATTGATACTGATGGTATCTTCAACCTTGTAAAAGTAATCCATAAACGAATCAAAACAATATTATAGTACAAAGCAAAGTTATCTAGGCTATGTTTTAACTGTAACTAATATTGCATAAGAAAACTCTTATCGCTTTATGCTTTTAAGGTGATAATGGTGCGCAACTTCCTATCATCAGAATATTAAATTGTTTTCTTGAAATCTGCTGAAGCTATAGAGCTGACGTTTTTACAACATATGGACACATATCTTTTGTTTATTATGTAACAGTAGTTGCTGTGTTAATTCATTTCCCTACAAACATTTTCCATGCAAATATTTTCAAAATTTTTAATACACAATCTTCAGTATGATAATAAATAAAAGTCAATACTACAGTTTGTTGTATGATCATACAACTGTAATACTGATTCTTACATATTATCATATTGAATCAATGATCACTGTAAGAATTTTGACCATAGCATTTCTCAGTATACTATCTATAGTAATACGTATTTACGATATATTAGATTCACGAAAACATTGTTTCTGTACCTGCAAGACTACAAAATAAACATATCTGAAACTTTCACTTTTCTGTAAACAAAAAAGAGGTAGGAAATTTGAATAATGAGACATATGGTGAAATGAATGACACATTGTTTGGTAAGTGAATTATTTATTTTTACATCTTGGTTACACAACTTTTAACACTGTATCACTTCGGATACAGGAAAGTCTTACCATACGTATTCATTTTTGTAAGGTATTTTATTAATTTTATAATTAATTATGTGATTTTAGAGAGAATTATTGCAGACTTGGTATCTAAGAAAAATAGTATGATTGCTGATGAGGAGCGGAAAGAATACATGTTGTGCTGTGTCCAAGACTATTGACAGCGTTTCCCAGACTGCAAGAAACAAACTTTAAAGAGAAAATTCTCAGTAGTTTTGTAATATGCAATGTTCGAACTCGTATTATAATATTTAGAAAATCAAAATTATATCTGATACAAATTGATTTGTTCTTTAATCTTATACAGTATATAAAATTGAATGAGAGTATGTATATTCTCAATACAAATCTACACGATTTGACCAATATTTGCCGAAGTTTGCACATTTAGTCTTCATAACCAGGTGAAGAACATAGGCTACATTAAAATTGGACAAATGGAGTCAAATTATTATTTTTAAAAGTAAAAATTGAACATAAATACGATCAAACATTAACTAATAACTGATAATATTAACTAATAACTGATAATACTAACTAATAGCTAATAATATTAACAAATATTGTTCTTGTTGTTTCAATGCCTTGCATCTAGCAATGAAGCCATTAGCATTCGTGCTCTTCAATACTTCTGGGCTACAGTGTCTTCCGCAAATAGTGCATTGCAGGTCTTCAAGTGGCTCTCGTTCATCTCCTCTTGACTGTTGCACAGGAGACACAATGGGGAATTTAGAATTTGTAGTTTATGTAAGTGGTTTGCTAAGCAATCGTGTCCTGTAAGCAGCCTGAAGGCTGCAACTGCAGTTTTTCGTGGTGCTTGAGGGATTACTTCTGGGTTCAAGATTAGGGTGTTCCATTTTTTGTTTTCGGCATGTATTTTTGTTTCCTCAATATGAAGGTGTGAGAATTTAGAATTGACCAGGCGCTTTACTGAAGTCATTGGCAGATTTGTCGTTTTCATTTGCTGTATTGTTGTGCCTTTCTTGGCAAGTGTATCCGCCAGTATCCATTAATCTCCGCCAAGAGTACAAATCAATCTCCAACAATCTCCACCGACACCAATATTAAAAAACACAAATGATAAAATTAATCTCCATAAATACCTGCCCCTGTTGTTACATTATGGAAGGCAAAATCTAGAAAATTCATGTAATAAGTAGCCATTACACAGTCCAGGAACATATTGTGAGTTTCTCGATATAATCGTAATTAGTGAGCATGCTGTTTTTTTATCCAACTGAATTATTGAATTCTTTGAAACCACAAGCAATGGCAGTACATAATTTAATATTGAATCACCAATAATACCATTGCGAAATAATGACCCACCAAAATTATGCAATGGAACAAGAGTTAGTGTAAAAAACTCATGCAAAACATAATAGAAGCGACAATATTAACTGGCAAAATGAAAGTAGGAGATGTTTCTTTCTCAAATATTTCTATGATACCCATTAATATGCCTTTCTATTTTAAACAACAGCAACTTTCAATGTGACTAGCATTCGTATTGACCATATTAAAATATAGCTCAAGGACAAGGCATTAACTTTGAAACTCCATCCCACATTGTCAACTATGTAGCTTGCTCTCGAGTGGACCCACCTAAACATTTAATATATTTTTATGGAATAGAAGGGGAACAAAGAATTGTACGCATATCAAAAACCAATCCAGTAATACATTCTCCACGTTGCTAATGTAGTATGTGAATATACATAAGCCCACTGAAAATAACGGTGTAATAATTCTAAAATATATGTCTCTCAAAATATTGTTGTTCATGTCCGGAAATGTGTTATTGAGAAATTATATCTGTATGATCATGTTGCCAATGTAGTATGGTAAGCCTATTGGAAAGAACTATCTCTCAATTTCTAAAATATGTCTCTCAATATATTTTTTAGGTCAAAAATGACTTATTGCGAGATTCTGTATATAAAATGTTTCAAATCATATTAAAAAACCGAGTGTGATATAAGCAGGTAGTTAAGGGGTCAAATATATTCCAATATAAATTATATATATACCAGTATAGGATAGTCTGAAAGTTTCTCACCCCCAACTTTTAAAAATAAAACCAGTTTTATAATACCGGTAATTAAACAATTTATTGATGAACCTTTACAAACAAAATGTAAATAATTGATTAAATGACGATCTTACTCGTGTTAATTGTGTAAGCATGTGCGGCTTACAGCTGTTTCGGTGAGAGAAGCTAAAGTTCCTCTTTATTCAGTGCACAAAGGATATGTGTGTTGCTCAAATGAGTGCTGCAATGTAGAGGTGTCAAGAAAAACTACTTCACCATTCAGCCCTTTGGTTTGGAGCACAAGGGATATGTTGCAGTTATATCCATTGTGCTTCATTCTTTCCATTGGGATGTTGTTAGGATTGCATATTTCATTGTCAAATTCTGGCTCTACATATGTTATCCGTAACACCAACATTCAGACATTAAATTACAAATTCATAATTTCTGTAACTGATTCGGGGAATGTGACCAGAATTTTAGAATAACAGAAAATGCTAAGAAGAATAATGACTGGAAAGTGTTTGTTCCAGAACACATGCTGTACGTACTTACTGTTCTAGAACACATACTGTAAGTACTTCAAGTCCGAAGTAAAATGGCACTTTGTAGCACTTTGGTACTGTACTCCTACTAAAACATGCCCTGAAAAAAGTGGTGACCATTAGAATTAATGCATAATTACAATCATTGGATGAATGATGCCCTAGATCGTCGTAATGTTGCCTAATATATGGATATACAGGCATCAATAATACGTTGCTGCATGTCCTCTGGTGGTGTTGGAACCTTTCGATAGCATCCTTAACCGCCCCCCAAAGAAAAAATCTAGTGTCATAATGTCAGGAGAACGAGCAGACCAACTAACTCATTTATCACGTCCAAACCACTTATTGCGTTATTTTTGGTCCAGATCACGACGGACTCTTAAGGTATTATGTGCTGGGTATCCATCATGCTCGTACCACATAACCATTCTGTTCCTCAAAGGTACCGGTATGGTCTTCAAAAGATTAGGAAGAATGGTTCTTAAGAATCTTGCATATCATCTACCTTTTAGGGTATCATTTATGAAACAAGGTCCAAAATGGTATTGGAGTGTTACAAAGTGTCATTTTATTTCAGACTTGTAGTAAGTAGCCTACGTACACTATGAGTTCTTTATTTTTTGCACCCATCAGTGTTTTGTTTATTAAAATGGTACATACATTATAATACATTTTAACAGGCCTTGATTAATCGAATAATAAGTCTATGGTGTCTAAAAAATGAAGTCATTACTCGTATTTCCTTAATGAACAAGGTTATAAGGAAGATGTACCCATAGTATTAATTCCCCATTGTACTTAAACAACTTCTGTTTAAAGCAGTTTTTCATTTGGCGCCTGAGAAAAAAAATGTTTTGGGTGAGCAACATAAAATTCTGTACAGTATGTTTAAAAGTCGTCAACTCCTTTTATACACGCAAATATGTTTGGATTTAGAATACATTTTGTAATTTACACATTACATTTTTTGTACATTTAGTTTGTACTCTTATTTAATTTGCAAAATAGTTTGGAACACAGGAGGTATGAGTGCAGCGCCTTATTATAAAATGGTTATTTTTAATATCTTATTTTAGAATTTCTTCAGAATCTGCAATGAATTACTTCATATAACTAAGACTCAATACATAAGCACAAAACAGACTTTGTAGATTTTGCATACAATTTTCCATTGTCCCTTAACTTTAAACTCATTTTTCTCAGGTTTATGTCACTTATATCCCTTGTGCTCTAGACCCCTCAAATATAACTAACCTATGTCAGTACCTTAGCATCATTTCACTACCATCTATATGAGCCACATATTTCCATCTAATCTACAATGTACAAATTAGTAATTTCTTTAAATCAACTTGCGCCTTATTCTGTGTAATACTATAAGCAAACACTGACATTTATAAATAAATAATTTTGTTGAACAATAAGCCTACCTTACTGTTTTTGTTACTGCTGTTCCTCCACATTCGCTTAATCATACTTTTCTTTCCACTATCACTATCCTCTTCACTATCTGCCATTCTCTATTTAAATTTGTTAAACTTTTTCTTTTTACTAATGGCGGTGGGTAAGTTACTTGACTTAGGTATGTCATTCACCCATATGTAGACCAGTAGTTCCCAAACCGGGGTTAGGGGGTCGTGTAAAGAGCTGAGGGGGCTCGCTAGATGATTTACAAAATAAAACAAAAGAAAGGCCTTGTTAATATACGGTACACTTACTGTGATAAACAACATTTAACATAAAAAATAAAATAAAAGTTTCAGTAGTTATACACTTAAGTAAGAAATAATTTTATCAATGCGACAAATGTGCCTACTTTTCCAGAAAGTAGCTCTCAAATCTGGATTCTATATTCGATACACACATATTTAGTGATATCACTTTCGTCTTTGTTTTGATGGCAGTCATAAACAAGAAACTGATTTTGCATAAATACGGGTTTGCAAATGCTATCTACCAAAAATAACTTAAGGACTTATTTTGTAATCTCGAGTTATTCATGCATTCTTTTGATCAGCACCTGGTCTACACTCTGTAAAAAAGCCTAGTTTCAACATTTCATAACATTAATAAGAATACTATACGAAAGTAATGAAACTGCAGTATATAATATATGGTATTCCACAGTCTTCCTTTTATTATCCATGGGTAGGTATGTACATACAGGTATTTAAATTAAGATTCCCCGTTTTTTTTAGCCAGTTGAACGCAACTGTCTAATAATGCATTTAGTATCCATTTGTGGCTTTCGTATTGTTTTGAGCAGTGATGCTCATTACAAAGGCCACATGCGGCTCTTGAACTAATATTACTAATAGGTTACTACTCTTTTTCTGAGAATTATTTTTTGTATGTATGTATTGCGAGTAATTTTACAGCTGTCGCCGTCTCCCGCTTCTCAACTTCCAGGTACTCCAGTTTTGCCAATCGCCCATTTGTAGACCCCTGTAGACCATATCCTCCTGAACCTCCTTGCTCCATTTTTCCATTGGCCTTTCTCTTCTCTTTTTTTTCCGGGGGAGTCGAGTTGAAGACCTTATTAGGCCAGCGGTCGGCTGACATTCTCTGGAGATGCCCATACCATATCAGGCGTTTAGTTTCCACTGATTGTAAGATATCTCCTGATACCTGCATTATATTACGGACATCCTGATTCCTAATGTGGTCCATCCTCGAAATTTGACAACTACAGCGCCAGTAATCCATTTCTAAAGCCAACAATTTCTTCTTCATCCTGTCTCTCATTTCCCAAGTTTCAGATCCATAGGTACATATACTTTCTATTATAGTTTTATGTATACTTGTCTTAGTTTTCCTTGTTACCTTGTTATTCCACAGGAGTGTATTTAATTGTCTTATGGCCCGCTTTCCTTGACCAATCTTATTATTAATATCTTCATCACTTTTTGCCTGACTGTTGAGGGTAACACCCAAATATTTGAATGACTCAGAATTTTCTATTTGTGTATCCCCAGTATCTAAATTTACCTTGCTGCGACTACCCACAACCATGTATTTTGTTTTCTTGAAATTAATTGATAGGCCCCCTTCCTTATAAGCCTCACTCAATTTACGAAACATATAGCTGGAATCTTCTTCATCTGCTGCTATCAGCACTTGATCATCAGCGAAATGTAGGCTATATAACGTATCTTCCCCGACTGGTATACCCATCTGACGACATTTCTTCCTCCACTGTTCCAAAATTGCTTGGAGATAAATCATAAAAAGAGTTGGAGCAAGTGAGCATCCTTGGCATAGGCCTTTTGTAACTGCGAAATCTTCTAAGTGGCTTCCTACCTTTACAACACTACTACATCCACAATATAATTTTTTAACCGCCCTTATATAGGTTTTCTTTATGTTCATTGCTTCCAAAGTTTCCCAAAGTTTACCTATAGGTACAGTATCATACGCTTTCTGCAGATCTATAAATGTAAAATGGACCTCTCTGTCCCTCTCTACCTTCTTATCCATCAATTGTTTCAACGTGAATATCCCATCAATGCACGCAGGTCTAAAACCATTTTGTTTTTCTAAGTCCGTATATTCTCCTTCTATTCTTTTCTTAATGACTTTTGCATATAATCTTGCCATGGTGCAGATTACACTAATACCTCTGTAATTGCTACATTCTCGTCGGTTCCCTTTCTTATATACCGATGTTATGATTGATTTTTTCCATTCTTCAGGGGGGTTTTCGCCTTTCAAACATTTATTAAATAATTCGACCAGAACTTCAATTAGCACATCTGGAGCATTCTTTAAGAGTTCCACATTTATATCACCACGTCCTGGAGCTTTACCATTTTCCATCTTAGATAAAGCTAATTTTACCTCTGCCACAGATATTTCTTCAATTTCTTCCTCAAATTGTTCACTCCCATCTGTAGCTCCAACCTCCAGGAATTCCTTCCTTTGCTCTTTCATAAAATATGCGTAGTAATTTTTCCACTGTTCCAGCTGAATAATATTCAATCCTGCTGTGTCTTTGTTCTGTGTTCTTAACCCTTTGACCACTTTCCATGCCTTATTAGCCCTTGTGTTACCAGTACATTTATTAACCTCTTCACATATCTTTTGCCAAGACTCGTTTTTTGCCTTATTCACTAACTTTTGGGTTTGTTTGCGCTGGTTCCTATACTCTTGTTGATCTGTATTTAATTTTGACTGCATCCATTTAACATAAGCATCTTTTTTCTTCTTTACGGCTTGTTGGATGTCATCAGTCCACCATGGTGTCCAGTGATTATAAATAATTTTCTTCTTCTGTTCTCACAAAGCTTCATATGCCGCCTCATGAATATAAGATTTTATATCTTCATACATATTCTCAGGAGAGTCCTCTTGAAAGTTCCTGATTTTGTTTGCTAGACGTAACTGGTATAAGAATTTTATTGAGTCATGTCTTAGACTCTCGATATTATATCTAACATTGTCTAATTTCTGTAATAATATGCAACTTGAGAAAACTTTGGTTATCCTACAACATTAGTGACGGTGTCGAACATATGTATTTGTTTTCTTCAAAAAAGATAGTGTCATGTCTCATGTGCTTAATATAATAATGGGTTATAAATATTTTTATCTTAATAGATATTACAATAGCACGCATTCAAATTTTGATAATGAGTATCCAAAACATTCTCAATCAAGGTTAGAAAAACTCAAAATGTTAAAAATGTTCGTAATATCTGAACAGAAAGTAATGTATTCCACTGTACATGACGAATTAACAAAAGCATCGTACCATGTAGCAGAAATTAAGCCATTTACAAATGAGAAGATTTATTAAAAAATTTCTTCTAGCTTTATTTTCTAAATTTCCATATAGAAAACAGATTACAGGTGAAATAAAACAACAAATCAACCTGCTCGTATTCATATGATTTTGCACAAGAGTAGCAGAGTCAGTCCTTCAACTTAAAAATACCAGTAATATGTGTTAGTTCGGTTATTTTTTGTTTAAATAATAATAATAATAATAATAATAATAATAATAATAATAATAATAATAATAATAATAATAATAATAAAATAATAATAATAAATTATTTATTTATTTATTTATATATGTACTGGACAACAGCCATTGGCCAAATAATAATAATAATAATAATAATAATAATAATAATAATAATAATAATAATAATAATAATAATAGAAGAAGAATAATAATTATTTTAGTAGGCTAAATAATTTAATAATTAAAAATCGTAAGGTTTCAAATACAGTGAAAAAGTGAAATGCATTGTGACTCTCGGCTAATTACTGTTTCTCACTTTTGACTCTCAAATTTCTAGTGAGTACCACTGGTTTTGAGTGTCTTTAGGAAAATACTACAAAAACTGTTTGGTTAGAATTGTGCAAACTTAATTGCATGTTCGCAAAAACAAAATTCTGTATTTGTCTTATCATACACATTTAAATTTTCTACGAGTTCTTTAATGCACTGGAATACATTATATTCCTTTTGTCTTATCAAAATTCTGTATTTGTCTTATCATACAATTTTCTACGAGTTCTTTAATGCACTGGAATACATTATATTCCTTTTGTCTTATAAAAATTCTGTATTTGTCTTATCATACACAGTCAAATTTTCTACGAGTTCTTTAATGCACTGGAATACATTATATTCCTTCTGACCAGAAATCAAGTTTCTTTCTAAATTGATTTTATCCTGAGCTGTAAAATGCTAATATCTTGGTCTTGCAAACTACTATTCAAAATATCAAGTGTTCCAAAACATTAGCAAAGTGGAATACCACTATAAATGATGTTCTCGTAATATTTCGTGTCATTGCTTCATTCTATTCTTATATTTTGGTCGTTCTTTGGGTGGTATCCACTAATTTTGAGTAATATTAATCATTGTTTTCGATTTGACAGGGATTTTTATTTTTCGAATGGGGTTAAGTACCCTACTAGTTAAGTAGTGTGGGTCGCGTATAGAAATCTCGTCCAAATGTGGGTCGTGCCTTAGGAAAGTTTGAGAACCACTGATGTAGACCAATAAAATTTACCGACAGAGTCATTGTACAGGATGCACCAGAGGAGGTTGGTCTATGCTACACCCGCGATGAGATGAAATTTAATGATTATGGAGATTTGTTGGGATGCCACATGGGAACCGGAGTTCCCGGAGAAAACCCCTGCATTACCTGGACCACGAACTTGCTCAATGCAAGTTATAAATCGGAAGTACACCTGCATCCACAGGATTATAAGTCCAGTGCTCTAGACCACAGTGGCGGTTAATTTGTTCAACATTGTAGGTCTACTATAAATCTAAACAAAAATTGTTACTTATTATCGACTACACCAAAAAGTAACCAAAGCAACAATGACACTCATTTCAATTTTCAATATTGCTAAAAAGTTACTACATAGCAGTGCAGTGTTGCCAAAGTTATTAACAGAAAGTGATTCAAACTTCTTAAAATAATAATAATTACTATATTTCAGAAAACAATAATAACATTCAAATTAACCATTAAAAAATAAAAAAGTAGCGACATTTTACCATCCCCACACAGCCATGTCGGGATGTGTGACATTTTCTCTGAAATCAGGAGTGTCACGACAAAATCAGGATGGGTGGTAACCCTCAGTAGGATATAAGCCTAACTTATTATTATTATTATTATTATTATTATTATTATTATTATTTCATTCATTCAGTGTTCTGCCCAAGGGCAGGTCTTTCACTGCAAACCCAACTTTCTCCAATCTTTTCTATTTTCTGCCTTCCTCTTTGTCTCCTCATATGAGCCATATATCTTAATGTCTAACATCTGATATCTTCTTCTGCCCCGAACTCCAGTGCATCCTTCAGTAGGCAGTTTCTTCTCAGTCAGTGCCCCAACCAATTCCTTTTCCTCTTCCTGATCAGAAGGCTGGGGATTTATATGCACTAAAAATCGTGAAAATATGCATGAAATATGCTAAAAAAATTAAGAAATTATGCATTAAAACTTAAAAATATACAGTCAAAAGTATTTTATTTCACAACAATAAAGTAATGACTCAGTAAGTTTCGTCCATATACAGGGCCGCCGAAGAAGGGGGGGCAAAGGGGGTAAGTGCATATGGACCAGTGAGCAGTAAGGGCCCGTCAGATTAAGTGAATCTGATTACTTTTTATTATCACGGATACATACCAGTACTATAAAATTTTGTAAGAACATTGCAAACAATAGTAGAATTAATATAAATTATCACTTCATTATGTAAATGTTTAACTTTTATATAATAGAATATCGGTTTCATCGGCAACAATTGAGGGCTCTGTGATTTGCCTGAAATATGTTTCTGTCACTTGTACTGAACACGTTCAATTGGCTTGTCCTCTTAACTACCAACCCCTGCCGGCCCACCGCAATATGTTAGTGGACTCTCCCAAATCCAGGCTGGAGGATTGCGTTTCCTTTTCAGTAGGGCCTACGTCTTTTCATTGTCATTTTTCTAGTAAATTTTGCTCATTAGTGTTACCAGTGGACAATGGACAAGTAAAGCATAAGTCGGGAGCTGAGAAGTGCAAGGAGAGACAGAAAAATTGGAGGATATTAAGAAAGGGAGTAGAACTTTGTTTGACGTTGGTGTGAAATTGAGCGACCTTGGAAAACTAAAAAGTAGCAGAAAAATTGTGTCACTGAATGTGTTGTTCGAAAACAAGAGCCTTTCCAAAAACAGTATTACACTATTTTCAAAACTCAAGAATGGAGAATGTGTTCCCAGAGACTGGCTAGTGTGGAGTGAAACAAATCAGGGAAAATACTACAGTGACTGATTTGTTTCACTCCACACTAGCCAGTCTTTGGGAACACATTCTTCATTCTTGAGTTTTGAAAATAATACTGCAAAGGCTTTTGTTCCGTCACTTAGAAGGTTATTAGGCAAGTTGGGGGTACTTTTTCGAACAACACATTCAATGACACTTACAGTCTGTCTGCCACTTTTTAGTTTTCCAAGGTCGCATGTTACTTGCCATGACTCAGAGTTAGGAACTGGTGTGTGTAAATTTGTTTCACTTGCACATATTAACACATCATTTTTACTATTGTTTGCTTGTTCTGATTCAAGCATTTTTTTCTAAACAGTCACAACCATCAACCATCAACCTGAAAAGAAGGGCTTGAGATTGGTTTATTTTCTGCTGCACCTTCACTAGCAACGCTCAATTTCACACCAACTTCAAACAAAATGAAGGAAATAAAAATGTATTCAGAGTAACAATGTGTCAAGAAAGACTGAGTAACCTCGGCCTCCTTAGTCTGGAGAACGATCTTGCTAGGTCTTTAAATTTGGATGATATAATTGATGATTTTGCATCAGTGAAGTCAAGGAGAGTTGTTTGTTGATGCTGGCCTACAAGTCAGAAATTACAGCTGTTTAAGAATAGTGTTTTATGAAAACCAAACGAAACAAACGACAACGAAAAGACGAAAGTTTCGTCACGAAATATACTATGTAGGTCCTACTGAAAAAGAAGCGTGATGACTACAAAATATTATTGTGCTAATGTGAAGTTTTGCTAGAAGTTTTCAATGTATAACAAAAGTGTATATTTTTAGATTCGTATATGTGTATGGGGTTATCTTTTTATTTATTTTGCAAATAATTATTATGGTCAGAATAATTGGTAACTTGTCACTTTTAACTTTTTTTTTTCAATGGGGCTGAGCACAATGTTGCACAGAGGCCCAAAAATCCTGTCGGCAGCCCTGTCCATATATTGGAGGATGTAAATTTGCATTAACATTAAACTTCATTGCTTATTGGTATTACAACAGATTACAATATACTTCTCCAAATTTTCAGATGTAAATCTCTTTCGGTTATCAGCAAGCATGTTCTTATAAACAGAGAATGTTCTTTCAACTTCACATGAATTTAGAGGACAATACTTAAAAGCTGCTATTTCTTTAGGTGTGTAATTCTGAACAGTCTGGGGCTCACCTTGTAGAATTCCACTTATCTTTTTCACTGTTTCCAAACCTGGATTTCGTTCCTCAATTTTCTTCACCTTCTCTGTTAGAATTATCCCCATTGACCCTGGTAATTTGTTGAAAGATGTTGTGACAGTGTTCAACAAACTCACTGCAACACTCAGCTTATGAAGACCACGTTCCTCAAGTATGGTCATGGTTTCAGGAAGTGTCTTGATGTGTGCACCTATGTACGAAAGTTCACTTTGAATTCCTACATCATCTGCTGCCAATATTGCTGAATTAATACAGGCCGAATCTTCTGGATTCAGTAAATGAAGCACCTAAGAACAAACATATAATAAATTAATTATGGAGAAAATAAGGACCATTGTAGGCCTGCCTCCTAGTATTAAAATCTAATATTTCAATATATTCAAGAAATTTATTATTGAAATTCACAAGAAATTTATTTTTGAAATTCAATCAAAACAAATTGCTGTTTATCTAGTAAACAAGGAAAATGTTTACTACCACGTCTTTACTACATATCTTCTTTTGGGGGTGGGGGAGGCTTTCTTTATTCCGTGGTCTAAACATACTCTCGGCAGAGCGAGCCCTAATCCAGTATTGGTTTTGGTGTTGAACAATACTTCTGAACACCTCGTAAGTACTCACGTCGTTATTGCATTATTGCATTACTTTTTTTTTGGTTTCAAGGAACATCTTGTTTATGTATTACTTATTTTTCCATATACCATCAATGCAAACCATGTGTGTTTTTAATTACTTTAAGTGACATAGAATTTCTGTATTAGTATTTATGCTGGTACACTGCTCCATCGATTTAGTAGAATATGTTTGGGTCTAAAGAAAGGAACATAACAGTACAGACCCAGAAACAAAATTCAGGTGGCCCAAATTTTGTTTCTGAGTCTGTACAACGTAGTCTGTAGTTGTGACAAGATTCCCAAGCCTCTGCATACCGACAAGGCATTGTGTCACAATCACGTTCACATGTGAATATTTTTCACAAAGTAAATATTATTCAGCCCCTTGAAAGAGGCGCAGATATTAAAGATATTGCTGGAGAGTTTAAGGTAATAATTATTTATTTATTTATTAATTAATTTATTTATTTTTTCATATTTATTTATTTATCTAGCTAGTCACTTATTTGTGTACTTATTTATTTGTTGATTGATTTATTTATTTATTATTGTATTTTATAGATATTCTAGGAAATAAAATTAATTTCTATTAACGTTGTATCAGTTCAACTTTTTTAATGAATTAACAACTTTTAAATGCCCATTCCCATATGATCGATTTTTTAATGCCCGTAATATTCCTTGACTTTCATGCTTTACCTTAACATGATGCTTGCCAATTGTATGGGATTTTCTCCGTGTGTTATATGAGTTATATCTATGTAGGTAAACATTGGCTTTCTCCTTTATCGACTGAGCACTGTATTCTAAAGTGTAGTGTGCGCAGACCATTTTGTACCCTGATATTCTACAGACCATTTTGTATCAAAGTTTGCTTTGGTTGTTCTCGTGATAACCATTTTTGTAGACCTACATAATATATCTCTACACTTTTTAACAACATAATAGTAAATGAATAGAAATCAATAGTTCTAACTTTCTTTATTCTATCATGTAATCTTTCATGTTATGTAATGATTAACATCAAATGAATAGCATTTATGTTTTGCTAAAATCTATTTTTGCAACAATTTCAAAATATTTGTTGTTATATCTTCTCCCTTACTTTTCAATAATTTCTTGAACATGTATTGAGCAAGGTAGTTCACAAACTTTCTTTGTCTGTTATATGCTGGTAATGAGGCCTTAACATGTCTCCATGTGCTCTCAATGGTATTAGTGTGCGCTTCCGTTTCCTGATTTCTGAATTCAATTGTGTGATTTACGGTAAGATGCTGGAAACCATAATTACTTAAGTTTGAGTACCCCTTCCAGCAATCTGATATTATTGTCGTCTGTGGTAATATCCACTCTTTTATTATCTCAATAAGGGTTTTTTCGCTTCTATTATCTACTGCTACTAAAAAGCAGTTGCCACTTTTCCTTTCTACTCTGCCGAAAATCCACTGTCCTTCGACGAAATGGCCTCGATTATACTTTCTTTTTCCAAATTTACTTTCGTCGATCTCAACAATTTTTCCAAGCCCTCCTATTTTGTCACTATTTTCTTCAATGTATTCTACTATTACCTCATTAACAAATTGTCTCCAATCTGTTATTGTATGGTCACTAAAGAAGTATTCTTTTCTATTTGTGCATTACTGCAACCATTTAAAATGTAATATGTTAATAGCAATATTTCTTGAAATGTCAATTTACTTTGTGAGAACCATGATCCACAACGAATTGATTTCATTTTTCCACATCGTTTCCCTTGAATTCTGTGAATGTGTCTCCACATTAATCTGTCACATTTATCTCAGTGCTTCTTCAAACTCATTTCTGTATAGCATTGTTTACAAAACATTGCATATATAATTAAACATAAATCACATAAAAACGAATACAACATATCTTTGTTTGAACACACGAAAATTAAACACATTCGAATTATAACTCCATAATTACCATTCTTTGCCTTGCAATTTAACCCTGAAGGAAGTTTTTTTCTCAATTTCACTTTGATATTACAAATTATGTTTGTAGCATTTGAAATACCCACCATGATGACATGCAAACAAACTTTGTTTCTCAATACATGGCCGTGCTCAATATTATTCAAACAACAGGTATCGATAGTTGAATGTCGATAGTTTCATTTATTGAACTGCTACTTCCGTTGACCTTTTTTTTTTTTTTTAGGAGATATATAACTGGGTGTACCTATAATGCATCTGTTCTAAAATTGGAAAGGTGTGAAAATCCCTACATTTTCTGTCATTCTGTCAAAAAATTCTTCAATCCCTTTTCAACCAAGAAATCCCTACGCTGAGGGATAAATACCTCAACCTGGCAACACTGCAAACCACCATGAAACACACGAACCGAATAAATGCATGGAACGTTGGCAGTCAGTTTGAATTCTGCTGTTAAAATATAAACCAATTCATTCTATTGTTGAAAGGAAACTGTCAGCTCGCGATTGTTTTAACGAGGCAAAAGAAAAACGAGTGCGCAAAGTACTGCTTAACAATGTAGTCTGTGCTAATGAAGTAGACATTGCAGTAGCGGACGGTGGGTTTGAAAGTTGAGGAGGTCCAAGACGTGAATGTTGAGCATATAAAAATATAAGGCCTGTGACGTACCTCATTACCAAGTGCAGAATTTATAGATTTTAAGAAATTAAAATTAGGTTTTCCAATTTATGTTTTAGGATTTTAAATCTTATGTTTAGGAATTTATATGATTTTAAGGGAAAAGAATAAAAATAAACAACACACTGTTAATATATTACAACGGTTGGTAAAGATTGCCTCTCTTTAGGACACTCTAAGTCCTAACCTACGAATTAGGTCTTTTAGGTCATATTGAATTTAAGAATGTTACGAATAAGAAAAGCAATATTTCGAGAGTACCGAGATTGCAACAGAATTGATTCGAACCTAAGAATCCGGGGCTTGTTCATTACTATTACATAGTCTAATTTTACAGCAAATTAACTCGACGTTCCTCTTTCTTCACAAACCGATCAAATAGGTCACAACATACTGAATAACTGCTACTAGAAGAAGCTAGAGACAAATCTGCATTTGTTTCTAAACTCTCAATATATTTAAAATACTGTATAAGTAAATACATTTCGTAACACAAAAGAATAAAACAAGAAGAACACCCGCAAACAAGAGAAAATCTAACAACGTAAATGAAAACCTTTACGCAGGGAGAGAAAACTAACAACACGTGACTCAATTTTCTAAAACCAAGAAGAGAGAAAGAGAGAGATCTTCCTAACACAGCCGAAACCAGCCATGACTATAAGCAGTACAGTTGTCAGCGTGGGTAGGACGTCTCCAAATCGGCTCCCCTCGCGCGTTCTAGTCAAGTTTAAACACTCTTCTAACCAGCTATCTTATTGGTTGAACTGCTGTTGTCATGGTTACCGGGGAGTAGCGTCATGTAGCTGACTCCTCTCTCCCGCTCTCGCATAGACACTGCAGACTGCTAGATGTCAACTATACAGGTTACAGCGCTATCTGTTATTTTTCAGTACGAATTATTTGTATTATCTACAGTATAGCGAGTGGGCATCACCAATTGGATGTGGTCGACTTTACGTAACTTACATCTTAGTCGTAGTGAATATTAAAATTAATATAGAAGGAAAAATGTTCATCATTTGCTGTAACTTGTCCGCGATCTTAATTCAGCTGAAATTATTACTGCCATATTGTGTTCTGGTAAAATATTAGGGGAGGCTCGGCCTCCCTTGCCTCTCCTGAAAATCCGCCGCTGAAACATTGTCGAGTGAGATGGGGAAAGAGGCTATTGTTTTCTCGCAGTTCATATTTTTACAGAATAAAATATTTATTTCTGTATTAAGTTAGTATAAATATGTAAATATATGCTCTAAAAGTATAAACATACCATAACATTGCAGATATGCTCAAATATGTGCAATAAAATTCTGCATACTAATTCAAGGTTGCCAGATTTTAGATCTACCAAGGAGGGACATCCTTTTTCCATCATATATAATACTTATGTTTAGTCTTAAATGAAGGATGATATGAGTATGGGAAGAGTTGACATTTTCATGATTGTACAAAAAAAAAAAAAAAAACTATCCCTTTATATGCAGTTGAAGGTACTAATATGAATCTCGAAATTAAAATTTTAATAAAAGAAACATATTCTAGGCACAGGTTTCCAAGTACATATAAAGCAATATTTATTTGCCTGAAGGCCTAAGTTACATCGCATTTCTCTGGCGTCTTTCCGAAGGGCTTGTGGCAATAATATGTTACAACAAATTACTAATTTAACGACTTAGGTCTAATAGTATTTCTGTTCACAGATTTCCCCAGCTGTTTATTATTAATTGTAAAGCACAAATTCCAAAGGATGGCATCACATGTGACAAAATATTTAAATTTTAATGGTTATTAACTGAATAAAATGACAAAATTTATTCGTACCTAAATTCATATTTATTTCGTGACTTGGCATATTACTACTCCAAACCCATCATCTAACACATACCTGCACAAACAGCACTCAACAAGCAAGTGCGCTCCTTCGGAGCGGGAGAGCTGTGTTTACCGCTCGCAGAATCGGAGAGGAAGATACGTCAGAATGACATAGACTTGCTATAGGTAGAGCAGAGGGAAACGACCACTCAGCTATCTAGTGGAGTGCAGTGTGTATTCACAGTAACTGTTTCACGTTGCTTACCTACTGCTACAGTACAGTATGAAGAAATCTAAAAGACGGAAAAGTGGTGATCAGGAAAATGCTTTCAATGTTGCATGGGAAAATGCTTATTTTTTCATAGCTGCTGGAGTAAATACTCAGTGCTTTATTATGCCAAAACATTTTGAAAGGTAGAAAGAAACGTAACATAATGCGTCATTACGAGTCCAAACATAAAGATAATAAAGATATTAATCTTCAACAATTTAAATATCTCTCTTCAGGGAAAAGGCCAGCTCAGTGTTGATATGTTGAATAAATTACGGGATTTCAGTCGTAAACTTACACTTTTCGTAAGTCAGTTTCGGGAGGTAATATGGCTTACTTTCGAGTGATAGAAACTGCTCGTGATGAAGCCATGTTAAACGATTATGTGCAAATATTAATTGAAATTCAAAATGAATTTAATTCTAGGTTCCAAGATCTTGTCTTAAGGTCCACACCTGTGGACTAACGGTTAGCGAGTCTAGCCGCGAAACCAGGTGGCCAGGGTTCGATTTTTTCGGTCAGGACAAGTTACCTGGTTGAGGTTTTTCCGGGGTTTTCTCTCAACCCAGTATGAGCAAACGCTGAGTAACGTTCGGTGTTGGACCCCGGACTCATTTCACTGGCATTATCACCTTCTCCTCATTCAGACGCTAAATAACATAAGCTGTTGATAAAGCGTCGTAAAATAACCTACTAAAAGTCTTGTCTTAATTGGAAAGAAGTTTAAAGTTATCATAATAAATTCCTTCAACACCAGTTGAAACAATGTCATATAAGTTACAGGTGGACCTGGTTGGCGCAGTTGGTATAGCGCTGGCCTTCTATTCCCGAGGTTGCGGGTTCGATTCCGGGCCAGGTCGATTGCATTTATGTGTGCTCATATAACCTCGGCAGTTGCGAGCTTCGTTAAATAAAACATAACACTTAACGATTTACAGCTCGGACTTATTTATCTTCAATATGACCTATGGGCTAAAGATCGTTTGAATAATACTTCTAGCCTGGTTGAGTTTTACAATACTAAACATTAGCAATAATATCCACGACTACACAGGCTGGCTGTGAAAATGATTGCTATGTTTGGCTCAACATTTATATTTGTGAGCATCTTTTTCTATAATCAACATTAATAAAGGCAGGCATCGAACATCTGTAACTGATATTTCATTACGATCAGTAGGCTACTGTTCCTTTCAGATGCCAACAGCATAAAACCTCGTTTTCATGCAATGATAAATAAAAATATAACAAAATGATATTGTACATTTAAGTAGGTATAACATTTCTATTATTTCTGTAAAATAAATATTTCTGTATTAATTAATAAGTCCAAGATAGTTTTTCAAACACTGAACGGGAATTCATTTCATGAACCTCGTAATAGTACTTCCTTTTGTGTACCGTATATTTTGTATGAGATCACCACTTCTTCCAGTCCACCCTATACAGAGCGCAGCTAATACCTGCATTCTGCTCATGAGCTGTGAGCCGGCTAGGAGAGCACAAACCTTGTGCAGGCCTGATCTAACATATAGTATATACTTTCAGAGCTTATATACCGGTACATATTTTCCACTGACTTTAACATTTTCAAAAAGCTTTCTTCCCTTCTCTGTGCCATGCATTTCTAATGAACATTTCTTTCTAAATGTTTAGAAATATCGTATTCACACTGAATTGGCTGTCTGAAACCTTACACTTTCCAAAATATTCATTTCTCTTATATGAAATCCTACATTGTTGAGAAAATTGATTTAAATTTAATGTAATTATATAAGTCTAGAAGAAAATAATTACTAGGTAATGATAAAATTATAAAAGTGATGCTAATTTTCTGAAGAAGGGATTTTTTTGCGTCCTGCCTCCAATCGAAGCATAACTCAGGATTTTATATGAAAATTGGGACATGCCCCTTCAAATCGGGACATCTGGCAACCCTACTAATTCCAAACAACGAGAAAGATGTTTATGTTTTGTCTGCATATTGTCAAGTTTAAGGAAAAGAACATGCAAATATGCAAAATCCGCAGCCTACTGATCAGTTTCAGCATCATTCTTTCTTCACTAACTCTTTCCAACACAGGTTCATTTCTTATTCTGTCTGTCCACTTCACACATTCCATTCTTGCCATATCCACATTTCAAATTCTTCTATTCACTTCTCTTCACTTCATCGTAATGTCCATGTTTCTAGCCCATACAATGCCACACTCCATACAAAGCATTTCACTAGTCTCTTCCTTAGTTCTTTTTCCAGAGGTCCGCAGAAGATGTTCTTTTTTCTACTAAAAGCTTTCTTGGCCATTACTATTCCCTTTTTGACTTCCTGACAGCAGCTCATGTTACTGCCTATAGTACATCCCAAATAGATATTTGAAGTTATCCATGGGCTCTACTGCCTCAATTAGAATTCGTAAGTTTAAGTGTATCTTCTGTATTTTTCTTCCTATGACCATAGTCTTCGTCTTATTTGCATTTATCTTCATCTCATACTGCTCATAGCTGTCATTTAGCATATCCTTTAGTATCATCTCCTCTTCTGCTAACAACGCTGTATCATCAGGAAATCTTATGCACTTTATTCTTCTTCCTCCCATGTCCTCAAAACAGTTCTTTACTAAATCCTCCAAGTAGATGTTGAACAGAGTAGGTGATAAAGGGCATCCTTGGTGTACTTCTCTCGCTCTTTCACTTCCTTCTGACATTTCTTCTCCATTCTGACTTTAAGACTACTGAACAGTCTTCTCTCTTTTCAATCCACACCTATTTTCTGACTTTGACTCGTTTCATATAAAGACTACTGAACAGACTTCTTCTCTCTCCAATCCACACCTATTTTCTTTTGGATCCCCATCAATTTATTCCAATCCACTCTGTCAAAAGTCTTTTCTAGGCCCACAAAGACTACATACACTTCTTTATTCTTCTCCAGGTATCTTTCGCCAATGGTTCGTACCAATCCAATTGCAACACTCGTACCTTTTCCCTTCCTGAAGGCAAACTGCTCTTCTTCCAACTGTTCTTTCATCTTAGAATATAAACGTCGATTCAGTATTCACAAGAGAGTCTTCGTCAAGTGCGATATTAGGCTGATAGTCCTGAACTCATTACATTTCTTCGGTATTGGAATCTCTGTAAAATCTTCAGGTCATTTGCCTTTCTCATATCTTTCGTTGCATAATGATAGAATTTACTTTTTGTCTTCACTCAATCATTTCAATAATTCAATATATATATATATATATACGTTTTATTTAACGACACTCGCAACTACCGAGGTTATATCATTGTCGCCGGTGTGCCAGAATTTTAGCCTGTCGTATTTAAGCACACTTAAATGCCATCGACCTGGGCCAGGATGGAACTCGCAATCTCGAGCACAGAAAGCCAGTTCACTAATTCAATGGGGATTCCATCAACTCCTGTTGCTTTCCCATTCTTCATTTCCTTAAGCGCTAGTTTAACTTCTTCCCTTAAAATAGAAAATCCTTTTTCGTCTTTTGATATGGCTTCTTCGTCTTCTATAGAATAGCTAAGTCATCTGGACGATTCCTTGTTTCATATAACTCTTCTACATATGTATTTCGTCCATCTATTTAGCATTCCTTGTTTGTCTGCTATTTCATTTCCGATGTCATCCTCTATCAATCACAAGGATTTCCTGTTCTTATTTGTGAAGTCCAAACATTTTACTTTGAGGTACATTAAATCATATCTTCCTTTTCTCTCTAGATCCTCTGTTTCTTCACATTTATCTTTCATCCAGACTTCTTTTGTTTCATCAGTTTCTCTTCTTAGTTCATTGTTTAGTTTCCTGTATGGAAGTTGCTTCTACCTTTTTTGCGTTGATGTTTTTCCATTTTCTCCTCCCCTCCATCTTTTCCAACATTTTCCCTGTGACCCAAGGTTTCTTAATTCTCACACCTTCTGTGTATCCTATTGTTTCTTTTGCTGTTGTCTGTATACAACTTTTTAAATGAGTCCAGTACTCATTACTATTCTCAGGTGTGGATTCTAATGTAGCGGTTTTCTCTTGAAATTTACTTCAAAGTTTCTTGTCCTCTTCGTTCTTCAGTTTTTCCATGTTCAATTTCTTCGTCACCTGTTTTCCTCTTATCTTCTTCAGACGAATATCTACTTCGCCTATCAACAGGATATGGTCTTCTAGTAGAGTCTTTGCATTTTTAAGCAATTTTGGAAACTTTCCTGTACCAGTATAATAGCCTATCTGATATCTGCTTTCTTCCCTTGAGCATTTCTATGTGTATCTTCTTCATTTATGTTGTTGGAGTAATGTATTTCCAACAATCACTGTATTTCTTTTACAGAAATTCACCAAAGATTCTTCTCTATCATTTCTTTTTCCCAATTCCAACTGTTCTTCCATCTTGTCCTCCTCATACAACTGCATTCCAGTTGCCCATTAGGATTACACATACTCCCTTCTTCTCCTTCTCAACTATCACTTTTATCTTGTCGTAGCTTTGTTCTATTTCCTCGTTTCTAATCCACATACGTGGCATATAAACTTGCACTAGCCAATTCACTGCAGTCTAAAGCAAGAAGATGCAGTATCACCTTTACTTTTTAACTTTGCTCTAGAATACGCAATTAGGAAAGTTCAGGATAACAGACAGAGTATGGAATTGAATGGGTTACATCAACTTCTTGTCTATGCAGATGACATGAATATGTTAGGAGAAAATCCACAAACGATTAGATAAAACACGGAAATTTTACTTGAAGCAAGTAAAGCGATAGGCTTGAAAGTAAATCCCAAAAAGATAAAGTATATGATTATGTCTCGTGACCAGACTATTATACGAAATGGAAACATAAAAATTAGAGATTTATCCTACGAAGAGGTAGAAAAATTTAAATATCTTGGAGCAACAGTACCGGTAACAAATATAAATGAGGCTCAGGAGGAAATTAAACCCAGAATAAATATGAGAAATGTCTGTTATTATTCGGTTGAAAAGCTTTTGTCATCTATTCTGCTGTCAAAAAATCTGAAAGTTAGAATTTATAAAACAGTTATATTACCGGTTTATATGGGTGTGAAACTTGGAAAGAAACATATACAATTAAAAATAAATGACAAGTATTCATGAATAGATGTCTGAGGATCATAATGGGAATATGGTGGCCTAAGACCATCTCAAATAAAAATCTCCTTAAAATTACTGGTCAGCAAGAAATATGGAAAGAGATCAAGTATAGGAAGTGGAGATGGATTGGGCATGTGTTGCGGAGAGAAGAGGGTAATATCGCTAGGACAGCTTTAATGGAATCCACATGGGACAAACAGGAAAATTGGTAGACCTAGAGCAGTCTTGCGATGGTGACTAATATTTGTGGGCGAGAGCTATTTTCTGCCCGCAGCACGCGCGCGCAGAGCTCTTTTACCTGTAAACATTGCTAAAGGATGTACAGATCTTAGAACACAGCGCATCATGACGGAACAAAAGTGCTCATACAATAAAGTTTCAAGGAAGAGTGGAAGATACAGCTTCGAACATGGTGATGAAGTCCAGTGTTTGTGTAAAAGAAATATCATTTGCAAAAAAAAAGCAACATAAAACGGCATTATGAGACGCAACATTAAAAAAAATATAGGCATTATTCAGGAGAAGAGAGAAATAAATTGATTTCGGAATTGACATCGAAGATAAATTAATTTACATTTGGGTCAGTAGATTGTATCTAGATTCCTTTTACTTTTTTATTTTAAATGTATTGTTGATATTTTATTTGTTGCTTGTTTCTGGATATTTACTTTTATTAGACTATGTGTTTCTTTAATTTATAAATAATATTTTATCTTTGATTGCACTTTAACGTATACTATTATTAGGCTCAAAAAGCCAATTCACTTTTATTCCAATAACTATTTTCTAGATTTTGAGCAAATATGAACTAAACATTTTGAAAACTTTGATGCAAGGAGCTTTTTTTAGTAACGTCAATATAAAATATACTTAAAAATATAATTTCAAAACTATTAGCCCTAATTGCACCAAATTTTGTACAGATATTATTATAGATCTGTTTATATAGTTTAAATTTTACAAATTTTTGGCTGAAAAGTGTGGAAGTTTTAAAAGTCATACATATCCCCTTAAATGATTGACCCCCAAAAATTACGATGGCTCTCAATATCTTAATTTAATCGATTTGTTTTTTTGTGTTATGTGCATCTCACAAATTACTCTAAGAAAACTCATTACATAATCACGACTGGAGAGTAAGGTTTACATTTTCACAATCATACAATCAATATTGCCGTTATTATTTTTTCAACAGATACCGGTACTCAAAAGTACTTAGAGATCACACACGTCGTACAGGTAGACCCTATTAGTTTCTCTTTAACCAATGAAGTGAAGTATTTATATAATAAATAATTGCTTTTAACAAGAAAATGGTTTACATACAATTAACTTTTCCTATTTCTCTTTTTGTTCCTAAAACACCCTTCTCATTGCGATTTGTTTATATATGTACATGTATATTAAATAAACTGAAAATTAGCCCTATTACATAGCCAGAAATTTAGTAACGCAAGTTATTATAATAATTGCTGCCTTTATTCGCTGCATGTGCATGTACAGCTGTCAAAAGAAAAAGTGGCCACTCTTCTGAAACAAAGTTCCCTTCGGGTATCTTCGCTACAATTCGGAGACAGGCGATGTTACATGTTGTTGGACCACGTTGCCTGATATCTACAGTTATAATTGAAGTATTCTGTGTGTCATTCGACAGCGTAATGGTAGCGTTCAGGCCTCTTATTCATGAGGTCCTGCGTTCGACTACAACCTCGTGCTTTTTATATTCTTTTTTGTTCTGTTTTTGAGAGAGACAAACTATACATAATGGCTCCTTTCTCTTTTACGATTATTTTAGTAATTACCATCAGGTTCATTAATATATTATGCCATGACTTTATCATTATGATATTGTGGCTGCAAATGGAAAGAAAAAAGATTTTATTCTCAATAAAAATATCTTTCGTGGCATAAACAAAACAAATTTACTGGCGTCGGCCGTAAAACATTCAAACAATTAAGCGTTCAAAAAACAAAACAAAAAGCCACAATTCAATATTTAGTCTATCTTCCTCTTATCTCGATCATCTTGCAGTCGAGTGGGTATGGAATCGACTAGTCTTTGCAAATAGCGACTGTTTTTAGACACGATATTCCAGGCATTCTGAACATACATACATAAGTGTTCTGTCCATGGGCAGGTCTTTCATTGCAAACCTAGCAATCTCCAATCTTTCCTATTTTCTGCCTTCCTCTTAGTCACCACATATGATCCACATATCCTGATGTCGTCTATTATTCTTTTCAACCAGAGACCCAACCAATTCCTTTTTCTCTTTCTAATCAGTTTCGGCATCATTCTTTCTTCACTCACTTTTTCAAACACAATTTTATTTCTTATTCTATCTGTCCACTTCACACGCACCGTTCTTCTCCACATCCACATTTCAAATGCTTCAATTCGTTTCTCTTCATTTAGTCGTAATGTCCATGTTCCTTCCCCACACAATGCCACACTCCACACAAAGCACTTCACTAGTCTCTTCCTTAGTTCTTTTTCCAGAGGTCCGCAGAAGATCCTTCTTCTTCTATTAAAAGCTTCCTTTGTTCATGTTTGCAGTTTTTCTTGGGAAGGATAGGCCTAAATGCAGTAACATCCCGTTGCTTTCCACACACCACTATCTCTTTCGCATCTTATTAAATTCCAGGGGGCCCAAGCGTGGAGATGAGGAGAGTAGATTTGACTAATTGGGCCCTCCGGACTTCACCAAAAGTCATGGCAAGGGTTAAATATTAATTCTATCAGTATGTTTGACCCGATCAGAGACCAGGAAATCTCAATTAGCCTTTGCCCCCCGCATCCTGGACTAGCTTCTACGAATCATCAGAAAATCTTAGAGTTTGATTGGGCCAATTTTTCCGAAAATGTTTCCACACTTTTGCCTCGTAGCTCAGCGGACGAACGTCGGAATTTAGATGTCAACGTCTCAGGTTCACTTCCTCGTTACTCCTTTTCATTTTATTGTGGTTCAAGATAGTATAATGTAATAATACAGAAAGAAAAAACTAATACCAGTATTATGCAACTGGATTTTGCCAAACCTAATATTAAATTTATATTATTTATATCGCTAAAGCAGTTCACAAAGTGCAGTCGTAGAGAGCGGTCGAGTGGTAAACAGTGTCTATAAGTAGGTTAGCGTGTGTGAAGAAGTTATGGGTGACGATCTAGTTTCCTACAGAGCGCGGATCGGAGGCTATAATGCAGGGCATTACCACAGGCATACAAAATGTGAAAATGCTGTAGTGATAGATAGATTCAATATATTTCTGACCGCGGCTGTTTTATCAATCCTCTTAATTATTGGAAATGTGGAGTTAAATCCTGGGCCTGGCTCTAGGGAAGGAAGAGATAACAGTGATGAAGTGTTTCAAAGAGAATGGATAAACTATATGAAAGAAACGAGAGAAGACAGACAGAAAGCAAGTGTTCTACTAAATAAAGTTTCAAATGACTTAGATACACTAGTTAATAGGTATAATGAAGGGGAAAATAAGTTAAAAGAGGTCATTCAAGAGCAGGTGGTGTTAAAAACAATAGTGAAAAGATGGGAAATTGAAAGCAGAAGAAATAACATTGTTTTCTATGGTGTGGAAGAGGAGAATTATGAAAAAGGAAGTGACACTTGTTTCGTTGTGTTAGACTTATTAACTAAATTTTTCAGACTTAACTTGGACGTAAGCGCAATAAATAATGCTTATAGAGTTGGGGGAGGAAAGAATAGACCAATTGTCGTGAAATTAAACAGTTATTTCATCAAAGAACACATTATGGCTAACATGAATCAACTTAAAGGATCTAAGATTTACATCGAGAATGACTTCTCGAAAGAAATAAGAGAGAAACGAAAGAAATTAGTACCATTATTAAAAGAAGCCCGCTTTAAAGGCTTCAAAAAGCAATCTTAGTGAATGATAAAATAAAGATAAATGGGAATATAGTCGACTAGAATTCCTCAAAGATAAAAATATTGAGGATGTATTGAGCAGCTGCAAAAATAATAGAAATACGAAAATGGCGACAGATAGAAATAGATCATCCTCTCCACATCACGCAAACAGAAGAAGAAGTGGGTCACGAAATAGAAAATCTAGAAGCGTAGAGAGAACTGAGCAGATAAGTAATTCTACTAATAGGCTTCAGCAATCTGAAATAACAAATTGGAGAATGGAGGGGCTTACAGGAGCGAAGGAGTTAATAAGCTACTTATGTTAACAGAAATCCCGACAGACGAAACAAGAGTGGAGAAGGAAAACCTAGTTTGGAAGAAGTTAAAGGAGCCAGAGAGGATGCTGTTAGGGGAGGTGTACCACAGGCTACCAGGGAGGGTAGTCCGAGGGGCTTGAGTGGATGTATAGCAAGAAGGAGCGGTTTTGGAGCAACTAATGAGGTCAGCGCAAGTGAAGATCTGGTGACACAGTCTGGTGGAAGTTTGTGGTGCTTGAGAGGAAGTGAAACGTCTACTGTAAGGAGAAGCGTTGCTGGATCAAACGATGAGGTGGATGCAGGTGACGAACATTTGCTCAGAGGTAAAATGACAGATAGGAACTTTAATAGAAATAGATATGAACAATCTAATTCGAATAAGGATATAATTACTGAAAGAATTTACTCGCTAAGAGATAGGCAGCAACAACGAATAAACTTTCCTGCCATTAGAAAAATTAATAATTAATTAAGTAAGAATGATAGATATATTTAAAAAATAAGATTTATTAGTGTCGAAGTTTTAATAAATAAAATTGGAAATAATACTTTTATGAATTTATTAAGTAATAATGGCGTAAATTATTATAGCTGATAAAAAGTGATAAAAAGATTAAGACGTTATAAATTGGTAAATATTATTCTTTAAATTTGACAGGATGGTACTAAGTTATAAATTTATTAGAAACATAATAGCAATGAATGTAAATGAGTGTATGCGATTGAATTGATTAAAGTGGAATTTATGTTATCATGTAATTAGATTGACAAATAATGTGTTTAAACAAGTAAGCTGACAGCTGTATTGAGGTTACGTCGAGGATTTTGCTGACAAGCGTAAGCACGAGGTTACACACTGCCCTACATACACACATAGAATGCACTGATTCAGCTATTCTGTTTGTTCTCATATTGTCGGCATCTGCTAACCTCTATGCGATATTTATTACATGAAATAGTTAAGTATTCTGTAAACGAGGAACTGAAATTTAAATATAAATATGACTGTGGTAAAAGATAATTACATGAATATAGCAGCAGGGACGATTTATATACACTTGTTTATTATAGAATAATAAAAAAAAAATGAGAATTTCAATCTTAGCATGTAAACAAGTTTTGAATGTGTAAAATAAATGTGATAGAGTGAAAACTTGCACTAAAACCAGAAGTAAGTGTAAGTTAAACCAACATAAGTTGAATAATTATATGATAGAAAATTTGTTATTAAATTGTGTAAATATTGTGTATTATCATTATTTGTGAATGTATCAGTTTTAACATTAAGTTTATGTATTTTTTAACTATTAATAAAAATAAATAATAATATCGCTAAAGAACGATTACAATATAAATAACTTGAATATTATTTATACTTATCACTAAAGAACGATAACAGAATATAAATGATAAATATCGGTTTGTTTAATTAATATAAGATATTATATAATACGTATTTAATTATCTAAATAAAATAACCTATTTTACAAAGAAAGATGGTTATTTGTGTTATAATAATTACTTACATAAAATACAGATTATTTATATTGCGAAAGAACAATAACAATATAAATAACTTGAATATTATTTTATAATGCTAATGAAGGAAAACAGAATATAAATGATATTGCTAAAGAACGATAACAGAATATAAAAAACGTGAATATTATTTATATCGGAATTTCACAGATTTATTACAGATGTATTTAAGAAATTGTAGAAGAATAGTAATTAGTAACAGTGTCCTATTTATTCTTCTTGGAGCCAAATTTGTAACTTTTAAAAGTGTGGTTACTATGTTGAAGTGTATGTGTTGCAACAGATGCTTGATTTGTTATGTATGTGAGTCAGTTATGGGATGCTTGATGTCGTCGCAATGTCGTAATTATAGTTTGATTGTGTTTGTGTGACTATTGTGTATTAATTTATGATGTATGGTACAGAAAGCTGCATATGTGTGTTATAGAAGTGTTACGTATGTGTGTTGTTAATGTTTTTGTATGTTTCAAATTGATAACTGTTATATGTTTTGCAATCGCAATGCCTAATTTACGGATTGTTTATGTTTTGTTTACATCGCGCAAGCTAATTTAATTTTCTTTTCCATTTCTCTTTATGCTTATATTTTTTGTGTATAAAACTATAGCCCTAACATAAATATGTAAAATAGGGCTAACCCCCATTGGAGATACAATAATAATAATAATAATTATTATTATTATTATTCATATCGTTATAAAAGATAACAGAATACAAATGATGACTTGAATTTTATTCATATCTCTAAAGAACGATAACAAAATATAAATAACGTGATATCCATAAAGAACGATAACTGGATATAAATGATAATTTGAATATCATTTACATCACTAAAGAACGATTAAAAAATAAAATGAAAACTTGAAGAAGGTCCGAACCCACAACCTTTGAATCATTAAACAAGCACTCTACCGCTGGTCTACGAGGCGCAGATATGGAACACTTTCATAGTTCCGGAACTGCTTGTACAAGCACACGCATCGTGTAACATCGCCGCGACCCGAAGTGGACTTTGAAAATATTTGCTGTTCACAAGTGCGGCCACTTTTTTTTTTTGACAACTGTACATCCCTGTTGTCTACATTACAGTGGATGCGCTATGCGCCCACGATCAAGGTCGAGTCTTCTACTGTGATTGGGAGCTAATAGCGTCTCATCCCTGGCCTAGTCACCTGGAGTAACACCGTTAGAAGAGAAGCAGAATAACTTGGATGGCGTTGGAATGAATTCAAAGCTATGGCTAAAAATAGAGTAAGATGGCGTGCTTTCACAATGGCCCTATGCTTCCCGGAGGAGTGAAAGGACTTTGCTACTACCGGTACTACTATATTACCAGTTATTCTGTATGGTTGTGAAACTTGGACTCTCACTTTGAGAGAGGAACAAAGAGTAAGGGTGTTTGAAAATAAAATGCTTAGGAAAATATTTGGGGCTAAGAGGGATGAAGTTACGGAGAATGGAGAAAATTACACAAGGCAGAGCTGCACGCATTGTATCCTTCACCTGACATAATTAGGAACATTAAATCCAGACGTTTGAGATGGGCAGGGCATGTAGCACGTATGGGCGAATCCATAAATGCATATAGAGTATTAGTTGGGAAGCCAGAGGGGAAAAGACCTTTGGGAAGGCCGAGACGTAGATGGGAGGATAATATTAAAATGGATTTGAGGGAGGTGGGATGTGATGGTAGAGACTGGATTGGTCTTGCTCAGGATAGGGACCAATGGCGGGATTATGTGAGGGCAGCAATGAACCTGCAGGTTCCTTAAAAGCCATTTGTAAGTTGTAAGTAAGCACTAAATTTATTTTCTTCCCCTTATAGTCTCGTCATTATCATCTGGTCATCTACATAATGCACTGATATCACTTTATCTTTCACACGCAGTCCCAGTAAACACCAACAACATGACTTCCTTTGCACTCACTATTTGAATAAAACAACCTAAATTCATCACTTACCAACTCACCACTATTTTCCCACCTCACTTCTGATATTCCCATCACATCTACTTTGTTTCTTCTTATTTCTTCCTTCAAGTGTTCCAACTTACCTGCTTGCAGAACAGTCCTTACATTCCACATTCCAATACCCAATTTTCTTTCCTTTTCTCTGTTGTGTTGCTTCAGAATGTGTCCTTCCCCAACATCGCCCTCAGACATCTGAATGGGGAAATAGTTTATGTTCAGAATCTTTTACCGTGGAAAAACTCATCATGCCATATTTGCAGTTTTTCTTGGGGAAGATAAATTCGGTAGCTTCCTGTTGCTTTCCGCACACCACTCTCTCTTTCGCATCTTAAAACATCCCAGTCCCAGTGTAGAGGTGGGAAGAGTGGATTTGTCTAATTAGGCCCTTCAGACTTCACCGCAAGGGTTAAATATCAGTTATATCAGGGTTTTTGCAGTGCCAAATTTAGGTCTAGGCAACCTAGGCAGTTGCCTAGGGCGGCAATTTCCAGGGAGGCGGCATTTTTTCTCTCCCTCTCTTCATTTATTTTTATTTTCATTTTACAGTGAAATTTGTTTTCAAAACATTGTTGGTAAATCTTTCCTGAAGTTTGTTCTTGAACACCTTGTGGAAGTCGGAAGTTGCATTGTCACGGTCGTGCGTTTGATGTAGAATAACTCTTCTCGGGTTCCCAGCCAGGTGAGTTGGAGATTTGCTTCCAAGCTTTCGATGGCTAGCTCTGCCATCTTCTTCAGGGATTGGTCCCACATCACTTCAGAGTTATTCTAAGTTTGATCATGTTTCTTTGCATCGAGTCTGATGTGCTTCCCGTGCGGTTTTTTTTTAAAGCAAGACGTAAAGCGCTGCAGCAAGACAGTTCTTTTATTGCATTTGCTTCACCGCCGCTGCAGCAAATCAAAACTTCGCTTTACGAGTTTGCTGCATGATCCATCATGGCGGAATGTGTGTTTTGGTCTTTTGCAACGTTTATTATTGTCAAAATCGTCTAGTAATAATAATTCCATGTCATTATCATGGAAGTCGAAATTATTTAACATGTTTGGTTCTTTTAGGGTTAAATTTATTACGGCAGAAATAGAAGCCAATATTAATTGTCCACCATTTTGCAGTCATTTGACCTACTTACGTTTTTTTTCGACCCTCATTTTGCTGCAGCAAAGGCATGAAGCACTTTAAAAAAACGCACGGTTCATCAAATCGACTTTGATACATCATCATTGCTTTCTCTGTGAAGAAAGTGCGAAGGATATCTTTATAATTCACAAGTAAAGTAAGCTACATTTATATTTTGATTCCAGTAATTTGTTTTCTGAATTGTAACATTTCATTTTAAACTAATTTAAACTAAACATGACCTGTATAATAACTGCTCATAAATTGTTTGTGGAAGTTGGGGGGAGGGGGGAGGCAAATTTTAGCATTGCCTAAGAGTGACATTATACCTAAATCCGGCTAAATTTTGACCCACTCAGAGACCGGGAAATCCCAATTAGCCTTTGCTCCCTTATTATTATTATTATTATTATTATTATTATTATTATTACTACTACTACTACTACTACTACTACTACTACTACTACTTGAGAATAGTGTGGGAGGGGGGGTTGGTCCCAAATGTGAAATTTTTCTTGTAGGTAGGTAGCTCTTTCGGCCTCATAAAAGTTGACACCTATGCGTACGACTTCTTCTTCATTCGATAAAGGTACGTTTCAATGAAAAAAATACATAACAGTAGCAGTAGCCTACTCACTAACCAGTGGCGGCTCGTGAACTTGTGGATTGGGGGAGCTGCAGTAGATTTTGGTACATACAAATTTCACTTCTTGATATCATTACTAATAAGTATAAGACAAAAATAAATGCATTACATATCGAAAAACCAAAACTGCCTGACTGTCTGTGGCATCATTTGCCATAATCGCTTTAAAAAAAAAAAAAAAAACTAATACCATCGATTTTAGTCTGAATTTCAGATCGGCAGACACTCAATATGCAATCTACCAGTTCATTCTGAATTGTTTTAGAATTACCGTTAAACAGTGGCATGTTCCAAATGATTTTTGAGAGGCTCGTTTAGATTACTCACAAACTGTAGCAACACCAGGGTTCTTCGAATCGTTTTTTTCATCATGTTCCCTAAGGGGAAGTTCATATTGGCCACAAAATTTGATAAATCAATACTTTTTAAAATAATTTCACGATTTTTTCTCACTTCTTGATTATGTTTGAGAATGTTTGTTCTGTTCGCTTCACATAGGTAATTTGCGCAGAAATATTACTTTTGCCTAACATAGCCAATGAAACAACATTTTTCAGGCGAGACTGCGAAGATTCGTGCTTTTCAATTTTTAGGGGCAAATGTCCTAAATCTGTCACACCACTCCTAGTCTATGCAGTATCACCACCGAAGAGGAGGCAAGGAAAACAAAATACTGAATTTTTTTGTTCATATCCACGTAACCACAAATGCTTAGTGTAAATTTCATTGTTATTCTTCTTTACACAAATGCACTATTTCGGCTGGATGAAGCTTGAGTAAGATTTAAGTCGGGTAACGGACGACCATTTAATTTCATTTCATTACATCAATCTTCTCTGCAAAGGAAAGTTGAGAAAAATAAAATTAATATTCTGTAATTCACACACAGTCATGCTTGCATATTTGCACTGGTTAATTTACGATACTAAGACGTCACACCAAAGCAACACTCAGATATACTGATGGTCAAAAATATTCTAAAACTAGAAAGAAGTCTCTTTCATATTTTACGTGCTATATCAAAAGGATTCTACTCGTGCAATCATTTTGAGTTAAGGCAAATATTAAGTTCTGCTGGAGGCTGGATATAGGCCTATACGTAATAATAAGGCAAAAGAGAATATTAATTTCGTTATATTAACTCGATAAGATTCTACAAGAATAAGTATGTGAAGAGAAAATAAAAAATGTTGTCATTAAGTTTCAAGCGAATAGAGAATCCATTTGACGCAGCATTACAATAGCGGTGTGGGAGGGGAGAAAAGATCTTCCCTTGTCGCCTGGCTCTGCAAGCCACTGCAGCGAAATATGGGTTTTAAACAGCGGCGTTTCCCTCTGCTTCCCTTCACCTCTCTACCCCCTGACCTAGCATGACACACTCTCTATGAGCTGTCTCACCCTGCAGATGCCAAGATGACTTTGAATGCAGTGTCAATCCCAGTAAAGTCGACGCGCAAAAAGATTATGCATACATATTCCCGGCCAAATGAAATATAAAGCAATTTACCAATAAAAGCTGTAACAATTCTTCTACAAGTTAAAATAAATATTATTTTTATTTTCCTGTTAAAGCAGGGAGTGCTGCAGCTCCGCAGCTCTTATGGACTCGCCCCTGTCACTAAGATTAACAATGTAAAGTGTTGGCAGATCATTGTGTCGCCGACTTAGATCAACAACAGTTGACAAGGGATTTTATCCTTTACCGGGTTTAAAGCAGCTTGCCGGGAAATCTAAATGACTGCTTGCCACACGGCACTCTCACGGTTCGACAAGAATACCGGTACCGTAACTTAGGGTTGACTCACTCTGTATTATCATGAGCCGCCACTGTAATTCATGTTTAAACTTCGAAAGAAAGTCTGTAAAATAATTCATATTCATCCGTTCTATTTAGGAGATAGATATCAAAGAGAGAAGTGGGGGGGGGGGGTGATATTAATTTATGTACAGTATGCATGCCGGTACAGTAGCCTATATTTACATGTTTAACGTGTTAAATATGAAAACAGGAGCATTATGTAGGCCTACACGTATTATTATTTGAAACTGTATTTTTGAACTCCTTATATAGTTGCTTCTAAATTGCGGAACATTATATCACCAAAAATAATACGATACCATTAAAATAATTTTGGCCCCTGTAATATTTAACGCATGGAGAAAGCTGTGAAGTACCTGAAGATACAGATTCCCACGTTTGGACATGCCGTTGATTGACCGAGTTGGAATTGGTTGTAATCTAGAAGGCGGTGAATATAATGGAGAAGTGGTTGTCTTCAACTGATGTTGTTATGCATATTGTGTATACATAATTAACTCACAGCTGTGACCTGTAAATATGTAATTTACATAGCCTATGAACCGATTATTGTTTAGTTGAATGTGTATAGGAACATGAAAAGTGAAAACAAGTGGACTATTGATATGACCTGAGTGCAGTGTGGTAAGAAAATTACCTTCGGAAGAGGAGAAATAACGATTGATCCGTTAGTAATGTATTCGAACATCTGATAAATATAAACAGACAGCCGAATTTGCGTTAGTGCAAGAAACATTCGAACTGGGGCATCCAGAG